>NC_140012.1:43166470-43496071 GCF_964263955.1 Coregonus lavaretus | reverse complement strand
CCTTCAATGGCCACTGGGACGCTGGTGAAGTGTGCTCTTCACGGATGAATCCCGGTTTCCAGGCAGATGCAGACATGTGGGCGAGCGTTTGCTGATGTCAATGTTGTGAACAGTGTTCCCCATGGTGGCGGTGGGGTAATGGTATGGGCTAAGGACAACGAACAACAATTGCATTTTTATCGACTGCAATTTGAGTGCACAGAGGTACCATGACGAGATCCTGAGGCACATTGTAGGTGCCATTCATCCGCCGCCATCACCTCATGTTTCAGCATGGTAATGCACTACCCCACATCTGTAAACAATTCCTAGAAGCTGAACATTTCCCAGTTCTTCCATGGTCTGCATACTCACCAGACATGCACCAATTGAGCATGTTTGGGATGCTCTGGATCGACGTGTACGACAGCGGTGTCCAGTTCCCACCATATCCAGCAACTTCACACAGCCATTGAAGAGGAGTGGGACAGCAGTTCACAGGCCACAATCAACAGCCTGATCAACTCTGTGCGAAGAGATGTGTCGCGCTGCATGAGGGCAAATGGGTGGTCACACCAGAGTACTGGACTGGTTTTCGTGATCCCGTACCTTTTTGTTTAAAGGTATCTTGTTACTCTCCTCTCTCTTCCCATCCCTCCCTTTCTCACCTCCTTCTCCCCACTCCCTTCCTTTCTCTCCTCCTCGTCCCCATCCCTTCCTTTCCTCTCCTCTCTCTCCCCATCCTTCCTTTCCTCTCCATCCTCTCCCCTATCTTCCTTTCCTGTCCTCCTCTACTCCCCATCCCTTCCTTTCTCTCCTCTCTCTACTCCCCATCCCTTCCTTTCCTCTCCTCCTCTCCCATCCCTTCTTTCCTCTACTCCTCTCCCCGATATCCTTCTCTTTCCTCCTCCTCTCTCCCCATCCTTCCTTTCCTCTCCTCCTCTCCTCCCATCCCTTCCTTTCCTCTCCTCCTCTCCCATCCCTTCCTTTCCTCAGCCTCCTCTCCCATCTCTCCTTTTCCTCATACCTCCTCGTCCCCATCCCTTCCTTTCCTCTCCTCTCTGCCCATCCCTTCCTTTCCTCTCCTCCTCTCCCCATCGCATTCCTGTCCTCTCCTCCTCTCCCCATCCCTTCTTTCCTCTCCTCCTCTCCCCATCCCTTCCGTTCCGCACCTCCTCACCCCCAGCCCTTCCTTTCCTCTCCCCATCCCCTGCCTTTCCTGTCCTCCTCTCCCCCATCCCTTCCTTTCCTCTCCTCCTCTCCCCCATACCCGTTCCTTTCCTCTCCTCTACTCCCCATCCCTTCCTTTCCTCTCCTCCTCTCCCCATCCCTTCCTTTCCTCTCCTCCTCTCCCCCATCCCTTCCTTTCCTCTCCTCCTCTCCCCATCCCTTCCTTTCCTCACCTCCTCTCCCCATCCCTTCCTTTCCTCTCCTCCTCTCCCCCATCCCTTCCTTTCCTCTCCTCCTCTCCCCATCCCTTCCTTTCCTCTCCTCCTCTCCCCCATCGCTTCCTTTCCTCTCCTCCTCTCCCCATCCCTTCCTTCCTCTCCTCCTCTCCCCCATCCCTTCCTTTCCTCACCTCCTCTCCCCATCCCTTCTTTCCTCACCTCCTCTCCCCATCCCTTCCTTTCCTCTCCTCCTCTCCCCATCCCTTCCTTTCCTCTCCTCCTCTCCCCCCATCCCTTCCTTTCCTCTCCCCATCCCTTCCTTTCCTCTCCTCCTCTCCCCATCCCTTCCTTTCCTATCCTCCTCTCCCATCACTTCCTTTCCTCTCCTCCTCTCCCCATCCCTTCCTTTCCTCTCCCCATCCCTTCCTTACCTCTCATCCTCTCCCCATCCCTTCCTTTCCTCTCCCTCCTCTCCCCCATCCCTTCCTTTCCTCTCCCCATCCCTTCCTTTCCTCTCCTCCTCTCCCCATCCCTTCCTTTCGTCTCCTCCTCTCCCCCATCCCTTCCTTTCCTCTCCCATCCCTTCCTTTCCTCTCCTCCTCTCCCCATCCCTTCCTTTCTTCATCCTCCTCTCCCCATCCCTTCCTTTCCTCTCCTCCTCTCCCCCATCTCTTCCTTTCGTCTCCTCCTCTCCCCATCCCTTCCTTTCCTCACCTCCTCTCCCCATCCCTTCCTTTTCCTCACCTCCTCTCCCCATCCCTTCCTTTCCTCTCCTCCTCTCCCATCCCTTCCTTTCCTCACCTCCTCTCCCCCATCTCTTCCTTTCCTCTCCTACTCTCCCCATCCTTCCTTTCCTCTCCTCCTCTCCCCATCCCTTCCTTTCCTCCCCTCCTCTCCCCCATCTCTTCCTTTCCTTTCTCTCCTCCTCTCCCATCCCTTCCTTTCCTCACCTCCTCTCCCCCAATCTCTTCCTTCCTCTCCTCCTCTCCCCATCCCTTCCTTTCCTCTCCTCCTCTCCTCTCCTCTCCTCTCCCCATCCCTTCCTTTCCTCTCCTCCTCTCCCCATCCCTTCCTTTCCTCTCCCCATCCCTTCCTTTCCTCTCCTCCTCTCCCCATCCCTTCCTTTCCTCTCCTCCTCTCCCCCATCCCTTCCTTTCCTCTCCCCATCCCTTCCTTTCCTCTCCTCCTCTCCCCATCCCTTCCTTTCCTCTCCTCCTCTCCCCATCCCTTCCTTTCCTCACCTCCTCTCCCCATCCCTTCTTTCCTCTCCATCCTCTCTTCCCCATCCCTTCCTTTCCTCACCTCCTCTCCCCCATCTCTTCCTTTCCTCTCCTCCTCTCCCCATCCCTTCCTTTCCTCTCCTCCTCTCCCCATCCTTCCTTTCCTCTCCTCCTCTCCCCATCTCTTCCTTTCCTTCCTCTCCTCCTCTCCCCATCCCTTCCTTTCCCTCACCTCCTCTCCCCCATCTCTTCCTTTCCTCTCCTCCTCTCCCCATCCCTTCCTTTCCTCTCCTCTCTCCTCTCCCCCATCCCTTCCTTTCCTCTCCTCCTCTCCCCCATCCCTTCCTTTCCTCCCCCCATCCCTTCCTTTCTTCCTCCATCTCCCCATCCCTTCCTTTCCTCTCCTCCTCTCCCCATCCCTTCCTTTCCTCTCCCCATCCCTTCCTTTCCCCTCCTCCTCTCCCCATCCCTTCCTTTCCTCTCCTCCTCTCCCCATCCCTTCCTTTCCTCTCCTCCTCTCCCCCATCCCTTCCTTCCTCTCCTCCTCTCCCCATCCCTTCCTTTCCTCTCCTCCTCTCCCCATCCCTTCTTTCCTCTCCCCATCTCTTCCTCTCCTCTCCTCCTCTCTCACTCCCTACCACCTTTACCTCAGCTAAACCTCACAATATGTACCCCATCCTGGTTGTGTTCCATCCTCCTGCTATCCTGCCACTGTAATTCAATATTCTATATGATCCTATAACCAGGAAGTCCCCCCATTCGCCCACTCAACATATCTAAATAGAAAAGGAGGGAAATAAACTATTTTAATCAAACCAATATTTACATTTACATTTGACATTTTAGTCATTTAACACACGCTCTTACCCAGTGCATTCATCTTAAGATATCTAGGTGAGACTACCACAAATCACAGTCATAGTAAGTACATTATTCCTCAAGAATGTAGTTATCAGCTAAGTCAGTGCTAGTCATAAAGACAAGTGTGAGTGTTAGTTCCTTTTTTATTAGATTTTATTTCATATCACTGGTTACTGGATGATGGCAAGCGTTTCTGCAGTTAAGAACCGACATCCCAGCAGAGAAGCTGTTTGGAATGACACTATTTCAACCAGTTTTGCCTGCTGGGATGGTTAGGACCTGTCAATGGTTGGGGTCTGAGTGAAGCGATGTCTTCAGCGCTGGTTCTCCGACATACAGAGACAACACCTCCAGCCAACCTTCAGCGCTAGTTTCCCACATACAGAGACAAACAACCTCCAGCTACCTTCAGCGCTAGTTTCCCACATACAGAGACAACACCTCCAGCCAACCTTCAGCGCTAGTTCCCCACATACAGAGACAACACCTCCAGCCCAACCTTCAGCGCTGGTTTCCCACATACAGAGACAACACCTCCAGGCAACCTTCAGCGCTAGTTTCCCACATACAGAGACAACACCTCCAGCCAACCTTCAGCGCTAGTTTCCCACATACAGAGACAACACCTCCCGGCCCCAGCCCAACCACTGGGAAGGTTGGCCCCAGCCCAACCACTGGGAAGGAAGAGAGAGTGTGTCAATCCAGTCGGTGATGGATGGACCAGGCCCAGGCAGTGGTGGATCTGAGACCTTCCCTGCCCTCTCATCCCCTGCCTCTCCACTCCCTCCCTCCATCCCTCCTCCTTCCCATTCCTGCTTCTCAGCTGTCAGCACTGGGCCAGGGTGAGTAATGCCGCTCACCAGTTCTGTCTACCCACTATTTGCTCTCCTCCATCCCCTCCAGTTCCCTCTAGCTCTCTCCAGGCCAGGAATGTTTGCCTAGGTCCGTTCTGACACAGAGGTGTGAGAATATGGGTCCTTCATGCCTCTGTCCATATATGCCCATCTCAGTACCTCCGCATAACCTCACTCAGTTCAATTCAAAGGGGCTTCATTGGCTATGGAAACATATGTTTACAGTGCCAAAGCAGGTGAAGAAAACACTCTCTCTCGCTCTCTCTTTCTCAGTCTCAATACCTGTCTCTCTCTCTCTTTTCTCAGTCTCAATACTCTCTCTCTCTTTTCTCAGTCTCAATACCTATCTCGCTCTCTTTTCTCAGTCTCAATACCTCTCTCTCTTTTCTCAATCTCATTACCTATCTCTCTCTCTTCTTCGTCAGTCTCAATACCTCTCTCATCGCTCTCTTTTCTCAGTCTCAATACCTCTCTCTCTCTCTCTCTCTCTCTCTCTCTCTCTCTCTTTTTCTCAGTTTCAATACCTCTCTCTCTCGCTCTCTTTTCTCAGTCTCAATACCGCTCTCTTTTCTCAGTCTCAATACCTCTCTCTCTCTCTCTTTTCTCAGTCTCAATACCTCTCTCTCTCTCTTTTCTCAGTCTCAATACCTATCTCTCTCTCTTTTCTCAGTCTCAATACCTCTCTCTCTCTTTTCTCAGTCTCAATACCTATCTCTCTCTCTTTTCTCAGTCTCAATACCTCTCTCTCTCTCTCTTTTCTCAGTCTCAATACCTCTCTCTCTCTCTCTTTTCTCAGTCTCAATACCGCTCTCTTTTTCTCAGTCTCAATACCTCTCTCTCTCTCTCTCTCTCTCTCTCTCTCTCTCCTCTTTCTCAGTTTCAATACCTCTCTCTCTCGCTCTCTTTTTCTCAGTCTCAATACCGCTCTCTTTTCTCAGTCTCAATACCTCTCTCTCTCTCTCTTTTCTCAGTCTCAATACCTCCTCTCTCTCTCTCTTTCTCAGTCTCAATACCTCTCTCTCTCTCTTTTCTCAGTCTCAATACCTATCTCTCTCTCTTTTCTCAGTCTCAATACCTATCTCTCTCTCTTTTCTCAGTCTCAATACCTCTCTCTCTCTTTCTCAGTCTCAATACCTCTCTCTGTCTCTCTTTTCTCAAGTCTCAAATACCGCTCTTTTCTCAGTCTCAATACCTCTCTCTCTCTCTCTCTCTCTCTTTTCTCAGTTTCAATACCTCTCTCTCTCGCTCTCTTTTCTCAGTCTCAATACCGCTCTTTTCTCAGTCTCAATACCTCTCTCTCTCTCTCTTTTCTCAGTTTCAATACCTCTCTCTCTCGCTCTCTTTTCTCAGTTTTCAATACCTCTCTCTCTCGCTCTCTTTTCTCAGTCTCAATACCTCTATCTCTCTCTCTTTTCAGTCTGCAGAGCTCTCTCCAGGCACAAGCCCTCTCTCTGTTTCTGGAAGGACAATCTGTAAGCGAACACCAAAAAGCACACTGAGATAGGCCACAGTCAGTTAGCGCAGGTTTGAACACTTCCACCTCAGAATGAAATGGAGCAAGCTAGCCTACTAATTTGATTTATTCCTACTGATTTGATTCAAGCTGGCTAGGGCACACAAGATTTGGTTCTGGGTTCCAAGATTAGTAGGACCAGAACCTCACACCTTGACTGGTAAGGAGTTCTCCAGGGGGGCCAAACCTTCCTTCCTGTGCTGCCCAGTCGGCAGGCATCTCAGTCGGGTAACACCACCATCCTGACCCCCCTATCCTCTATGGCGACAGCTCTATGCGATGTGTGTGTGTGTGTGACCCGCACGGTGTAGGTGTCGTGTTGTTAATGTATTCCTAATGATGTGCTACTTCTCAAGGGTACCCACGGGGCGACTCCGCTCACACCCGAATAACACTGATCACACAGGTGAAGACACTGTCTGGTGGATGATAACTGGTACCACAGAGGAGCTAGAGGAGAGAGGAGAGAGGAGAGAGGAGAGAGGAGAGAGGAGAGAGGAGCAGGGTGGGGTTTACTCACAGAGAGAGGAGGGGGGGGGGAGACACAGAGAGAGAGGAGAGGGGGGGAGACACAGAGAGAGGAGGGGGGGAGACACAGAGAGAGGAGGGGGGGAGACACAGAGAGAGAGGAGAGGGGGGGGAGACACAGAGAGAGAGGAGGGGGGGAGACACAGAGAGAGAGGAGGGGGGGGAGACACAGAGAGAGAGGAGAGGGGGGGAGACACAAAGAGAGAGGAGAGGGGGGGAGACACAGAGAGAGAGGAGAGGGGGGGAGACACAGAGAGAGAGGAGGGGGGGAGACACAGAGAGAGAGGAGAGGGGGGGGAGACACAGAGAGAGAGGAGAGGGGGGGAGACACAGAGAGAGAGGAGGGGGGGAGACACAGAGAGAGGAGAGGGGGGGGAGACACAGAGAGAGAGGAGAGGGAGGGGAGACACAGAGAGAGAGGAGAGGGGGGAGACACAGAGAGAGAGGAGGGGGGAGACACAGAGAAAGAGGAGAGGGGGGGGAGACACAGAGAGAGAGGAGAGGGGGGGGAGACACAGAGGGGAGACACAGAGAGAGAGGAGGGGGGGGAGACACAGAGAGAGAGGAGAGGGGGGGGAGACACAGAGGGGAGACACAGAGAGAGAGGAGGGGGGGGAGACACAGAGAGAGAGGAGAGGGGGCGGAGACACAGAGAGAGAGGAGAGGGGGGGGGGAGACACAGAGAGAGAAAGTGGGTGGGAGGGTAGAGTGAGAGAGAAGCTTATATGGAGACATGGAGATGTGATGGGACACCTCGAAACCCAGAACCAAATCAAATTTGTGCGCGAGCCAGGGGTTTTATGACTTAACATCACAAGTTAATTTCCACTTAGTCAAGACATAGCATTTACCTTAATAACCATATCCTAGCATTGACTAGGATTATCTCTGCTGAGACAGAGACCAGCCCAAGTCTGCCTTATACACGTTTTCCGTTTAGTGAGGACAAAATACCTCCGTATGCTATGTACAGTACTGACATATCTAATTCTCCATTCAGATAATACACAGACAGCTGTGAAATTCAACACGCCGAAGAGATCATCAATAGAGGTCCATAAAAAAACAGGGAAAGAGTAAATATAATGACTAATAAATCATACATCTTAATAACCCACACATATAAATAACTAAACAGATGGACAGAGTAGATGGATTGGTTCATACTATAAGTAAATGAGCAAGGTTTCCATAGTTTGGCTTCGGCTCTAATTGCTTTTATTTCTGGGAGACGGTGTATTTCTCGGGGATGTGGGGAATGCTGTCCTGGCAGGGCCAGAGAGGGCCGTACGTAGGGGTGTGTGTCAACAGTTGGAACCGGTTCAGGGAACAGAACCGAAAACCGGGAAAATAACGTCATTTTTCAAGGAACAGAAACGGAACCTGGATCAAAAGTGATCCATACTGTTCCGGAACAGAGGCGTTATTTTAAACGCATGGAAACCGTTTATAATAACGTTAACAAAACACAACAAAGCGTCTGTGCAAAGCTCTCACTCTGTCACTCTGTCACTCTGTCACTCTGTCACCCTGTCACCCTGTCACTCTCTCACTCTGTCACTCTCTCACCCTGTCACTCTGTCACTCTCTCACCCTGTCACCCTGTCACCCTGTCACTATGTCACCCTGTCACTCTGTCACTCTGTCACCCTGTCACCCTGTCACTCAGAAACGTGCGTGTTTAGGCTACCTGCCCCTCCCCCCTCCGAAGCACAGGCTACTGTACTGACGTTACAAGCTTTATTCAGAAGATGGGGAGAGAGATTTTTTATTAGCTGGAGAATAATTAATTTTTTTTTTCCCATGCTAGTTAAGGATACTATAGGCCTAGTTATCACGTTTCACGTTGATTTTATTAACTACAAAAAGGTAAGATGTTTTTAATTATGTTGCTGCTCTGCTCAAGTTTGTTAGCTAGCTACCTCAAAGGACATTCAAAGTTCCTCCATAGAAGCCTCTCCTCCTAGGTATAATTCTGTGGACCTAATTCATATAATGTCACCTCCTCAACCCTCTCTCGCTCTCTCCCCACCCGCAATATTTTAGTCGCATCTTGCGCCGAAGGCTACACTTGTCTGTCCATCACACATGTAAACAACCAGCTCTAGCCGCACTGACTGGTGAAGTCATTTAATGAGCTAAATGTAAAAAACGGTTGATTTCTCAACCTCTAAAAGTCTAAGCCGTTGGGGGTGGGGTGCACTAAGCTAACATATGGAATTGTTTTAAGATGGTCATACCATGGATCATTTAGCTATTTGATTTAGAATTTTGGGACCCCTTTTAGGTATCAAGAAAATATCTACATTTTATTTTGATAAAATATTGAATTTGGCCTTTCCTACTGTAGCCCATAGAAACGCATTGAATAACACATTCATGAATGGCACAAAAGACTGTAAAAAATAATTAATAAGTGTTACGGATACAGGTATCCTGTGTCTTTTTGTGTTTTTCCTCTCCTTCTGCCCTAATCACAGGTGTCCTGTATGTTCCTGATTGGTGGTCGTTGAGGTGTCTGCTGATTACTAAGGTGGACCAATCAGTGAACATTCCTCTGCATTGCACCACCTGTTGCTGGTTTTTCAATCACACATCCCATTGTTTAAAAGCCGGTCAGTTGTGTTTGTTGTGAGAGAGACTATTTCCGTATGTGAGTATGGATACTGTTGTGTCCTGTGTATTGTGTACTCACTAATTTGCTGATTACTCTGTTTGGTAACTGTCACGGTTTCGGCCGAGGCTGCTCCTCCTCCTTGTTCGGGCAGGCTTCGGCGGTCGTCGTCTCCGGAGTACTAGCTGCCACCGTTCTATGTTTCATGTTCGTTTGGTTTTGTCTGTTTGTAACACCTGTCCCTTGTTTGTGTTGGATTGTGTTCCCTATTTAGTTTCGTTTATTCGGGTCAGGTGTTATGTGTGATTGTTATTGTCAGCTTGCCTCCGAGGAGTTTTCTCTCTCGTTTGTTGTTATTTCGAGAGTTCGCACTGCGTGCGCTTTTTCTTCTTTTCCGCACTGTGTGTTGTGCGTAATTGTTCGTGCCGGCCGGTTGGGTTGGCGACTCATTCCTGTTTTGGAAAGTACTAAAAGTCTGTTGAAGAACATCCTTGTCCCTGCGCTTGATTCCCTTCACTACATCCACACGCAACACTCTGACAGAATCACACATCATCCATGGAATCAGCAGGAGCGACCGCGCCAACAGCAAGCCTGGAGGAACGTCTCCGTGGACAGGAGGACCGGATTCACCAGGTCTGTCATGCCCTGGAGGGGGTGATGAACACTCTCCACCGATGGGAAACCAGCGGGGTACCCACGACCCCACCTGCCGAACCATCCCCATCGGTCAGTCTTCCTGTCCCATCTCCGGAACCCAGTGGGATTCGGCTCTCGCTCCCGAGGGCGTACGACAGCTCCGCTGCCGGGTGTCAAGGGTTCCTGCTGCAAGTGGAGCTCTACCTCGCCACCGTACACCCGGCGCCCTCGGGACACGAGAGCGTCTCAGCCCTCATCTCCTGTCTCACCGGCAAGGCGTTGGAGTGGGCCAACGCCGAATGGAGGAGAATGGACGCCGCTACCACTACCTATGCGGAGTTCTCCCGCCGCTTCCGTGCTGTGTTTGACCATCCACCGGAAGGGAAGGCGGCGGGGGAGCGTCTGTTCTACCTCCGACAGGGGATGAGGAGCGCCCAGGACTTTGCCTTGGAATTCCGGACTCTAGCGGCCGATGCAGGGTGGAATGAGCGGGCCCTTATAGACCACTTCCGTTGCAGCCTCCGGGAGGACGTCCAGCGAGAGTTGGCGTGCAGGGACACCTCGTTGACGTTTGACCAACTTGTCGACATGGCCATTCGGCTGGATACCCTGCTCGCCACCCGTGGACGTCCCGGGTGGGGTTCGCCCATTCCACTCTCCAGCACCTCCGAGCCGAGCCCTATGGAGCTCGGGGGTGCTGGCGCTAGAGAACGGAGGAGTAGGAACCCGAGGGGGGCCGTTCCCTGCACTAACTGTGGCCGTGGAGGGCACACCGCGGCTAGGTGTTGGGGAGGGTCCCCCGGTGGAGGAGAAGGCAGGTCAGGCATTGGGGGGTCCCCCCAGGTGAGTAGGCGCCCTACTTACCCAGAGCTTTCTGTCGTTCACCTAACCTTGCCTGTTTGTTTTCCACAGGTTGCACCTCGTTCCCAGCATAAGGCGCTGGTAGATTCAGGCGCAGCTGGGAATTTTGTAGATCGCCAGTTTTGTATAGAGTTAGGGATTCCCCTCCTTCCAGTTGATAAGCCTTTCCCTGTTCATGCCCTAGATAGCCGTCCGTTAGGGTCTGGGTTGATTAGGGAGGTCACAGCACCCCTTAAAATGAGGGCGCAGGAGGGTCATGAGGAGACGATTCAGCTCTATCTGATTGACTCTCCTGCGTATCCGGTAGTGCTGGGCCTTCCCTGGTTGATGACCCATGACCCTACTATTATGTGGCGAGAGAAAGCTCTTAAAGGGTGGTCTGCCCAGTGTGAGGGGCGGTGTCTGGGTGTTTCCATAGGGGCGACCTCGGTGGAAAGTCCGAATCTAATGCCAGCACTGCATATTCCCCCTGAGTATGAGGATTTGAAACTGGTGTTTAGTAAAACTAGGGCGGCGCAGCTGCCGCCTCATAGACGGGGGGATTGTGCGATAGATCTCCAGTCAGGAGCAGCTCTCCCGCGGAGCCATGTGTATCCCTTGTCTCAAGAGGAGAGGAAGGCAATGGAGACGTACATCGCTGAGTCTCTGAGACAGGGATACATACGGGCCTCCACTTCACCCGCTTCCTCAAGTTTCTTTTTTGTAAAGAAAAAGGATGGAGGTCTGCGCCCGTGTATTGATTACCGCGGTCTCAATCAGATTACGGTGAAGTACAGCTATCCACTTCCTCTGATTGCGACTATGACGGAGTCATTGCACGGTGCGCAGTTCTTTACAAAATTGGATCTCAGGAGCGCATATAACTTGGTGCGCATTAGAGAGGGCGATGAATGGAAGACAGCGTTTAGCACGACTTCCGGACACTACGAGTATCTAGTCATGCCATATGGGTTAATGAATGCTCCCTCAGTCTTCCAATCCTTCGTCGATGAGATTTTCCGGGACATGCAGGGACAGGGAGTAGTCGTGTACATCGACGATATTCTGGTGTACAGTCCTACCCGAGCAGAGCATGTAGCCCTGGTGCGCCGAGTATTGAGGAGGCTGTTGGAGCATGACCTATATGTCAAGGCAGAGAAATGTCTGTTTTTTCAGAAGTCGGTCTCCTTTCTGGGTTATCAGTTGTCTGCGTCAGGGGTGAAGATGGAGGTAGACCGGGTGTCAGCTGTGCGTAATTGGCAGACCCCAACCACTGTGAAGGAGGTGCAACAGTTCTTGGGTTTTGCAAATTATTACCGGAGGTTTATCCGGGGTTTTGGACAGGTGGCAGCTCCCATAACGTCTCTGTTGAAGGGGGGTCCGGTGCGCTTGCGGTGGTCAGCTGAGGCGGACAGGGCTTTTGGGAAACTGAAGGACCTGTTTACCTCGGCGCCGGTGTTGGCGCATCCGGATCCCTCTTTACCTTTCCAGGTAGAGGTGGACGCGTCAGAGGCCGGTATAGGGGCCGTTCTTTCCCAACGTTCTGGCACACCACCTAAACTCCGTCCCTGTGCGTTTTATTCTAAAAAGCTCAGTCCGGCGGAGCGGAATTATGACGTAGGAGACAGGGAGCTGTTAGCCGTGGTACAGGCCCTAAAGGTGTGGCGGCATTGGCTCGAGGGGGCTCAACACCCTTTCCTCATTCTAACTGACCATCGTAACCTGGAATACATCCGGGCAGCTAGGAGACTGAATCCTCGCCAGGCCCGCTGGACTATGTTTCTAGCCCGGTTTGTGTTTAAAATCACTTACATCCCTGGGTCCCAGAACGGGAAGGCAGATGCTCTGTCTCGGCGGTATGACGCGGAGGAGAGGTCCGTTGAGCCCACGCCCATACTACCAGAGTCTTGTCTGGTTGCACCGGTGGTGTGGGAGGTTGATGCCGAGATCGAGCGGGCGTTACGCACCGACCCAAGTCCTCCACAGTGTCCAGTGGGTCGGACGTACGTTCCGCTCGAGGTACGCGATCGCCTCATTTGTTGGGCTCATACGTCCCCCTCCTCTGGCCATCCGGGTATCGGCCGGACAGTGCACTGCCTTAGCACGAAGTACTGGTGGCCAACGTTAGCTAGGGATGTGAGGATTTATGTCTCCTCCTGTTCGGTGTGTGCCCAGTGTAAGGCGCCCAGACATTTGCCCAGGGGTAAGCTACAACCCCTGCCTATTCCACAACGACCCTGGTCCCACCTCTCGGTGGATTTTGTTACCGACCTTCCCCCCTCACAGGGGAATACTACCATCCTGGTCGTTGTGGATCGGTTCTCGAAGGCCTGTCGTCTCCTTCCCATGCCGGGTCTACCCACTGCCCTACAGACCGCTGAGGCTCTGTTTACCCATGTCTTCCGGCATTACGGGGTACCCGAGGATATAGTGTCTGACCGAGGCCCCCAGTTCACCTCCAGAGTGTGGAGAGCGTTTATGGAACGGTTGGGGGTTTCGGTAAGCCTTACCTCGGGTTACCACCCGGAGAGTAATGGGCAGGTTGAACGTGTTAACCAGGAGGTGGGTAGGTTTCTGAGGTCTTATTGCCAGGGCCGGCCGGAGGAGTGGGCGAGATACGTTCCGTGGGCCGAAATGGCACAGAACTCTCTCCGCCACTCCTCCACCCAACTAACCCCTTTCCAGTGTGTGTTAGGGTACCAGCCGGTTCTGGCACCTTGGCACGAGAGCCAGATCGAGGCCCCTGCGGTGGATGAATGGGTACGGCGCTCTGCGGTGGAACGCTGCCCACGTACATCTGCAGCGGGCCATCCGTCGGCAGAAAACGAGCGCCGATCTCCACCGCAGTGAGGGGCCTGTGTACGCACCTGGAGATCGAGTCTGGCTCTCGACCAGAAACCTGCCCCTCCGCCTGCCCTGCCGGAAGCTGGGTCGGCGGTTTGTGGGGCCATTCAAAGTCCTGAGGAGGTTGAACGAGGTGTGTTACAGGTTAGAACTGCCTATTGACTATAGGAATATTAACCCCTCGTTCCATGTGTCTCTCCTCAGGCCGGTGGTAGCTGGTCCACTCCAGGAGTATGAGATAGAGGAGACTCCTCCGCCCCCGTTGGACATCGAGGGGGCTCCGGCGTACACTGTGAGGTCCATCCTTGATTCGAGACGCCGGATGGGGGGTCTTCAATATCTCGTGGAGTGGGAGGGGTACGGCCCGGAGGAGCGGTGCTGGGTGCCAAGGAGGGACATATTGGACCAGTCCCTGCTGACCGAGTTCCATCGGGGTCATCCTGCACGCCCTGCTCCGCGTCGTCCGGGTCGTCCCCGAGCCCCGGGTCGGCGCACGGCTGGAGCCGCGCGTCAAGGGGGGGGTACTGTCACGGTTTCGGCCGAGGCTGCTCCTCCTCCTTGTTCGGGCAGGCTTCGGCGGTCGTCGTCTCCGGAGTACTAGCTGCCACCGTTCTATGTTTCATGTTCGTTTGGTTTTGTCTGTTTGTAACACCTGTCCCTTGTTTGTGTTGGATTGTGTTCCCTATTTAGTTTCGTTTATTCGGGTCAGGTGTTATGTGTGATTGTTATTGTCAGCTTGCCTCCGAGGAGTTTTCTCTCTCGTTCGTTTGTTGTTATTTCGAGAGTTCGCACTGCGTGCGCTTTTTCTTGTTTTCCGCACTGTGTGTTGTGCGTAATTGTTCGTGCCGCCCGGTTGGGTTGGCGACTCATTCCTGTTTTGGAAAGTACTAAAAGTCTGTTGAAGAACATCCTTGTCCCTGCGCTTGATTCCCTTCACTACATCCACACGCAACACTCTGACAGTAACTTTGTGTGTTTCTGGGAAAAGGGGAGTTTAAGCTAGTTGCCCTTGGGCGTACATTACCCGTAGGAAGAAATCTGTCTATAAACACTAGTTAGACCTGAGCGGACCACCCACTGTATTTTTGTATGAGTAGCAGTAGCTTAGCGGTTCTTGAGGCAGGCAAGATCAGTTTAGGGGTGTTTTACACTATTGTTTCATTTCTTGGGTCCTGCTCAGCCCTTTTTCCCAAACCTTTACCGTGTGTTCAGCAATAAACCTTTTACGTTTGACGGTAGTTTATGGTTGTCGTGTAGTTTTTGTTCTCACTGTTCCATGTCATCATCCTAATTTGCATGAATTATGTTACGGGTCTCATGTCCATCCACCCTAGACGTTTAAAGCCACGGGGTTCGTAACAATAAGTTAAAAGGTCTTGAAGTGTCTGTCCTACATCTAGGAGATATAAGAAAGTTCAGGAAATACCGGTTACCTTCAGACGAGTCCCGTAACACTTGTGGGGGTCGTAGAGAAAACCACCATCGTGTTCGTGAGAGAGTCATCTTTCCATAGAGTGGTCATAATAGTTTTAAGGCCAAACCGTTCGGACGCTACAGACGTTTTTGTGAGAAGACCGATTTTCGGGATGTCTCATGGTCTGACAAACATTGCTGTAGCTCGGCCACCTTCCAACGCAGATGTGGAAGGCCGCCATGTGGTGGATTGAGACCCAGCCCTTGCAAAAAAAAAGATATCTCTATCTTAAACTGACGGATTTTGATTGGGATTTTTATATTATGTTACTTAGATTGATGCACCGGTGGGTCAATCGACTCTAGGGGTTTTTTAAACACTAAACACTGGGGGTATTGTTTTAACACTGTAAGGTGTAAAGTTGTATTTGCATATTTCCCAGCATGCCTTCGAGTGAATGTGCGAGATTCCTGAAGCCTTCACCAAGTGACTGCCTAAGTGAATGTGTATCAATTAAAAGTAAACCCTTTATGACCACATATTAGACATTTCATAAAGCCTTTAGTTATGGTCTAGTTATCCTCAGTCTTTAGTTATGGCCTAGTTATCCTCAGCCTTTAGTTATGGTCTAGTTATCCTCAGCCTTTAGTTATGGTCTAGTTATCCTTTAGTTATGGCCTAGTTATCCTCAGCCTTTAGTTATGGTCTAGTTATCCTCAGCCTTTAGTTATGGTCTAGTTATCCTCAGCCTTTAGTTATGGTCTAGTTATCCTCAGCCTTTAGTTATGGTCTAGTTAACCTTTAGTTATGGTCTAGTTATCCTCAGCCTTTAGTTATGGTCTAGTTATCCTCAGCCTTTAGTTATGGTCTAGTTATCCTCAGCCTTTAGTTATGGTCTAGTTATCCTCAGCCTTTAGTTATGGTCTAGTTATCCTTTAGTTATGGTCTAGTTATCCTCAGCCTTTAGTTATGGTCTAGTTATCCTCAGCCTTTAGTTATGGTCTAGTTATCCTTTAGTTATGGCCTAGTTATCCTCAGCCTTTAGTTATGGTCTAGTTATCCTCAGCCTTTAGTTATGGTCTAGTTATCCTCAGCCTTTAGTTATGGTCTAGTTATCCTCAGCCTTTAGTTATGGTCTAGTTAACCTTTAGTTATGGTCTAGTTATCCTCAGCCTTTAGTTATGGTCTAGTTATCCTCAGCCTTTAGTTATGGTCTAGTTATCCTCAGCCTTTAGTTATGGTCTAGTTATCCTCAGCCTTTAGTTATGGTCTAGTTATCCTCAGCCTTTAGTTATGGTCTAGTTATCATCAGCCTTTAGTTATGGTCTAGTTATCCTCAGACTTTAGTTATGGTCTAGTTATCCTCAGCCTTTAGTTATGGTCTAGTTATCCTCAGCCTTTAGTTATGGTCTAGTTATCATCAGCCTTTAGTTATAGTCTAGTTATCCTCAGCCTTTAGTTATGGTCTAGTTATCCTCAGCCTTTAGTTATGGTCTAGTTAACCTTTAGTTATGGCCTAGTTATCCTCAGCCTTTAGTTATGGTCTAGTTATCCTCAGCCTTTAGTTATGGTCTAGTTAACCTTTAGTTATGGTCTAGTTATCCTCAGCCTTTAGTTATGGTCTAGTTATCCTCAGCCTTTAGTTATGGTCTAGTTATCCTCAGCCTTTAGTTATGGTCTAGTTATCCTCAGCCTTTAGTTATGGACTAGTTATCCTCAGCCTTTAGTTATGGTCTAGTTATCCTCAGCCTTTAGTTATGGCCTAGTTATCCTCAGCCTTTAGTTATGGTCTAGTTATCCTCAGCCTTTAGTTATGGTCTAGTTATCCTTTAGTTATGGTCTAGTTATCCTCAGCCTTTAGTCATGGTCTAGTTATCCTCAGCCTTTAGTTATGGTCTAGTTATCCTCAGCCATTAGTTATGGTCTAGTTATCCTCAGCCTTTAGTTATGGTCTAGTTATCCTCAGCCTTTAGTTATGGTCTAGTTATCCTCAGCCTTTAGTTATGGTCTAGTTATCCTTTAGTTATGGTCTAGTTATCCTCAGCCTTTAGTTATGGTCTAGTTAACCTCAGCCTTTAGTTATGGTCTAGTTATCCTCAGCCTTTAGTTATGGTCTAGTTATCCTCAGCCTTTAGTTATGGCCTAGTTAACCTCAGCCTTTAGTTATGGTCTAGTTATCCTCAGCCTTTAGTTATGGTCTAGTTAACCTCAGCCTTTAGTTATGGTCTAGTTATCCTCAGCCTTTAGTTATGGTCTAGTTAACCTTTAGTTATGGTCTAGTTATCCTCAGCCTTTAGTTATGGCCTAGTTAACCTCAGCCTTTAGTTATGGCCTAGTTAACCTCAGCCTTTAGTTATGGTCTAGTTATCCTCAGCCTTTAGTTATGGCCTAGTTATCCTCAGCCTTTAGTTATGGTCTAGTTATCCTCAGCCTTTAGTTATGGCCTAGTTATCCTCATACTTTAGTTATGGTCTAGTTATCCTCAGCCTTTAGTTATGGTCTAGTTATCCTCAGCCTTTAGTTATGGTCTAGTTAACCTCAGCCTTTAGTTATGGTCTAGTTATCCTCAGCCTTTAGTTATGGCCTAGTTATCCTCAACCTTTAGTTATGGTCTAGTTACCCTCAGCCTTTAGTTATGGTCTAGTTAACCTTTAGTTATGGACTAGTTAACCTTTAGTTATGGTCTAGTTATCCTCAGCCTTTAGTTATGGTCTAGTTATCCTCAGCCTTTAGTTATGGTCTAGTTATCCTCAGCCTTTAGTTATGGTCTAGTTATCCTCAGCCTTTAGTTATGGTCTAGTTAACCTTTAGTTATGGACTAGTTATCCTCAGCCTTTAGTTATGGTCTAGTTATCCTCAGCCTTTAGTTATGGCCTAGTTATCCTCAGCCTTTAGTTATGGCCTAGTTATCCTCAGCCTTTAGTTATGGTCTAGTTATCCTCAGCCTTTAGTTATGGTCTAGTTATCCTTTAGTTATGGTCTAGTTATCCTCAACCTTTAGTTATGGTCTAGTTATCCTCAACCTTTAGTTATGGTCTAGTTATCCTCAGCCTTTAGTTATGGTCTAGTTAACCTCAGCCATTAGTTATGGTCTAGTTAACCTCAGCCTTTAGTTATGGTCTAGTTAACCTTTAGTTATGGTCTAGTTAACCTTTAGTTATGGTCTAGTTATCCTCAACCTTTAGTTATGGTCTAGTTATCCTCAGCCATTAGTTATGGTCTAGTTAACCTCAGCCTTTAGTTATGGTCTAGTTATCCTCAACCTTTAGTTATGGCCTGGTTATCCTCAGCCTTTAGTTATGGTCTAGTTATCCTCAGCCTTTAGTTATGGCCTGGTTATCCTCAGCCTTTAGTTATGGTCTAGTTATCCTCAGCCTTTAGTTATGGTATAGTTATCCTCAGCCTTTAGTTATGGCCTAGTTATCCTCAGCCTTTAGTTATGGTCTAGTTATCCTCAACCTTTAGTTATGGTCTAGTTATCCTCAGCCTTTAGTTATGGTATAGTTAACCTCAGCCTTTAGTTATGGTCTAGTTAACCTTTAGTTATAGTCTAGTTATCCTCAGCTTTTAGTTATGGTCTAGTTAACCTCAGCCTTTAGTTATGGTCTAGTTAACCTTTAGTTATGGTCTAGTTATCCTCAACCTTTAGTTATGGTCTAGTTATCCTCAACCTTTAGTTATGGTCTAGTTATCCTCAGCCTTTAGTTATGGCCTAGTTATCCTCAGCCATTAGTTATGGTCTAGTTAACCTCAGCCTTTAGTTATGGTCTAGTTAACCTTTAGTTATGGTCTAGTTAACCTCAGCCTTTAGTTATGGTCTAGTTAACCTTTAGTTATGGTCTAGTTATCCTCAGCCTTTAGTTATGGTCTAGTTATCCTCAGCCTTTAGTTATGGTCTAGTTAACCTTTAGTTATGGCCTAGTTATCCTCAGCCTTTAGTTATGGTCTAGTTATCCTCAGCCTTTAGTTATGGTCTAGTTATCCTTTAGTTATGGTCTAGTTATCCTCAGCCTTTAGTTATGGTCTAGTTAACCTTTAGTTATGGTCTAGTTATCCTCAGCCTTTAGTTATGGTCTAGTTATCCTCAGCCATTAGTTATGGTCTAGTTAACCTCAGCCTTTAGTTATGGTCTAGTTATCCTCAGCCTTTAGTTATGGTCTAGTTATCCTCAGCCATTAGTTATGGTCTAGTTAACCTCAGCCTTTAGTTATGGTCTAGTTATCCTCAGCCATTAGTTATGGTCTAGTTAACCTCAGCCTTTAGTTATGGTCTAGTTAACCTTTAGTTATGGTCTAGTTAACCTCAGCCATTAGTTATGGTCTAGTTAACCTCAGCCTTTAGTTATGGTCTAGTTATCCTCAGCCATTAGTTATGGTCTAGTTAACCTCAGCCTTTAGTTATGGTCTAGTTAACCTTTAGTTATGGTCTAGTTAACCTCAGCCATTAGTTATGGTCTAGTTATCCTCAGCCTTTAGTTATGGTCTAGTTATCCTCAGCCTTTAGTTATGGTCTAGTTAACCTTTAGTTATGGTCTAGTTATCCTCAGCCTTTAGTTATGGTCTAGTTATCCTCAGCCTTTAGTTATGGTCTAGTTATCCTCAGCCTTTAGTTATGGTCTAGTTAACCTTTAGTTATGACCTAGTTATCCTCAGCCTTTAGTTATGGTCTAGTTATCATCAGCCTTTAGTTATGGTCTAGTTATCCTCAGCCTTTAGTTATGGTCTAGTTATCCTCAGCCTTTAGTTATGGTCTAGTTATCCTCAGCCATTAGTTATGGTCTAGTTAACCTTTAGTTATGGTCTAGTTATCCTCAGCCTTTAGTTATGGTCTAGTTATCCTCAGCCTTTAGTTATGGTCTAGTTATCCTCAGCCTTTAGTTATGGTCTAGTTAACCTTTAGTTATGACCTAGTTATCCTCAGCCTTTAGTTATGGTCTAGTTATCATCAGCCTTTAGTTATGGTCTAGTTATCCTCAGCCTTTAGTTATGGTCTAGTTATCCTCAGCCTTTAGTTATGGCCTGGTTATCCTCAGCCTTTAGTTATGGTCTAGTTATCCTCAGCCTTTAGTTATGGTCTAGTTATCCTCAGCCTTTAGTTATGGTCTAGTTATCCTCAGCCTTTAGTTATGGCCTGGTTATCCTCAGCCTTTAGTTATGGTCTAGTTAACCTTTAGTTATGGTCTAGTTATCCTCAGCCTTTAGTTATGGTCTAGTTATCCTCAGCCTTTAGTTATGGTCTAGTTATCCTCAGCCTTTAGTTATGGCCTGGTTATCCTCAGCCTTTAGTTATGGTCTAGTTAACCTTTAGTTATGGTCTAGTTATCCTCAGCCTTTAGTTATGGTCTAGTTAACCTTTAGTTATGGCCTAGTTATCCTCAGCCTTTAGTTATGGTCTAGTTAACCTTTAGTTATGGTCTAGTTATCCTCAGCCTTTAGTTATGGTCTAGTTATCCTCAACCTTTAGTTATGGTCTAGTTATCCTTTAGTTATGGCCTAGTTATCCTCAGCCTTTAGTTATGGTCTAGTTAACCTTTAGTTATGGCCTAGTTATCCTCAGCCTTTAGTTATGGTCTAGTTAACCTTTAGTTATGGTCTAGTTATCCTCAACCTTTAGTTATGGTCTAGTTATCCTCAGCCTTTAGTTATGGTCTAGTTAACCTTTAGTTATGGCCTAGTTATCCTCAGCCTTTAGTTATGGTCTAGTTAACCTTTAGTTATGGTCTAGTTATCCTCAGCCTTTAGTTATGGTCTAGTTATCCTCAACCTTTAGTTATGGCCTAGTTATCCTCAGCCTTTAGTTATGGTCTAGTTATCCTCAGCCTTTAGTTATGGTCTAGTTATCCTCAGCCTTTAGTTATGACCTAGTTATCCTCAGCCTTTAGTTAATGTCTAGTTATCCTCAGCCTTTAGTTATGGTCTAGTTATCCTCAGCCTTTAGTTATGGTCTAGTTATCCTCAGCCTTTAGTTATGGTCTAGTTATCCTCAGCCTTTAGTTATGGCCTGGTTATCCTCAGCCTTTAGTTATGGACTAGTTATCCTCAGCCTTTAGTTATGGTCTAGTTATCCTCAGCCTTTAGTTATGGTCTAGTTAACCTTTAGTTATGGCCTGGTTATCCTCAGCCTTTAGTTATGGTCTAGTTATCCTCAGCCTTTAGTTATGGTCTAGTTATCCTCAGCCATTAGTTATGGTCTAGTTATCCTCAGCCTTTAGTTATGGTCTAGTTAACCTTTAGTTATGGTCTAGTTATCCTCAGCCTTTAGTTATGGTCTAGTTAACCTCAGCCTTTAGTTATGGCCTAGTTATCCTCAGCCTTTAGTTATGGTCTAGTTATCCTCAGCCATTAGTTATGGTCTAGTTAACCTTTAGTTATGGTCTAGTTATCCTCAGCCTTTAGTTATGGTCTAGTTATCCTCAGCCTTTAGTTATGGTCTAGTTATCCTCAGCCTTTAGTTATGGTCTAGTTAACCTTTAGTTATGACCTAGTTATCCTCAGCCTTTAGTTATGGTCTAGTTATCATCAGCCTTTAGTTATGGTCTAGTTATCCTCAGCCTTTAGTTATGGTCTAGTTATCCTCAGCCTTTAGTTATGGCCTGGTTATCCTCAGCCTTTAGTTATGGTCTAGTTAACCTTTAGTTATGGTCTAGTTATCCTCAGCCTTTAGTTATGGTCTAGTTATCCTCAGCCTTTAGTTATGGTCTAGTTATCCTCAGCCTTTAGTTATGGCCTGGTTATCCTCAGCCTTTAGTTATGGTCTAGTTAACCTTTAGTTATGGTCTAGTTATCCTCAGCCTTTAGTTATGGTCTAGTTATCCTCAGCCTTTAGTTATGGTCTAGTTATCCTCAGCCTTTAGTTATGGTCTAGTTATCCTCAGCCTTTAGTTATGGTCTAGTTATCCTCAGCCTTTAGTTATGGTCTAGTTATCCTCAGCCTTTAGTTATGGTCTAGTTAACCTCAGCCTTTAGTTATGGTCTAGTTATCCTCAGCCTTTAGTTATGGTCTAGTTATCCTTTAGTTATGGTCTAGTTATCCTCAGCCTTTAGTTATGGTCTAGTTATCCTCAGCCTTTAGTTATGGTCTAGTTATCCTCAGCCTTTAGTTATGGTCTAGTTAACCTCAGCCTTTAGTTATGGTCTAGTTAACCTTTAGTTATAGTCTAGTTATCCTCAGCCTTTAGTTATGGTCTAGTTATCCTCAGCCTTTAGTTATGGTCTAGTTATCCTCAGCCTTTAGTTATGGTCTAGTTATCCTCAGCCTTTAGTTATGGTCTAGTTATCCTCAGCCTTTAGTTATGGTCTAGTTATCCTCAGCCTTTAGTTATGGTCTAGTTAACCTCAGCCTTTAGTTATGGTCTAGTTAACCTCAGCCTTTAGTTATGGTCTAGTTAACCTTTAGTTATGGTCTAGTTATCCTCAGCCTTTAGTTATGGTCTAGTTATCCTCAACCTTTAGTTATGGTCTAGTTATCCTTTAGTTATGGTCTAGTTATCCTCAGCCTTTAGTTATGGTCTAGTTATCCTCAGCCTTTAGTTATGGTCTAGTTATCCTCAGCCTTTAGTTATGGCCTGGTTATCCTCAGCCTTTAGTTATGGTCTAGTTATCCTCAGCCTTTAGTTATGGTCTAGTTAACCTCAGCCTTTAGTTATGGCCTAGTTATCCTCAGCCTTTAGTTATGGCCTAGTTATCCTCAGCCTTTAGTTATGGTCTAGTTAACCTTTAGTTATGGACTAGTTATCCTCAGCCTTTAGTTATGGTCTAGTTATCCTCAGCCTTTAGTTATGGTCTAGTTAACCTTTAGTTATGGACTAGTTAACCTCAGCCTTTAGTTATGGCCTAGTTATCCTCAGCCTTTAGTTATGGCCTAGTTATCCTCAGCCTTTAGTTATGGTCTAGTTAACCTTTAGTTATGGACTAGTTATCCTCAGCCTTTAGTTATGGTCTAGTTATCCTCAGCCTTTAGTTATGGTCTAGTTATCCTCAGCCTTTAGTTATGGCCTAGTTATCCTCAGCCTTTAGTTATGGTCTAGTTAACCTCAGCCTTTAGTTATGGCCTGGTTATCCTCAGCCTTTAGTTATGGTCTAGTTATCCTCAGCCTTTAGTTATGGTCTAGTTAACCTTTAGTTATGGTCTAGTTATCCTCAGCCTTTAGTTATGGTCTAGTTATCCTCAGCCTTTAGTTATGGTCTAGTTAACCTCAGCCTTTAGTTATGGCCTAGTTATCCTCAGCCTTTAGTTATGGTCTAGTTATCCTCAGCCTTTAGTTATGGTCTAGTTATCCTCAGCCTTTAGTTATGGTCTAGTTAACCTCAGCCTTTAGTTATGGCCTGGTTATCCTCAGCCTTTAGTTATGGTCTAGTTATCCTCAGCCTTTAGTTATGGTCTAGTTAACCTTTAGTTATGGTCTAGTTATCCTCAGCCTTTAGTTATGGTCTAGTTATCCTCAGCCTTTAGTTATGGTCTAGTTATCCTCAGCCTTCAGTTATGGTCTAGTTATCCTCAACATTGTGCTTTGAAAATGTCTGGTTTATGGGCCACATCAAAGCTGCAAGCCACAATACGCTGGTTTGTGGAGTGATTGGTAAATCCAATCAGAATCCAGCTAAAGGGAGGACATCCAAGAATGTGAATATTTAATCACCCACAATCTGCACTTAGAATGACTGCTATGTTCAAGGATTTAACAAACAAGACTACCTAAAACATCTCAACTGGAACTCAACCATCTCTGTAAAGGGTGCAATAAGTCCAACCCCTTACAGATTGGATTAGTTTAGAAAAAATGTATGTTATTTATCTTTGTATATTACACAGGAGGTTGGTGGCACCTTAATTGGGGAGGATGGGCTCGTGGTAATGGCTGGAGTGGAATAAGTGGAACGGTACCAACAACATCAAACAGGTTTCCATGTGTTTGACGCCATTCCATATGATCCGTTCCAGCCATTATTATGAGCCGTCCTCCCCTCAGCAGCCTCCACTGGTATAGTATAAGTTCAATTAATCAATGTGCATGAGGAAACAGATAATAAAACAAACTATTCTAAAATCAACCTGCAACAAAGCATGCTGGGAAATATGATAATGACACAGTCCA
Source organism: Coregonus lavaretus (assembly GCF_964263955.1). Taxonomy (NCBI): domain Eukaryota; kingdom Metazoa; phylum Chordata; class Actinopteri; order Salmoniformes; family Salmonidae; genus Coregonus; species Coregonus lavaretus. The sequence goes on along the minus strand of NC_140012.1, from coordinate 43,472,283 downwards.
GTAAAAAAAAAACACCACAAGATTGAAAATATTTATTGAATAAAATGTCCTGTTCTGTTGTGCTGAAATCTAGGTAAGGTGACAGACATTCCGAACACTGATCTGAATAAAAGGCATAAAGTCACATACATTTCTAATGACTAAATGAACTCTAAACAGGACAACGGGGAATTAAACACTAGTGGTTAAAATCTGAACACATAGGAGATACAGGTGTTCTCCTGGTTGGAAACCGACTGGAAAAAGATGACTACCATGTTTAGTCTTGCGTTCTAAATGCCTGCGTTTAAGATGAGAACACTTATTGGTCAATCTAAATGCCTAATGTTTAAGTTTTAAACACTGACGTTTAGGTTATAAATGTGTCACATGTTTTATGGTTTTACAGTGACTTAGGCCCTCATTGACATCAGGACAGTGACAGCGGTCCACACTGCTCTGTCACACATCAGGACAGTGACAGCGGTCCACAATGCTCCGTCACACATCAGGACAGTGACAGCGGTCCACACTGCTCTGTCACACATCAGGACAGTGACAGCGGTCCACACTGCTCTGTCACACATCAGGACAGTGACAGCGGTCCACACTGCTCTGTCACACATCAGGACAGTGACAGCGGTCCACACTGCTCTGTCACACATCAGGACAGTGACAGCGGTCCACACTGCTCCGTCACACATCAGGACAGTGACAGCGGTCCACACTGCTCTGTCACACATCAGGACAGTGACAGTCCACACTGCTCTGTCACACATCAGGACAGTGACAGTCCACACTGCTCTGTCACACATCAGGACAGTGACAGCGGTCCACACTGCTCTGTCACACATCAGGACAGTGACAGTCCACACTGCTCTGTCACACATCAGGACAGTGACAGCGGTCCACACTGCTCTGTCACACATCAGGACAGTGACAGCGGTCCACACTGCTCTGTCACACATCAGGACAGTGACAGCGGTCCGCACTGCTCTGTCACACATCAGGACAGTGACAGCGGTCCACACTGCTCTGTCACACATCAGGACAGTGACAGCGGTCCACACTGCTCTGTCACACATCAGGACAGTGTAAAACAGAAGCTACAGAGTCCTTACAGCAGCACTGTGAGAGTGATTAAAGGACCAATCCTTAATTTGAAAGGATTAAAAATAAAAAATAAAAAATAAAAAAACAATAATCGTCAAACATGAACTGTTTTTAACTGAGAAATAATATATTTGGGAACTCTTTGCACCTTCATATGCATTTAGATAAAGCTGCAATATGTAACTTTTTCGGCAAACCCAACCAAAATCATATAGAAATGTTAGTTATAGATCTGTCATTCTCATTGAAAGCAAGTCTAGGAAGCAGTAGATCTGTTCTATGTGCGCTATTTCTATGCTTCCCATTCTTAAGTTTAATTTTTTGCATGTTTTACTTTCAGTTTGTACACTAGCTTCAAACATCTGAAAAATACAATATTTTTGGTTTTGAAAATATATTTCACAGCGGTTTAGATGGTACAATGATTCTCTACACCAGGGGTATTCAACTCTGATTTTCTGTTCTACCAGATAATGAATTGCACCCACCTGGTGTCCCAGGTTTAAATCAATCCCTGATTAGAGGGCAATAATGAAAAAATGCAGTGGAACTGGCGTCCAGGTCCAGAGTTGAGTTTTATAGCTTGTTTTGTCACTTAAACTGAAATCAGGTGAACTATTAGAATTCCAGCAACCAGGAAATGGCGGAGCGATTTCTGCATATTGCACCTTTAACAGTAACATTACTCCTATCTCATAGATTAATTCCAAATTGAAACACAGTATAGGCTCTAAAATAAAAAGAAAGCAGGCATTAACTTTGTGTTTCAGAGGAAGGACTGAAAGCACAGAACAGTTTCGAGAAACAGTTTGCTTGATGATCTGTGTAGTGAACTCTGTTTAACTAGCAGCCCATAAACCCGGAGAGGAGAGGAGAGTCTTTCCTTTACAGACACTTAATCTGTGTCCCAAATGGCATCATATTCACTACATAGTGCCCTATGGGCCCTGGTCAAAAGTAGTGCACTACATAGGGAATAGGGTGCCATTTTGGATGCATTCTCCAACATCTGCTGAGAGGAGAGAGGCCAGCAGGCCTGAAGTGACACCAGAGGTCCAATGGATACATCTCCTTTGTCCAGAACATAATTAACACATTTTACACTGAGTGATGGTTGTGGGAGCCAGAGTGACCGGTGTGTGTGCGTGTGAATGCGTGCCTGTGTTGGGGGTCAGATCGTATTTGCCCATCTCACTTCTACGTGACCAAATCGGTTTCCTACTCCTCCACGAGGACCGATACTGCTGTATTTGTGAGGCTTTCCAGGTAGTAGCTGGTTTTAGGAAGAGACCTCAGTTATGTGTCGTCATTGGAGAGAGTAGAACAGGTCAGCTTCCTCAGTTTCTGAGGAAATATAGACAAACAGAGACACAGACAGACAGACAGACAGACAGAGAGGGATGGATGGACGGACAGACAGAGGAGGGAGGGAACAGGAACTTAAAGGAGGTGTCTTCCTTGAGAGTGCTGGGAACCAAAGCACACAGAACAAATGAGAGGTAAACACAGAGACACAGGAAGCCATTTAACCACAGCTAGGACCCATTAGGACCCCACAGGGTGTCCCCGTCTCTGCCTGCTTTGGTCCTGTCATCCCCATCTTGGCCAGCCCGTCCCAATTCGTTCCCTACCCTTCCGAGTTTACAGATCGGAAGGTTCCGGATAGCTATAGAGTCGCGTTACCAATACTTCCAAGTCTGGTTCATCACTTGGATATTTACAGACAAACGTGAGGAGGCCTGGAAGTAGAGTCTGGATAGGTAATAAACAATGCAGTGGTGGACAGGAACTTCCAACATATTGCTTCCATCTTACAATTCTACAAACACCGTAGGACAGATTGTTTATGTCCCAATACCATTGCATCGGATTTATGAACTGATATACAAAACAACAATTTATGCATCAATCCATTATTTTCAATTTAAACTATTATATAACAATTTTGCCGCAAAACTTATGCTCAATATATGGGGTATTGAACAGTCAGCCCTGTGCAGACTCTGCAACGAGGAAACATAATCAATAGATCATCTCTTTAACCCTTTTGGTAGTCTCCTTCGGTGGCTCAATTTTGAAATCAGGTCCAGGAGTGGTTGTTGAGTCATAATGTCTGTGTTCAAACATTCAAATCTGAAAAACCACAATCAATCAATGGGAAATATGATTATACTCTTAGGTAAAGTATTCATTTTTAGGGCTGTTACGAACCCCGTGGCTTTAAAAGTCTAGGGTAACATAATTCATGCTAATTAGAATATTGCCAAGGAACAGTGAGAACAAAAATACGCCGACAACCAAAAAGCTACCGTCAAACACAAATTGCTTATTATGATCACACGGTAAACGGTTTGGGAAAAAGGGGCTGAGCTGGACCCAAGGAATTAAACAATAAAGTCAAAAACCCCTAAACTGATCTTGCCTGCCTCAAGAACCGCTAAGCTACTGCTAACCATACAAAAATACAGTGGGTGGTCCGCTCAGGTCTAACTAGTGTGTTTAGACAAGGTTTTCCTACGGGTAGTGTATGCCCAAGGGCCACTTGCTAAACCCCCCTTTTCCCAGGCACAAACAAACAATATAGGTACCATACGGACTAAACAGTTAACGAGAGAGTAAACAAAAACAAGACACCGCCGTATACATACTCACAACGAAAAAGAGTCTCTGTCAGAAAACACAACTGACTGGCTTTTAAAACCAGAAACAGGTGGTGCAATACGGAGGAATGTCCACTGATTGGTCCACCTCAGCAATCAGCAGACGAACGGATGTCAGACAGGTGGGACACCCCAACGACCACCAATCAGGAAAACCTGTGATTAGGGCAGAAGGAGAGGAAAAACAGAAATACACAAACAGGATACCTGTATCTGTAACAAGGGCAATCAATCTTGGTAGAAATGGTCCAAAAAAGAGGCCCTCGTAAAACCATCAAAGTAACATAGAAGGATGTGTTGCAAAAGCAAAATAGTAAAATGGTAAAATGGTAAAATGGTAGTGTACTGGGACAAACTGGTTAGTCTGTGGACATCTGAGGGTTGGAATTAAGATTAGAGTGATTGGTTTATTGGCCGATTCATTTGGAATCCAGTGTGATTAGGAAAGAAACGTTTTATATATTTAATATACATTTAGTTGTAATGTTTTCCACCAGGTGCTCCAACCAGGGCAGGCGGGGGTAGGGGGCGGGGTTTAATAAAACATATAGAAATAGAAAAGGGATTAGAAATTATGATAGTGATGTCATTAGATTAGATCCAATTCTATTGGCTAATTTTATTATTATTATTATTTTTAAACACTGTGGGGGTACCTGAGACTAAGCGGGAGTGGATTGGGACCGACTGACTTGTCCGTCTGTTTTTGACCAGAGTCTCTACAGTGGGGCTAAGCAAACAACGGGACAGTTTCATTTGCTCAGCAGTTTTGAACTAAAGGGTTCCTACTGGGCAAGCCCATAAAAGGTGTTTATAGTGATGTATCCTGGTCTCTTTGTTTTGCCTCCAACTGCAAGTCATTAGAGAAGACAATCAATGCCCCCTGAAGAAGCTCAGGGTTTTATAGTAGGGAAGATAAGACAGGATTTGCAAGATAAGACAGGATTTGCAAACCCCCCCCCCCCCCACACTTCTATCAAGCTGCACCTCACAGTCTCTTTCCCAGGGACTAAAACCTTATGTATTGCTCCACTCACACCCAGACAGACAGACAGTCCAAATCAAAGCCAATCACATCTTGAACCCTGGTTTGGTTTCCCATCAAAATGAGAATCTTTATTGTAATTCTATATATCATGTGCTGTAAGTTCAAAAACACCTTAAAGAAAAGGTAACACATTAAATACTATCACACTACTTACTATTGCTACTATCAAACCTGAAATGAAAAAGTGTTTTAGAGATAAGAGTCCAATCAGTCAAGTACACTATTCAAACACATCCACCGCCTGTATTACGACATTATGAAAGACACCGTCCTGACTTCAGCTGTTACGACAGTATAACCCCCCCCTAGAGAAAGACACCGTCCTGACTTCAGCTGTTACGACAGTATAACCCCCCCCCCTAGAGAAATACACTGTCCTGACTTCAGCTGTTACGACAGTATAACCCCCCCCTAGAGAAAGACACCGTCCTGACTTCAGCTGTTACGACAGTATAACCCCCCCTTAGAGAAAGACACCGTCCTGACTTCAGCTGTTACGACAGTATAACCCCCCCCCCTAGAGAAATACACTGTCCTGACTTCAGCTGTTACGACAGTATAACCCCCCCCATCTAGAGAAAGACACTGTCCTGACTTCAGCTGTTACGACAGTATAACCCCCCCCCCCCCTAGAGAAATACACTGTCCTGACTTCAGCTGTTACGACAGTATAACCCCCCCCCCTAGAGAAAGACACCGTCCTGACTTCAGCTGTTACGACAGTATAACCCCCCCCCCCCTAGAGAAATACACTGTCCTGACTTCAGCTGTTACGACAGTATAACCCCCCCCTAGAGAAAGACACCGTCCTGACTTCAGCTGTTATGACAGTATAACCCCCCCTAGAGAAAGACACCGTCCTGACTTCAGCTGTTACGACAGTATAACCCCCCCCCCTAGAGAAAGACACCGTCCTGACTTCAGCTGTTACGACAGTATAACCCCCCCCCATCTAGAGAAAGACACTGTCCTGACTTCAGCTGTTACGACAGTATAACCCCCCCCCCCTAGAGAAAGACACTGTCCTGACTTCAGCTGTTACGACAGTATAACCCCCCCCTAGAGAAAGACACCGTCCTGACTTCAGCTGTTACGACAGTATAACCCCCCCCTAGAGAAAGACACCGTCCTGACTTCAGCTGTTACGACAGTATAACCCCCCCCCTAGAGAAAGACACCGTCCTGACTTCAGCTGTTACGACAGTATAACCCCCCCCCCCTAGAGAAATACACTGTGCTGACTTCAGCTGTTACGACAGTATAACCCCCCCCTAGAGAAAGACACCTTCCTGACTTCAGCTGTTACGACAGTATAACCCCCCCCCCTAGAGAAAGACACCGTCCTGACTTCAGCTGTTACGACAGTATAACCCCCCCCCCCCTAGAGAAAGACACCTTCCTGACTTCAGCTGTTACGACAGTATAACCCCCCCCCCCTAGAGAAATACACTGTGCTGACTTCAGCTGTTACGACAGTATAACCCCCCCCCCCCCCTAGAGAAAGACACCGTCCTGACTTCGGCTGTTACGACAGTATAACCCCCCCCCCCCTAGAGAAAGACACCGTCCTGACTTCAGCTGTTACGACAGTATAACCCCCCCTAGAGAAAGACACCGTCCTGACTTCAGCTGTTACGACAGTATAACCCCCCCCCCTAGAGAAAGACACCGTCCTGACTTCAGCTGTTACGACAGTATAACCCCCCCCCCTAGAGAAAGACACCGTCCTGACTTCAGCTGTTACGACAGTATAACCCCCCCTAGAGAAAGACACCGTCCTGACTTCAGCTGTTACGACAGTATAACCCCCCCCTAGAGAAAGACACCGTCCTGACTTCAGGTCTCAAAGGGTCAACTACACTCTTAGAAAAAAGGGTTCCAAAAGGGATCTTCGGCTGTCGCCATCGGAGAACCCTTTTTGGTTCCAGGTAGAACTCTTTTGGGGTGGGGGGGGGGTTCTTCAAATGGTTCTCCTATGGGGACAGTTGAAGAACATTTTTAGGTTCTAGATAGCACCTTTTTTTTAAAGAGTGTAAGTTGTTAGTTAATTGTAGGTCTAATGATGCAAATAATATACGTGTCACTTTGGGAGAGGTACTGTAGAAGCCTGGTAGGGAGGAGTGTGTTGGGAGAGGTACTGTAGAAGCCTGTTAGGGAGGGGTTGGGAGAGGTACTGTAGAAGCCTGGTGGGGAGGGGTTGGGAGAGGTACTGTAGAAGCCTGGTGGGGAGGAGTTGGGAGAGGTACTGTAGAAGCCTGGTGGAGAGGAGTTGGGAGAGGTACTGTAGAAGCCTGGTGGGGAGGAGTTGGGAGAGGTACTGTAGAAGCCTGGTGTGGAGGAGTGTGTTGGGAGAGGTACTGTAGAAGCCTGGTGGAGAGGAGTTGGGAGAGGTACTGTAGAAGCCTGGTGGGGAGGAGTTGGGAGAGGTACTGTAGAAGCCTGGTGGAGAGGAGTTGGGAGAGGTACTGTAGAAGCCTGGTGGGGAGGAGTTGGGAGAGGTACTGTAGAAGCCTGGTGGGTAGGAGTTGGGAGAGGTACTGTAGAAGCCTGGTGGGGAGGAGTTGGGAGAGGTACTGTAGAAGCCTGGTAGGGAGGAGTTGGGAGAGGTACTGTAGAAGCCTGGTGGGGAGGAGTTGGGAGAGGTACTGTAGAAGCCTGGTGGGGAGGAGTGTGTTGGGAGAGGTACTGTAGAAGCCTGGTGGGGAGGAGTTGGGAGAGGTACTGTAGAAGCCTGGTGGGGAGGAGTGTGTTGGGAGAGGTACTGTAGAAGCCTGGTGGAGAGGAGTTGGGAGAGGTACTGTAGAAGCCTGGTGGGGAGGAGTTGGGAGAGGTACTGTAGAAGCCTGGTGGGGAGGAGTTGGGAGAGGTACTGTAGAAGCCTGGTGGGGAGGAGTGTGTTGGGAGAGGTACTGTAGAAGCCTGGTGGGGAGGAGTGTGTTGGGAGAGGTACTGTAGAAGCCTGGTAGGGAGGAGTTGGGAGAGGTACTGTAGAAGCCTGGTGGGGAGGAGTTGGGAGAGGTACTGTAGAAGCCTGGTGGGGAGGAGTTGGGAGAGGTACTGTAGAAGCCTGGTGGGGAGGAGTTGGGAGAGGTACTGTAGAAGCCTGGTGGGTAGGAGTTGGGAGAGGTACTGTAGAAGCCTGGTGGGGAGGAGTTGGGAGAGGTACTGTAGAAGCCTGGTGGGGAGGAGTTGGGAGAGGTACTGTAGAAGCCTGGTGGGGAGGAGTGTGTTGGGAGAGGTACTGTAGAAGCCTGGTGGGGAGGAGTGTGTTGGGAGAGGTACTGTAGAAGCCTGGTGGAGAGGAGTTGGGAGAGGTACTGTAGAAGCCTGGTGGGGAGGAGTTGGGAGAGGTACTGTAGAAGCCTGGTGGGGAGGAGTTGGGAGAGGTACTGTAGAAGCCTGGTGGGGAGGAGTTGGGAGAGGTACTGTAGAAGCCTGGTGGGGAGGAGTTGGGAGAGGTACTGTAGAAGCCTGGTGGGGAGGAGTTGGGAGAGGTACTGTAGAAGCCTGGTGGGGAGGAGTTGGGAGAGGTACTGTAGAAGCCTGGTGGGGAGGAGTTGGGAGAGGTACTGTAGAAGCCTGGTGGGGAGGAGTTGGGAGAGGTACTGTAGAAGCCTGGTGGGGAGGAGTTGGGAGAGGTACTGTAGAAGCCTGGTGGGGAGGAGTGTGTTGGGAGAGGTACTGTAGAAGCCTGGTGGGGAGGAGTGTGTTGGGAGAGGTACTGTAGAAGCCTGGTGGAGAGGAGTTGGGAGAGGTACTGTAGAAGCCTGGTGGGGAGGAGTTGGGAGAGGTACTGTAGAAGCCTGGTGGGGAGGAGTTGGGAGAGGTACTGTAGAAGCCTGGTGGGGAGGAGTGTGTTGGGAGAGGTACTGTAGAAGCCTGGTGGGGAGGAGTTGGGAGAGGTACTGTAGAAGCCTGGTGGGGAGGAGTGTGTGTGAGAGAGGTATGGTGGCCGTGTTGATTGGGGTTTTGATTCTCAGGGACATGTGTATTTGAGCTCAGACGATGTGGTGTGGTAGGGGGAGACGTTTGGGGGATGTTGAGGGGAGTGGGGCAGGAAGGGGGGTCATTGTATTGACATATAGGTAGGTCTCTCCACTAGGACAATGAACCAAGGCCCTCTCTCTCCACTTGGACAATGAACCAAGGCCTGTATCGTCAGGTGTAAACTAAAATAAGAGGTTCTTTACAACTCTGAATCATCATCACACCAGTCTGGGTCCTACAGAAGCAGATCTGTTGCAACCTGCAAATTATTAGAATCAGGTGCGCTAGATTAGGGTTGGAGTTAAAACCTACAGGAGGGTAGCTCTCCAGGAACAGGGTTGGAGTTAAAACCTACAGGACGGTATCTCTTTAGGAACAGGGTTGGAGTTAAAACCTACAGCATGGTAGGGTATTCAGGGACAGGGCTGGAGAGCCCTGGTAGACTAATTAGTAGCCTGACACCTCCCCCTGCTGGTGACCAGCTTGTATTACATGAGTACTCTTACCTACATCTCAGTGTGTAATACTGAATTAAAGTATTGAAGGCAAGAAAGGGGGAAAGGCTTCTGAATACCTGTCTGGAGAGAAAGGATTCTGAATACCTGTCTGGAGAGAAAGGCTTCTGAATACCTGTCTGAAGGGGAAAGGATTCTGAATACCTGTCTGAAGGGGAAAGGCTTCTGAATACCTGTCTGGAGAGAAAGGCTTCTGAATACCTGTCTGAAGGGGAAAGGCTTCTGAATACCTGTCTGGAGAGAAAGGCTTCTGAATACCTGTCTGGAGAGAAAGGCTTCTGAATACCTGTCTGAAGGTAGAGTGACATGAAGTACCTCCAGACAGGTATTGAAAAGCCTTTCCCCTCCAGACAGGTATTGAAAAGCCTTTCCCCTCCAGACAGGTATTGAAAAGCCTTTCCCCTCCAGACAGGTATTGAAAAGCCTTTCCCCTCCAGACAGGTATTGAAAAGCTTCTGAATACCTGTCTGGCCAAACGGTCCCTCTTTCCTTCTCTGCTAGGTGTACTTCACGTCACTCTACCTTAGTGAGGTAGTCCATGCTGTCTGTTCGTGGCCAGATGTCTTTATGTGTCCAATTAAAATAACCTTTAAAAGGGATAGCCAGCTGCTCCTGTAGTCTTCCAGTCATTGTGCTGGACGCTTCCTCCAAAGTGTACACAGAGACATACAAACGCTATCCACGAGTTCATCTGACTCTGGGGAAGTAGAAAAAGGGGCTTGATTGGCCAAAATCCCAAATCTGGAAAGTCTCTTTAAGTTTGAGCAGCTACAAGTACACCAAGTTAAAAGAGGGGTACAGCCGTTGTTAAGTGTCCCGCTGCACAGCCAAAGGGGGCTTGTGCTGCCACATGCCTTAGCCTCGGTCAGGGTCCTCCACAACAACAACATGTGACACAGTGTAAGAGTGATGCATGAGGTTCAGTTCAGCATATTTGAAGAGGGATCGAGTGCAGAAGTCTATTGCTGTTTCATCTGGCCGTGGTCTTCATCATCAGTCCCAGTCCCAGTCCCGTTCTAGGCCTGTTGCCTCCCTGGCCACCGCTGAATACCCAAATTAAATACAATTGTATTGGTCGCATAAACATAATTGTGCAGTTGTTATCGCAGGTTCAAACAAAAGTGAAATGCTTATATTTGTATATCATGGCGTGTGTATAGACAGTATGGACGGTTTATGAATAGAAAAGGTGTGTACAGCAGTAGTTATATAGGATGAACCTTGACTAGAATAAAGTATTTACATATGAAGTGGGTAAAACATTTTGTGAACATTATTCAAGTCACCAGTGTTCCATGACTATGTACAGTGCCTTGCAAAAGTATTCATCCCCCTTGGCGTTTTTCCTATTTTGATGCATTACAACCTGTAATTTAAATTGATTTTTTTTATTTGGATTTCATGTAATGGACATACACAAAATAGTCCAAATTGGTGAAGTGAAATGAAAAAAATAACTTGTTTCATAAAATTCTAAAAAATAAATAACGTTAAAGTGGTGTGTGCATATGTATTCACCCCCTTTTGCTATGAAGCCCCTAAATAAGATATGGTGCAACCAATTACCTTCAGAAGTCACATAATTAGTTAAATAAAGTCCACCCGTGTGCAATCTAAGTGTCACATCATCTGTCACATGATCTCAGTATATTTACACTTGTTCTGAAAGGCCCCAGAGTCTGCAACACCACTAAGCAAGGGGCACCACCAAGTAAGCAACACCATGAAGACCAAGGAGCTCGCCAAACAGGTCAGGGACAAAGTTGTGGAGAAGTACAGATCAGGGTTGGGTTATAAAAATATATCAGAAACTTTGAACATCCCACGGAGCAACATTAAATCCATTATTAAAAAATGGAAAGAATATGGCACCACAATAAACCTGCCAAGAGAGGGCCGCCCACCAAAACTCACGGACCAGGCAAGGAGGGCATTAATCAGAGAGGCAACAAAGAGACCAAAGATAACCCTGAAGGAGTTGCAAAGCTCCACAGCGGAGATTGGAGTATCTGTCCATAGGACCACTTTAAGCCGTACACCCCACAGAGCTGGGCTTTATGGAAGAGTGGCCAGAAAAAAGCCACTGCTTAAAGAAAAAAATAAGCAAACACGTTTGGTGTTCGCCAAAAGGCATGTGGGAGACTCCCCAAACATATGGAAGAAGGTACTCTGGTCAGACGAGACTAAAATTGAGCTTTTTGGCCATCAAGGAAAACGCTATGTCTGGCGCAAACCCAACACCTCTCATCACCCCGAGAACACCATCCCCACAGTGAAGCATGGTGGTGGCAGCATCATGCTGTGGGGATGCTTTTCATCGGCAGGGACTGGGAAACTGGTCAGAATTGAAGGAATGATGGATGGCGCTAAATACAGGGAAATTCTTGAGGGAAACCTGTTTCAGTCTTCCAGAAATTTGAGGTGCAGGGTAGAGTAACCGGGTGGTAGCCGGCTGGCATCAGTCACTAAGGTTCAGGGCAGGGTACTGGGCGAAGGCCGGCTAGTGGTGACTGTTTAACAGTCTGATGGCCTGGAGATAGAAGCTGTTTTTTAGTCTCTTGGTTCGAGCTTCGATGCACCTGTACTGACTCCGCCTTCTGGATGATACCGGGGTGAACAGGCCCTGTACTGTCTCCGCCTTCTGGATGATACCGGGGTGAACAGGCCCTGTACTGTCTCCGCCTTCTAGATGATACCGGGGTGAACAGGCCCTGTACTGTCTCCGCCTTCTGGATGATACCGGGGTGAACAGGCCCTGTACTGTCTCCGCCTTCTAGATGATACCGGGGTGAACAGGCCCTGTACTGTCTCCGCCTTCTGGATGATACCGGGGTGAACAGGCCCTGTACTGTCTCCGCCTTCTGGATGATACCGGGGTGAACAGGCCATGTACTGTCTCCGCCTTCTGGATGATACCGGGGTGAACAGGCCCTGTACTGTCTCCGCCTTCTAGATGATACCGGGGTGAACAGGCCCTGTACTGTCTCCGCCTTCTAGATGATACCGGGGTGAACAGGCCCTGTACTGTCTCCGCCTTCTAGATGATACCGGGGTGAACAGGCCCTGTACTGTCTCCGCCTTCTGGATGATACCGGGGTGAACAGGCCCTGTACTGTCTCCGCCTTCTAGATGATACCGGGGTGAACAGGCCCTGTACTGTCTCCGCCTTCTAGATAATACCGGGGTGAACAGCCCGTGGCTCGGGTGATGCACCTGTACTGTCTCCGCCTTCTAGATGATACCGGGGTGAACAGGCCCTGTACTGTCTCCGCCTTCTATCAATCAATCAATCAATTTTATTTTATATAGCCCTTCTTACATCAGCTAATATCTCGAAGTGCTGTACAGAAACCCAGCCTAAAACCCCAAACAGCTAGTAATGCAGGTGTAGAAGCACGGTGGCTAGGAAAAACTCCCTAGAAAGGCAAAACCTAGGAAGAAACCTAGAGAGGAACCAGGCTATGAGGGGTGGCCAGTCCTCTTCTGGCTGTGCCGGGTGGAGATTATAACAGAACCATGCCAAGATGTTCAAAAATTTTCATAAGTGACAAGCATGGTCAAATAATAATCAGGAATAAATCTCAGTTGGCTTTTCATAGCCGATCATTAGAGTTTAAAACAGCAGGTCTGGGACAGGTAGGGGTTCCATAACCGCAGGCAGAACAGTTTAAACTGGAATAGCAGCAAGGCCAGGCGGACTGGGGATAGCAAGGAGTCACCACGGCCGGTAGTCCCGACGTATGGTCCTAGGGCTCAGGTCTCTCAGTTGGCTTTTCATAGCCGATCATTTAGAGTTGAAAACAGCAGGTCTGGGACAGGTAGGGGTTTCGTAGCCGCAGGCAGAACAGTTGAAACTGGAATAGCAGCAAGGCCAGGCGGACTGGGGGCAGCAGGGTGTCATCATGCCCGGTAGTCCTGACGTATGGTCCTAGGGCTCAGGTTCTCAGAGAGAAAGAGAGAACGAGAGAATTAGAGAGAGCATACTTAAATTCACACAGGACACTGGATAAGACAGGAGAAGTACTCCAGGTATAACCAACTAACCCCAGCCCCCCGACACATAAACTACTGCAGCATAAATACTGGAGGCTGAGACAGGAGCGGTCCGGAGACACTGTGGCCCCATCCGAAGAAACCCCCGGACAGGGCCAAACAGGAAGGATATAACCCCACCCACTCCGCCAAAGCACAGCCCCCGCACCACTAGAGGGATATCCCCAACCACCAACTTACAATCCTGAGACAAGGCCGAGTATAGCCCACAGAGGTCTCCACCACAGCACAAACCAAGGGGGGGGGGGGGCGCCAACCCAGACAGGAAGATCACGTCAGTAACTCAACCCACTCAAGTGACGCACCCCTCCCAGGGACGGCATGAAAGAGCACCAGCAGGCCAGTGACTCAGCCCCTGCAACAGGGTTAGAGGCAGAGAACCCCAGTGGAGAGGGGAACCGGCCTGGCAGAGACAGCAAGGGCTGTTCGTTGCTCCAGCCTTTCCGTTCACCTTCACACTCCTGGGCCAGACTACACTCAATCATATGACCTACTGAAGAGATAAGTCTTCAGTAAAGACTTAAAGGTTGAGACCGAGTCTGCGTCTCTCACATGGGTAGGCAGACTGTTCCATAAAAATGGAGATCTATAGGAGAAAGCCCTGCCTCCCGCTGTTTGCTTAGAAATTCTAGGGACAATTAGGAGGCCTGCGTCTTGTGACCGTAGCGTACGTATTGGTATGTACGGCAGGACCAACTCGGAAAGATAGGTAGGAGCAAGCCCATGTAACGCTTTATAGGTTAACAGTAAAACCTTGAAATCAGCCCTTGCCTTAACAGGAAGCCAGTGTAGGGAAGCTAGCACTGGAGTAATATGATCAAATTTCTTGGTTCTAGTCAGGATTCTAGCAGCCGTATTTAGCACTAACTGAAGTTTATTTAGTGCTTTATCCGGGTAGCCGGAAAATAGAGCATTGCAGTAGTCTAATCTAGAAGTAACAAATGCATGGATTAATTTTTCTGCATCATTTTTGGACAGAAAATTTCTGATTTTTGCAATGTTACGTAGATGGAAAAAAGCTGTCCTTGAAACAGTCTTGATATGTTCGTCAAAAGAGAGATCAGGGTCAAGAGTAACGCCTAGGTCCTTCACAGTTTTATTTGAGACGACTTTACAACCATCAAGATGAATTCTAGATGATACCGGGGTGAACAGGCCCTGTACTGCCTCCGCCTTCTAGATGATACCGGGGTGAACAGGCCCTGTACTGTCTCCGCCTTCTAGATGATACCGGGGTGAACAGGCCCTGTACTGTCTCCGCCTTCTAGATGATACCGGGGTGAACAGGCCCTGTACTGTCTCCGCCTTCTAGATGATACCGGGGTGAACAGGCCCTGTACTGTCTCCGCCTTCTGGATGATACCGGGGTGAACAGGCCCTGTACTGTCTCCGTCTTCTGGATGATACCGGGGTGAACAGGCCCTGTACTGTCTCCGCCTTCTAGATGATACCGGGGTGAACAGGCCCGTGGCTCGGGTGATGCACCTGTACTGTCTCCGCCTTCTGGATGATACCGGGGTGAACAGGCCCGTGGCTCGGGTGATGCACCTGTACTGTCTCCGCCTTATAGATGATACCGGGGTGAACAGGCCCGTGGCTCGGGTGACTGATGATATTCTTGGCCTTCCTGTAACACCGGGTGCTGTAGATGTCCTGGAGGTCAGGCAGTGTGCCCCCAATGATGCGTTGGGCTGACCTCACCACCCTCTGGACAGCCAAACAGGATGCTCTCAATGGTGCATTTGTTGAGGTTTGTCAGGGTCTTACCCCACATTACCACTGGTTGTTACTGAATACCCCACATGACTAAGTGGTCTCTGTCTCCCCTCACCAAAGCCATTAGAACTCAGGATGTCTTAGTGTGTGTGAGATGGGAACACTGCAAGGCGAAGGCAGCACGCTCTGACCGTATGAATCAGACATATAGAATATGGCCGTCCAACACTGGACATTCATAGGGAATAGGACAGAGAAAAGTGTGTGAATAGCTCTTCTATGAGAGAGAGCGAGAGAGAGAGAGAGAGAGAGAGAGAGAGAGACAGAAGAGAGAGAGAGAGAGAGAGAGAGAGACAGAAGAGAGAGAGAGGAGAGAGAGAGAGGAGAAAGATAGTGAGAGAGACAGAATGAGAGAGATGGCGGGGGAGGGGAGGGGCATGGTAAACAATGCCATGATTGAGATTTCACAATGGAGTTACAGTTAGAACACTGACGTCATTCTAAATGGTCCCCTATATAGTTCATTACTATTGACCAATGCCCTCTGTCCATGGTCAAAAGAAGTGTGCTACATAGGGAAAAGGGTGCCATTTGTTCCACTTTATTGGACTGGCAGCATCATGTCATTGCAGATACTGTACAGGGAATCGAACCCACAACCCTGGCGTTGCAAACGCCATGCTCTACCAACTGAGCTACATCCCTGCCGGCCATTCCCTCCCCTACCCTGGACGACGCTGGGCCAATTGTGCGCCGCCCCCATGGGTCTCCCGGTCGCGGCCGGCTACGACAGAGCCATCATGTCATTGCAGATACTGTACAGTACCATGGAGAGAAAACTAAGTCTTGGTACATGGACACACACTGCTGACCATGACGCCACATCTGACTTCTAATAATTGTGTATGCTATTTAGTATTTCATCCACAAATTCTCTTGGACATTTATTTGATAAATAATTTCCATTCGGGGCTTTCATTATCCCGATGAATATGTGGCTTATTCCCTCCTTGGACCCAAATAAAATGTTTTAGTGAACTCCTTTAGCAAGAAAACTAATGTTTTAGTGAACTCCTTTAGTAAGAACACAATCTTTAAATTGTACCACAGATTCTCAATTGGATTGAGGTCTGGGCTTTGACAAGGCCATTCCGAGAAATTTAAATGTTTCCCCTTAAACCACTTGAGTGTTGCTTTAGCAGTATGCTTAGGGTCATTGTCCTGCTGGAAGGTGAACCTCCATCCCAGTCTCAAATCTCTGGAAGACTAAAACAGGTTTCCTGTTTAGCTCAGTTGGTAGAGCATGGCACTTGCAACGCCAGGGTTGTGGGTTCGTTTCCCATGGGGGGCCAGTATGAAAATGTATGCACTCACTTAACTGTAAGTCACTCTGGATAAGAGCGTCTGCTAAATGACTAAAAAAATTTATAAACTCTGTCCCAGTGTCAAATCTCTTGAAGACTGAAACAGGTTTCCCTCAAGAATATCCCTGTATTTAGCGCCATCCATCATTCCTTCAATTCTGACCAGTTTCCCAGTCCCTGCCGATGAAAAACATCCCCACAGCATGATACCGCCACCATGGTGTTCTCGGGGTGATGAGAGGAGTTGGGTTTATGCCAGACATAGCGTTTTCCTTGATGGCCAGAAACCTCAATTTTAGTCTCATCTGACCAGAGTACCTTCTTCCATTTGTTTGGGGAGTCTCCCACATGCCTATTGGCGAACACTAAACGTGTTTGATTATTTTTTTCTTTAAGCAATGGCTTTTTTCTGGCCACTCTTCCATAAAGCTCTGTGGAGTGTACGGCTTAAAGTAGTCCTATGGACAGATACTCCAATCTCCAATGTGGAGCTTTGCAGCTCCTTCAGGGTTATCTTTGGTCTCTTTGTTGCCTCTCTGATTAATGCCCTCTCTTGGCAGGTTTGTTGTGGTGCCATATTCTACCAATTTTTTTATAATGGATTTTAAATGGTGCTCTGTGGGATTTTCAAAATGTCTGATATATATTTTTTAACCCAACCTTGATCTGTACTTCTCCACAACTTTGTCCCTGACCTGTTTGGAGAGGTCCTTGGTCTTCATGGTGCCGCTTGCTTAGTGGTGTTGCAGAATCTGGGGCCTTTCAGAACAGGTGTATATACAGTGAGGGAAAAAGGTATTTGATCTCCTGCTGATTTTGTACGTTTGCCCACTGACAAAGACATGATCAGTCTATAATTTTAATGGTAGGTTTATTTGAACAGTGAGAGACAGAATAACAACAACAAAATCCAGAAAAACGCATGTCAGAAATGTTATAAATTGATTTGCATTTTAATGAGGGAAATAAGTATTTGACCCCTCTGCAAAACATGACTTAGTACTTGGTGGCAAAACCCTTGTTGGCAATCACAGAGGTCAGACGTTTCTTGTAGTTGGCCACCAGATTTGCACACATCTCAGGAGGGATTTTGTTCCACTCCTCTTTGCAGATCTTCTCCAAGTCATTAAGGTTTCGAGGCTGACATTAGGCAACTCGAATCTTCAGCTCCCTCCACAGAGTTTCTATGGGATTAAGGTCTGGAGACTGGCTAGGCCACTCCAGGACCTTAATGTGCTTCTTCTTGAGCCACTCCTTTGTTGCCTTGGCCGTGTGTTTTGGGTCATTGTTATGCTGGAATACCCATCCACGACCCATTTTCAATGCCCTGGCTGAGGGAAGGAGGATCTCACCCAAGATTTGATGGTACATGGCCCCGTCCATCGTCCCTTTGATGTGGTGAAGTTGTCCTGTCCCCTTAGCAGAAAAACACCCCCAAAGCATAATGTTTCCACCTCTATGTTTGACGGTGGGGATGGGGTTCTTGGGGTCATAGGCAGCATTCCTCCTCCTCCAAACACGGCGAGTTGATCTGACCACAACACTTTCACCCAGTTCTCCTCTGAATCATTCAGATGTTCATTGGCAAACTTCAGACGGCCCTGTGTATGTGCTTTCTTGAGCAGGGGGACCTTGTGGGCGCTGCAGGATTTCAGTCCTTCACGGCGTAGTGTGTTACCAATTGTTTTCTTGGTGACTATGGTCCCAGCTGCCTTGAGATCATTGACAAGATCCTCCCGTGTAGTTCTGGGCTGATTCCTCACCATTCTCATGATCATTGCAACTCCACGAGGTGAGATCTTGCATGGAGCCCCAGGCCGAGGGAGTTTGACAGTTCTTTTGTGTTTCTTCCATTTGCAAATAATCGCACCAACTGTTGTCACCTTCTCACCAAGCTGCTTGGCGATGGTCTTGTAGCCCATTCCAGCCTTGTGTAGGTCTACAATCTTGTCCCTGACAACCTTGGAGAGCTCTTTGGTCTTGGCCATGGTGGAGAGTTTGGAATCGGATTGATTGATTGCTTCTGTGGACAGGTGTCTTTTATACAGGTAACAAACTGAGATTAGGAGCACTCCCTTTAAGAGTGTGCTTCTAATCTCAGCTCGTTACCTTTATAAAAGACATCTGGGAGCCAGAAATCTTTCTGATTGAGAGGGGGTCAAATACTTATTTCCCTCATTAAAATGCAAATCAATTTATAACATTTTTGACATGTGTTTTTCTGGATGTTTTTGTTGTTATTCTGTCTCTCACTGTTCAAATAAACCTACCGTTAAAATTATAGACTGATCATTTCTTTGTCAGTGGGCAAACGTACAAAATCAGCAGGGGATCAAATACTTTTTTCCCTCACTGAGATCATGTGACAGATCATGTGACACTTAGATTGCACACAGGTGGACTTTATTTAACTAATTATGTGACTTCTGAAGGTAATTGGTTGCACCAGATCTTATTTAGGGGCTTCATATCAAAGGGGGTGAATACATATGCACACACCACTTTTCCGTTATTTTTTTTTTCTCACCAATTTGGACTATTTTGTGTATGTCCATTACATGAAATCCAAATAAAAATCAATTTAAATTACAGGTTGTAATGCAACAAAATAGGAAAAACGCCAAGGGGGATGAATACTTTTGCAAGGCACTGTATATTAAACTCACTATTCACAATAATCGTATTATTGTGTGCATGTAACCATACTCAGTGATACCATGGGCAGAAAACCCAATTCATCTCCATCGTTCATTGAAGTTCATGGGTAATTTATAACAAAACCTTTCGATATTGCCAATCATTTCCATGACTATTTCACTAGTAAAGTGGAAAAACTCAGAAGTGAAATGACAACATTGAACAGTGAACCATCATATTTGTGTAAAAAAATATCTAATAATGAAAGAGAAGGATTGCTGTTTTGAATTTGGTCAAGTTAGTGTGGGAGAGGTGGAAAAACTATTGTTATAGACAACCTAGATGGGAAACTATTGAGAATGGTAGCAGACTGTATTGCCACCCCTATTTGCCATGTCTTTAACCAAAGCCTAAAGGGGTGTGTCCACAGGCGTGGAAGGAAGCTAAAGTATTTCCACCACCTAAAAATAGTACAGCACCCTTTTGTTGGCTCTAACAGCCACCCAATCAGTTTGCTGCCTGTTCTTAGTAAACTGGGGGAGATAATTTTTTGACCAAATACAACGCTATTTTTCAGAGAACAAGTTACCTACTGACTTTCAGCCTTCATATAGAGAAGGGCCCTCAACTTATACTGCACTGACTCAGATGACTGATGATTTGGCTAAAATAAATGGATAATAAGATGATAGTTGGAGCTGTATTGGTAGATTTCAGTTCATTCCTTTGATGTTATTGATCATCACATGGTTGAAGAGTTATTTATCCAACAGAACTCTGTGTTCTTCAATGGAAGCTTCTCTAACATCAGTTATGTACAGTGCGGTGTCCCTCAGGGCAGTTGCCTTGGGCCGTGACCCTTCACTACCTGTACAAATGATTTGCCACTGGTCTTACACCAAGCTAGAATGACTCTGTATACGGATGATTCCACTCTCTACATGCCAGCTCCCAAAGCCAGTGAGCTCACAGATATCCAAGGAGTTCCAGTCAGTATCAGAATGGGTGATTAATAATACACTGGTCTTAAATACATCTATAACTTAAAACGTTGTATTTGGTTCAAAACATTCTCTAAGACCTAAACCTCAACTGGAGTTGTACATAAAGGGTGTAGCCATTGAGCAAGTTGAGGAAGCTAAACTCCTAGGTATAACATTGGATGGTCAATTATCATGGTCAAGACATATTGACAAAGTTGTTGTGAAGATGAGGAGGGGTACGTCCGTTATAAAAAAAAAGACGTTCTGTTTTTTTGACACAAAAATCAACCGTAGTAGTTGTTCAGGCTCTGGTCTTTTCCCATCTTGATTGGTGTCCAGTAATATGTTAATATGTAAGGTAATATGTTAATATGTAGGGTAATATGTTAATATGTAGGGTAATATGTTAATATGTAAGGTAATATGTTAATATGTAGGGTAATATGTTAATATGTAGGGTAATATGTTAATATGTAAGGTAATATGTTAATATGTAAGGTAATATGTTAATATGTTAAAGTAATATGTTAATATGTAGGGTAATATGTTAATATGTCAGGTAATATGTTAATATGTAGGGTAATATGTTAATATGTAAAGTAATATGTTAATATGTAGGGTAATATGTTAATGTGTAAGGTAATATGTTAATATGTCGCGTAATATGTTAATATGTACAGTAATATGTTAATATGTAGGGCAATATGTTAATATGTAGGGTAATATGTTAATATGTACCGTAATATGTTAATATGTAAGGTAATATGTTAATATGTACGGTAATATGTTAATATGTACGTTAATATGTTAATATGTTGGGTAATATGTTAATATGTAAGGTAATATGTTAATATGTCACGTAATATGTTAATATGTACAGTAATATGTTAATATGTAGGGTAATATGTTAATATGTAGGGTAATATGTTAATATGTACAGTAATATGTTAATATGTAGGGTAATATGTTAATATGTACAGTAATATGTTAATATGTAGGGCAATATGTTAATATGTAGGGTAATATGTTAATATGTAAGGTAATATGTTAATATGTAGGGTAATATGCTAATATGTAGGGTAATATGTTAATATGTAGGGTAATATGTTAATATGTAAGGTAATATGTTAATATGTAGGGCAATATGCTAATATGTAGGGTAATATGTTAATATGTATGGTAATATGTTAATATGTAGGGTAATATGTTAATATGTACAGTAATATGTTAATATGTAGGGTAATATGTTAATATGTAGGGTAATTTGTTAATATGTACAGTAATATGTTAATATGTACGGAAATATGTTAATATGTACAGTAATATGTTAATATGTAGGGTAATATGCGAATATGTACGGTAATATGTTAATATGTACGGTAATATGTGAATATGTTAAAGTAATATGTTAATATGTAGGGTAATATGTTAATATGTAAGGTAATATGTTAATGTGTAGGGTAATATGCTCAAATGTAGGGTAATATGTTAATATGTAGGGTAATATGTTAATATGTAGGGTAATATGTTAATATGTAAGGTACTATGTTAATATGTAGGGTAATATGCTAATATGTAGGGTAATATGTTAATATGTAGGGTAATATGTTAATATGTAGGGTAATATGTTAATATGTAGGGTAATATGTAAGGTAATATGTTAATATGTAGGGTAATATGTTAATATTTACGGTAATATGTTAATATGTAAGGTAATATGTTAATATGTAAGGTAATATGTTAATATGTAAGGTAATATGTTAAAGTGATATGGTCAGGTGCAACAAAGACAGACAGAGCAGCACACCTTGCCCTTAACTACACATACAGAACTAACATGCCAGTCCTTCCTGGTTGAGGGTTGACGAGAGACTTAACAGCTTCTCTTCTAGTTATGAGAAATATTACTATGATGAAAAGTCCAGATTATCTGCATAATCAAATAACATTCAGCTCAGAGACCCATACATACCCCAACATGCCACCAGGGGTCTCTTCACAGTCCTCAAGTCCAAAATGAATTCACAGCAACTCAGTGTTATATCGAGCCATGATCGCACGGAACTCCCTTCGATCTCCAATTACTCAAGCAAACAGTAAAATGACCTTTAAATGGAGATTAGACAACATCTCATGGAACAGCGGGGACTGTGAGGAGACACACACATTATTTTGTTGTATTGTTTGTATATTGTTGCATTTTAAATGTGTGACTGTCCTTGTCTATCAGTGTATCAGGGTTTTGTTACTTACCATGTTTTGTGATTTTTGTGGACCCCAGGAAGAGTAGCTGCTGCTTCTAATTTAAAAAAAGCTAATGGGGATCCTAATAAACAAATAGACTTGTTGATTGAGCAGAACCAATAGTTAGTTATTGGTTACAGTTGTCATCTTAGCAACAGACCTTCATTCAAGTAATGGATACAGGAGGATATGGCTACCATTTGGATAGGCCTATAGATAGATAGGACAGGAGGATATGGCTACCATTTGGATAGGCCTATAGATAGATAGGACAGGAGGATATGGCTCCCATTTGGATAGGCCTATAGATAGATAGGACAGGAGGATATGGCTCCCATTTGGATAGGCCTATAGATAGATAGGACAGGAGGATATGGCTACCATTTGGATAGGCCTATAGATAGATAGGACAGGAGGATATGGCTACCATTTGGATAGGCCTATAGATAGATAGGACAGGAGGATATGGCTACCATTTGGATAGGCCTATAGATAGATAGGATAGGAGGATATGGCTACCATTTGGATAGGCCTATAGATAGATAGGACAGGAGGATATGGCTACCATTTGGATAGGCCTATAGATAGTGTACCAGACACTGCATTTTTGCCTAGCTTAAATTGTATTGGGTTTCTTAAATCACATAACTGTCAGAGGTCATTTCCATACTCATGAAATAAGTAAAATGTTTATGCTCAGTGCATGTAGATTCTAAGCATTTTACTCCATACAAATGGCATAAGAAATGTCCAAGTAGAACGAAACATTTGAGCTGATACAAACATAACCCCTGTCCCTCATAATAAATACTGTACAAATCTGTTCCACATTTAAAACATGTTTTCCTTTACTTTTCCAGACAATGCAAAAAACAGGGGCCTCTTCTGAGAGGGTAAGAAACAATCGTTTATTCCCCAAAAGAAAACGCACAAAGTAACCCTGTCGTCGCAGTTGACAGCTATTGTTCTTGGACACAAAGGAAGAGGGTCCTTGGATCGCAGGCCGCTCATACAGGCACCTCATTCCATTCCGTCAGATACCCTAACCACCCTCGCGCCCTCTGATGCCAACCAACGAATAAAGCCACCTCAATAAAAAAAACAAAGCCACGTGCAAAAGAAGAGAACATGGGATTCTGCCAGTGTCAACATTAAAGGGTATTAAATTCAGACATTAGAATTAGACTAGTAAAAACACCATTACCATTTGTGTGGAAAGTGTGCGTCGTGCGTCATGGTGAGCAGTGTCCGTGGATAGGCTACAAATAATCCATATCCTTTGTGTAGGCTACAATGTGCAATGTTCATAGCTTGCCATATCACATCATAT
The DNA here is from genome assembly GCF_964263955.1 of Coregonus lavaretus. Classification (NCBI taxonomy): domain Eukaryota; kingdom Metazoa; phylum Chordata; class Actinopteri; order Salmoniformes; family Salmonidae; genus Coregonus; species Coregonus lavaretus. The sequence continues at coordinate 43,448,654 of NC_140012.1, read as the reverse complement.
TAAAGTCCTATAATATCACAAGCGGTAGTCAGCAGCTTTTTAGGTGGGGAAGGGCAGATAGTTTGTCCACTTTTCCAAAAGCAGAGGCGCTTTCAACTCCTTTCAGCCATTCTTTGCATTTCTGCACCACCGTCTCATCCACATCTCCATCTTCTTCTTCATATTCCACGTCATCGTACTTATATTTATCATTTAGTAAAGAGATTTTTACTATGGTTGTAATGTCCTCTGCATGTTCCAGATTGGCGACGGGGATGGTCGTGCTTTTGGAACCACCTCGAGTCCGTTTGGATGGAAAGACTCGCCTGTGCCGAAAGTCCACGGACGCACAACACTTCTGCTGTTTGTCTAGTATCTGTTGTTCTAAACTGCGCTTTTGAATAACGAGAATGGCCTCCGGTGTGAGGCTCAGAGAGAATTGAATCTCCCTTTCTTCTCCTGCCTCGTCCTTTCCCATGGAACTCCGCGAGGACAGCTTACTCCTGTCCCGGTGCTTGGCGACTTCCACCGAACTGGAACGCGAAACGCTCTGGCACGCGTCCTGAGATTGTTTGGGTAAAGTTAGCCAGGAGTTCTTCAGACCTTCTGTCTCCTGAATCGGGAGTTTGGATGTCTGTTGCTGGGGTTTTCGCCCCAAATTCCTCAGATTGGCTGTAGTCCAAGACTTCGACATCTTTTCCTTTTCCGAGTCTTTTTCCTCGGTCTGTTTCTTTTTCTTGAACAGCTCTCTCCCAGGAGAAGAGATTCGTTGGAGATTTATCGGCGGAAAAGGCATTATTGGGATTTAAGTGATCCGACCACAACAGCAACGTCGTCTTTTAAACAAAATAATATTAAACTCGTAGACTGTGAAGAAATATACTGTATTCCAATTGCATTATCCGATTAAAAAAAATATATATGCATCTTGATCGTTAGGTGCACCTGTGCTGTAGTCTGTTTCGTAATTCAACTGGCGTGAAGGCGAAGCTGCCGGTTGTCTGACATTTCTACGGCTCGTCGGTGGGAGGCGCGGCGTGATAGTGATGTCATCGACACAGTCCTTCAGATGGAACGGTAGCCTATTCTTACTGAACGTAAAAAAGAAAAAACGGACCAATGACATGATTGGCTTACACTTAACTTAGACTTATTATTGGCCTATAATAATATTGTTATAAGCGACTGTTATAATAGGGATGAGCTCACTCCCAACTGGAATTGCAGTGGAAGGATGGTCACATTTTCCCATTCTTGAACAGGAAATTAAGTTAATCCTCTGAAATTAAACAAAATAAAATTGATGAGACAAAAGCATGTAGCGGTCATATGAAATAGCAAGTTTTATCAATGCTCCATACACATTGTTATATGTCAAGCGTTTCTATAAACATTCTTTTTAAATCAAATCAAATTGTATTGGTCGCATACACGTTTAGCAGATGTTATTGCGGGTGCAGCGAAATGCTTGTACAAAGTTGCTTATGAGCCTGAAACAAGGAGGCCTATATATATATATACAACTTTTTTTTTTACATGTATTTAACCCGTTATTTTTGGCACTAAACAGTCTTCCTATATACACTATATATGCAAGAGTGTGTGGACACCCCTTCAAATTAGTGGATTCGGCTATTTCAGCCACACCCGTTGCTGACAGGTGTATAAAAACGAGCCCACAGCCATGCAATCTCCATAGACAAACATTGGCAGTAGAATGGCCTTACTGAAGAGCTCAGTGACTTTCAACGTGGCACCAACATAGGATGCCACCTTTCCAGCAAGTCAGTTCGTCAAATTTTTTGCCCCTGCTAGAGCTGCCCCGGTCAACTGTAAGCGTTGTTATTGTGAAGTGGAAACGTCTAGGAGCAACAACAGATCAGCCGCGAAGTGGTAGGCCACACAAGCCCACAGAACGGGACCGCAGAGTGCTGAAGCGCGTAAAAATCATCTGTCCTCGGTTGCAACACTCACTACCGAGTTCCAAACTGCCTCTGGAAGCAACGTCAGCACAATAACTGTTCGTCGGGAGCTTCATGAAATGGGTTTCCATGGCCGAGCAGCCGCACACAAGTCTAAGATGTACAATGCCAAGCATTGGCTAGAATGGTGTAAAGCTCGCCGCCATTGGACTCTGGAGCAGTGGAAACGCGTTCTCTGGAGTGATGAATCACGCTTCACCATCTGGCAGTCCGATGGACGAATCTGGGTTTGGCGGATGCCAGGAGAACGCTACCTGCCCCAATGCATAGTGCCAACTGTAAAGTTTGGTGGAAGAGGAATAATGGTCTGGGGCTGTTTTTCATGGTTCGGGCTAGGCCCCTTAGATCTAGTAAAGGGAAATCTAAACGCTACAGCATGCAATGACATTCTAGACGATTCTGTGTTTCCTACTTTGTGGCAACAGTTTGGGGAAGGCCCTTTCCTGTTTCAGCATGACAATGGCCCCGTGCACATAGCAATGTCCATACAGAAATGTTTTCACAAAATCGGTGTGGAAGAACTTGACTGGCCTGCACAGAGCCCTGACCTCAAACCCATCGAACACCTTTGGGATGAATTGGAACGCCGACTGCGAGCCAGGCCTAATCACCCAACATCAGTGCCCAAACTCACTAATGCTCTTGTGGCTGAATGGAAGCAAATCCCCGCAGCAATGTTCCAACATCTAGTGGAAAGCCTTCCCAGAAGAGTGGAGGCTGTTATAGCAGCAAAGAGGGGACCCACTCCATATTAGTGTCAATGATTTTGGAATGAGATGTTCGACGAGCAGGCATCCACATACTTTTGGTCACGTAGCGTAACTGAACTAAATGACTATCGCCCCGTATCGCTCACTTCTGTCATCATGAAGTGCTTTGAGAGGCTAGTTAAGGATCATATCACCTCTACCTTACCCAACCCACTGAAATTTGTATACCAACCCAATAGATCCACGGATAACATAATCCCCATCGCACTGCCCTATCCCATCTGGACAAGAGGAATACCTATGTAAAAATGCTGTTCATTGACTACAGCTCAACCCGCCCTGTGCAACTGGGCCCTGGACTTCCTGACGGGCCACCCCCAGGTGGTGAAGGTAGGAAACAACACCTCCACTACGCTGATCCTCAACACTGAGGCCCCACAAGGGTGCGTGCTCAGACCCCTCCTGTACTCCCTGTTCACCCATGACTGCGTGGCCAAGCACGCCTCCAACTCAATCATCAAGTTTGCAGACAACACAACAGTGGTAGGCCTGATTACCAACAATGTGACAAGATGATTGTTAGGGAGGTGGTGAGGGCCCTGGCGGAGTGGTGACAGGAAAATAACCTGTCCCTCAACAAAACGAAGGAGCTGACCGTGTACTTCAGGAGACAACAGAGGGAGCACGCCACCCATCCACGGACCGTAGTGGAGAAGGTGGAAATCTTCAAGTTCCATGGCGTACACACCACTGACAACCTGAAATGGTTCACCCACACACAGAGTGGTGAAAAAGTCGCAACAGCTCATCTTCAACCTCAGGAGGCTGAAGAAATTCGCCTTGGCCCATAATAAGACCCTCACAAACGTTTACAGATGCACCATTGTCGGCCTGTATCACCGCCTGGTACGGCAACTGCACCGTCCGCAACCGCAGGGCTCTCCAGAGGGTGGTGCGGTCTGCCCAACGCATCACCGGGGGCACACTGCCTGCCCTCCAGGACATCTACAGCACCCGGTGTCACAGAAGAGGCCAAGAAGATCATCAAGGACCTCAGCCACCCGAGCCACGGCCTGTTCACCCCGCTACCATCCAGAAGGCGAGGTCAGTACAGGTGCATCAAAGCTGGGACCGAGAGAATGAATAACAGCTTCTATCTCAAGGCCAACAGTCACCACTAGCCGGCCCGTGTCCTGAACTTTTGTCAGTCACTAGACTGCTACCACCTGGTTACTCAACCCTGCACCTTAAAGGCTGCTGCCCTATATGTACATAGACATGGAACACTGGTCACTTTAATAATGTCAAATGGTCAGAAACAGACTCCATGAGGGTGGTATGAGGGCCCGACGTCCACAGGTGGGGGTTGTGCTTACAGCCCAACACCGTGCAGGACGTTTGGCATTTGCCAGAGAACACCAAGATTGGCAAATTCGCCACTAGCGCCCTGTGCTCTTCACAGATGAAAGCAGTTCACACTGAGCACGTGACAGACGTGACAGAGTCTGGAGACGCTGTGGAGAACGTTCTGCTGCCTGCAATATCCTCCAGCATGACCGGTTTGGCGGTGGGTCAGTCATGGTGTGGGGTGGCATTTCTTTGGGGGGCCGCACAGCCCTCCATGTGCTCGCCAGAGGTAGCCTGACTGCCATTAGGTACCGAGATGAGATCCTCAGACCCCTTGTGAGACCATATGCTGGTGCGGTTGGCCCTGGGTTCCTCCTAATGCAAGACAATGCTAGACCTCATGTGGCTGGAGTGTGTCAGCAGTTCCTGCAAGAGGAAGTCATTGATGCTATGGACTGGCCCGCTCATTCCCCAGACCTGAATCCAATTGAGCACATCTGGGACATCATGTCTCGCTCCATCCACCAACGCCACGTTGCACCACAGACTGTCCAGGAGTTGGCGGATGCTTTAGTCCAGGTCTGGGAGGAGATCCCTCAGGAGACCATCCGCCACCTCATCAGGAGCATGCCCAGGCGTTGTAGGGAGGTCATACAGGCACGTGGAGGCCACACACACTACTGAGCCTCATTTTGACTTGTTTTAAGGACATAACATCAAAGTTGGATCAGCCTGTAGTGTGGTTTTCCACTTTAATTTTGAGGGTGACTCCAAATCCAGACCTCCATGGGTTGATAAATTTGATTTCCATTGATAATTTTTGTGTGATTTTGTTGTCAGCACATTCAACTATGTAAAGAAAAAAGTATTTAATAAGATTATTTCATTTATTCAGATCTAGGATGTGTTATTTTAGTGTTCCCTTTATTTTTTTGAGCAGTGTACATAGACATGGAACACTGGTCACTTTAATAATGTTTACATACTGTTTTACCCACTTCATATGTATATACTGTATTCTAGTCAAGTCCATCCTATTCAACTATTGCTGTACATATACTATTCTTCAGATATACTAAATATTATATACATATAATCTATACATCCCATCCCCCCCCACACACACACAGGACTCCGACATTGCTCATCCTAATATTTCTATATTTCTTAATTCCATTCTTTCACTTCTTAGATGTGTGTATTGTTAGATACTACTGCACTGTTGGAGCTAGGAACCAGTGATGCCAATTGAGCAATTTTGTCACTAGATTTAGCAACTTTTCAGACTACCCTGTCAACTTTATTTTCAAACAGCACCTAGCAACAAATGTAGCTACTTAAAAAAATGTATTTGGTACTTTTAGCAACTTTTGAAAAGTGACTCAAATGCTAAAATGCATGCATTTTCCCTCTAAATGACACAAAAATATTTTCTCTGTCACACACTGTCACAACACACGTGCCTGGCTGCAAAAGTTCATTGTGAGTGATGTCAGCAGGCCAGCCAATCAGCAGGCCAGCCAATCAGCAGGCCAGCCAATCAGCAGGCCAGCCAAGCAGCAGGCCAGCCAAGCAGCAGGCCAGCCAATCAGCAGGCCAGCCAAGCAGGAGGCCAGCCAAGCAGCAGGCCAGCCAATCAGCAGGCCAGCCAAGCAGCACAACAACCTGGAGAGAGCTGGAGAGAGATGCCTAGCGCACACATCATTATTTGAGTTAAATTGCTTGTTCAATAAGATAGCATATATACCTTGCTATTAGCTTGTACCTATAATTGTTGATCAGTTATGTAGCATGTTAACTAACTACCAATACACTGCTTAAAACTATAAATTGTTCATAATGTGTAGGTTTACTAGTTAAAAATAAAAAAATGTAATTGTTCAATAATTCAATGTGTTGTGTTTAAAAAGAAAAATATCTGATCTTATAAAATGTGGTGTTTATATTACAAATACAATTTTATTTAATTTCATTAGCTAAATATGCTTACTGTGACAATGACCATAGAAGTTGTGAAGACAGCACAAAACAGATAGATCTGGGACCAGGCTAATATAAAAAGCCATGCGGTAGTATGGTAGGTCACTGGGTCATGTCGAGATCACACGGAGCAGAAGGGCGGAGTGAACGAGCCAGGTGGTCTCATCTGCAGCTGGCTGACAATTAAGAGACACAAAAGAGAGCTCATTTACAGGCAATTGGCTTTGAGCTGAAGGGGTAAGAGGGGAGATGTTGTACGTCACTCACTGCACACACACGTGGATCTGGGTCGTGTTCTGTAGGCACCAAATGGAAGAAAACGGAATGAAATAGAGCGGGACTACACGGCTATGTCCAATAAGAACTGTATATTTTTCCCTGTTGCAAAGCATTTTGAAACGTTTTGCTATGGGTGTGCCCTAATGAACACAACCCAGTGGTACGGCAGCTCATTTCTCTTCGTTGTCTTTGGCTGAGGTTAAGCCAAGAGCGGGATCGGGGTTTAAATGTGGTGTGATCGTCTGTCTGTCCGTCTGTCTGTCTGTCGCCCCAGGCAGGGCGGGGCGGGGTACTGTAGTTATCTATTAAGAATTTAGTAACATAACACAAATGTGACTAAATCAGCCACATTACTTACACGTCACTCACTTGGGACACATGGGGTGAGGAGTAACAATATGTTTCAAGGAATCCCTTACATGCGCATGCTCTCGCACACACAGATGTGTGTCTGCTTCTGCATTTCAGGAAATGATAAGTACAAGATCACAGGCGCACGTACGTACGCCAGCCTCTAGGCCATTATAAGCATGACACCGACATTTGAGGTTGAACTAAGTTAGTTTACTGAATGGAGTGCAGTTTCAAAATGAAAACATTTCTTGATGTCATTCATCAAAAAGTCATATTCCATTCTTCTAAAGAAGGAAAATTAATGTTAAAATATCAGCAAATCTTATTTTCATTAGACAAAATCCAAAAGCAGAAAAAGGTAAGGCATTGAGTTGTATTTTCACTTTTACAGGCATCATATTGTGAATGTCTATAAGCATTTAACCTGCTCTGAAAGAACAAGATACAAAATTGGTATTTTTGCAGAGTTAGGGTCAATTCAAATTCAAAGCAGTCAATTCAGGAAGTTATCTAAAATTCAAATCCAATAATTGAACAAATGTCATCTATTTTAATGACTTTCCAACAAACTGAAACGTAAAAGCTATTTATTTCAAGAGTTGTTAAATTTTTTAAATTTAAATCACTTCCGGAACGGACTGCCTTCAATTCAATTTGAATTTCAAGCATTTACCTCTCTCTTTCACCGGAAGCACTTAAAACGACAGACAGAATCTGAGTGTAACAAACAAGCATCAAGCAGGGTCAATTCCATTTAAACTCTGTCAATTCAGGAAGTGAACTGAAATTCCAATTCGGAATTTCGTCAATGCTTCTCAATGAGAATAGAATTAGAATTTTAGTCAACGTCCTGAATTAAATACATTTAAATGGTATTGACCCCAACCCTGGTAAGCATAATAATATGAATACACTTTAGTTTCGGATCACTGTTATACAATTATTGGACATATTAATGATTCATAGTATGAAACAGCAATGAAAATATATATTAGAAAATAAAAAGGAAAAACACAATTCCAAAAACAAAATATTTTACATATATCCACTCTGCATATTTGGGACTAGTCTTCACATGAAAAAGTGGACAGTCTGGAAACATTAGACCTGGGTTTAAATACAATTCGAAATCTTTCAAATACCCAGAGCATTTGCTCTAGCTTTCCTGGAGTGTCAGGTGGGTGGGGTTTGCAGTTTTGCAATTTTCTATTGGTTCCATCACGTCAGGCAAGCTCAGTCAAGCCCAGCTAAAGTGATTTCAAATAGTGTTTGAACCCACGTCTGTTTTCTAACTCAGACAGCTGGTGAAGACCTTCATCACTGCATCCCTGGAGAAAGAGAAGGGAAAACAGAAATGTTAGGAGAATCGGTGATAAATGACAAGGATTTCATAAAGAGTGATTGCATGAACAATCCAATCCAGTAGCCTATATTTATCTGAAAAGTAGAAGAAAAAATAATGATGAAAGCAATTGTGATAAAACAGGGATTTTTCTCATTCTATCTAGTATTTTAAATATTTTTTGGTACCCACCACAGACATTTGACCTTTTCTTGATAACAATTACAGTATATCACCTGAAAGGTACTACTGCATCCAGAAAAGTACTACCGCATCTTGAAAGGTAATACTGCACCCAGAAAAGTACTACCGCATCTTGAAAGGTAATACTGCACCCAGAAAGGTACTACTGCATCCAGAAAGGTACTACTGCATCCAGAAAGGTACTACTGCATCCAGAAAGGTTACTACTGCATCCAGAAAGGTACTACTGCATCCAGAAATGTACTACTGCATCCAGAAATGTACTACTGCATCCAGAAAGGTACTCTACAGTATTGTGACTGCATTTTATTAGATTCAACTTTTGTTGTTATAGTTGTTTTGGGAGTGGCTCACGCATATTTAATTATGTTTTGGCGGGAAAGCAGCACATGCTGAGTGATGCCCCTCCCCCTTCCACACTCTAGGTACTGGAATGATGCATCACCCAGCAATCACCACGGCAACAGCAAAACAAGGTCACTCTTCCATCGGTCTCTCTCTCTCTTCCGCCTCCCTCTCATTCTTTCTTTCTCTGTATCAACCGCTCTCTCTATCCCTATCCATGTGCTGCTCTCTCTCTCTATCCCTTTCCATGTGCTGCTCTCTCTCTCTATCCCTATCCATGTGCTGCTCTCTCTCTATCCCTATCCATGTGCTGCTCTCTCTCTATCCCTATCCATGTGCTGCTCTCTCTCTCTCTATCCCTATCCATGTGCTGCTCTCTCTCTCTATCCCTTTCCATGTGCTGCTCTCTCTCTCTATCCCTATCCATGTGCTGCTCTCTCTCTATCCCTATCCATGTGCTGCTCTCTCTCTATCCCTATCCATGTGCTGCTCTCTCTCTCTCTATCCCTATCCATGTGCTGCTCTCTCTCTCTCTATCCCTATCCATGTGCTGCTCTCTCTCTCTATCCCTATCCATGTGCTGCTCTCTCTCTCTCTCTATCCCTATCCATGTGCTGCTCTCTCTCTCTCTCTATCCCTATCCATGTGCTGCTCTCTCTCTATCCCTATCCATGTGCTGCTCTCTCGCTATCCCTATCCATGTACTGCTCTCTCTCTATCCCTATCCATGTGCTGCTCTCTCTCTCTACCTCTATCCATGTGCTGCTCTCTCTCTCTATCCCTATCCATGTGCTGCTCTCTCTCTCTCTATCCCTATCCATGTGCTGCTCTCTCTCTATCCCTATCCATGTGCTGCTCTCTCTCTATCCATGTGCTGCTCTCTCTCTATCCATGTGCTGCTCTCTCTCTATCCATGTGCTGCTCTCTCTCTATCCATGTGCTGCTCTCTCTCTCTCTATCCCTATCCATGTGCTGCTCTCTCTCTCTCTATCCCTATCCATGTGCTGCTCTCTCTCTCTCTATCTCTATCCATGTGCTGCTCTCTCTCTATCCCTATCCATGTGCTGCTCTCTCTCTATCCCTATCCATGTGCTGCTCTCTCTCTCTCTATCCCTATCCATGTGTTGCTCTCTCTCTCTCTCTATCCCTATCCATGTGCTGCTCTCTCTCTCTCTACCCCTATTCATGTGCTGCTCTCTCTCTCTATCCATGTGCTGCTCTCTCTCTCTCTATCCCTATCCATGTGCTGCTCTCTCTCTCTCTCTATCTATCCATGTGCTGCTCTCTCTATCCCTATCCATGTGCTGCTCTCTATATCCCTATCCATGTGCTGCTCTCTCTCTATCCCTATCCATGTGCTGCTCTCTCTCTCTCTATCCCTATCCATGTGCTGCTCTCTCTCTCTCTATCCCTATCCATGTGCTGCTCTCTCTCTCTCTATCCCTATCCATGTGCTGCTCTCTCTCTCTATCCCTATCCATGTGCTGCTCTCTCTCTATCCCTATCCATGTGCTGCTCTCTCTCTATCCCTATCCATGTGCTGCTCTCTCTCTCTCTATCCCTATCCATGTGCTGCTCTCTCTCTCTCTCTCTCTCTCTCTCTCTCTCTCTCTCTCTCTCTCTCTATCCCTACCCATGTGCTGCTCTCTCTCTCTATCCCTATCCATGTGCTGCTCTCTCTCTATCCCTATCCATGTGCTGCTCTCTCTCTATCCCTATCCATGTGCTGCTCTCGCTCTCTATCCATAACCATGTGCTGCTCTCTCTCTATCCCTATCCATGTGCTGCTCTCTCTCTATCCCTATCCATGTGCTGCTCTCTCTATCCCTATCCATGTGCTGCTCTCTCTATCCCTATCCATGTGCTGCTCTCTATCCCTATCCATGTGCTGCTCTCTCTCTCTCTATCCCTATCCATGTGCTGCTCTCTCTCTCTCTCTATCCCTATCCATGTGCTGCTCTCTCTCTCTCTATCCCTATCCATGTGCTGCTCTCTCTCTCTATCCCTATCCATGTGCTGCTCTCTCTCTATCCCTATCCATGTGCTGCTCTCTCTCTCTCTATCCCTATCCATGTGCTGCTCTCTCTCTCTCTCTCTCTCTCTCTCTATCCCTACCCATGTGCTGCTCTCTCTCTCTATCCCTATCCATGTGCTGCTCTCTCTCTATCCCTATCCATGTGCTGCTCTCTCTCTATCCCTATCCATGTGCTGCTCTCGCTCTCTATCCATAACCATGTGCTGCTCTCTCTCTATCCCTATCCATGTGCTGCTCTCTCTCTATCCCTATCCATGTGCTGCTCTCTCTATCCCTATCCATGTGCTGCTCTCTCTATCCCTATCCATGTGCTGCTCTCTATCCCTATCCATGTGCTGCTCTCTCTCTCTCTATCCCTATCCATGTGCTGCTCTCTCTCTCTCTCTATCCCTATCCATGTGCTGCTCTCTCTCTCTCTATCCCTATCCATGTGCTGCTCTCTCTCTCTATCCCTATCCATGTGCTGCTCTCTCTCTATCCCTATCCATGTGCTGCTCTCTCTCTCTCTATCCCTATCCATGTGCTGCTCTCTCTCTCTCTCTCTCTCTCTATCCCTACCCATGTGCTGCTCTCTCTCTCTATCCCTATCCATGTGCTGCTCTCTCTCTATCCCTATCCATGTGCTGCTCTCTCTCTATCCCTATCCATGTGCTGCTCTCGCTCTCTATCCATAACCATGTGCTGCTCTCTCTATCCCTATCCATGTGCTGCTCTCTCTATCCCTATCCATGTGCTGCTCTCTCTCTCCCTATCCATGTGCTGCTCTCTCTCTCCCTATCCATGTGCTGCTCTCTCTCTCTCTATCCCTATCCATGTGCTGCTCTCTCTCTCCCTATCCATGTGCTGCTCTCTATCCCTATCCATGTGCTGCTCTCTCTATCCCTATCCATGTGCTGCTCTCTCTCTATCCCTATCCATGTGCTGCTCTCTCTCTCTCTATCCCTATCCATGTGCTGCTCTCTCTCTCTCTCTCTATCCCTATCCATGTGCTGCTCTCTCTCTCTCTCTATCCCTATCCATGTGCTGCTCTCTCTCTCTCTCTATCCCTATCCATGTGCTGCTCTCTCTCTCTCTATCCCTATCCATGTGCTGCTCTCTCTCTCTCTATCCCTATCCATGTGCTGCTCTCTCTCTCTCTATCCCTATCCATGTGCTGCTCTCTCTCTCTCTATCTATCCCTATCCATGTGCTGCTCTCTCTCTCTCTCTCTATCTATCCCTATCCATGTGCTGCTCTCTCTCTCTCTCTATCCCTATCCATGTGCTGCTCTCTCTCTCTCTATCCCTATCCATGTACTGCTCTCTCTCTCTCTATCCCTATCCATGTACTGCTCTCTCTCTCTCTATCCCTATCCATGTGCTGCTCTCTCTCTATCCCTATCCATGTGCTTCTCTCTCTCTCTATCCCTATCCATGTGTTGCTCTCTCTCTCTCTATCCCTATCCATGTGCTGCTCTCTCTCTCTCTACCCCTATTCATGTGCTGCTCTCTCTCTCTATCCATGTGCTGCTCTCTCTCTCTCTATCCCTATCCATGTGCTGCTCTCTCTCTCTCTCTCTATCTATCCATGTGCTGCTCTCTCTATCCCTATCCATGTGCTGCTCTCTATATCCCTATCCATGTGCTGCTCTCTCTCTATCCCTATCCATGTGCTGCTCTCTCTCTATCCCTATCCATGTGCTGCTCTCTCTCTATCCCTATCCATGTGCTGCTCTCTCTCTCTCTATCCCTATCCATGTGCTGCTCTCTCTCTATCCCTATCCATGTGCTGCTCTCTCTCTCTATCCCTATCCATGTGCTGCTCTCTCTCTATCCCTATCCATGTGCTGCTCTCGCTCTCTATCCATAACCATGTGCTGCTCTCTCTCTATCCCTATCCATGTGCTGCTCTCTCTCTATCCCTATCCATGTGCTGCTCTCTCTATCCCTATCCATGTGCTGCTCTCTCTATCCCTATCCATGTGCTGCTCTCTCTCTCTCTCTCTCTCTCTATCCCTATCCATGTGCTGCTCTCTCTCTCTCTCTATCCCTATCCATGTGCTGCTCTCTCTCTCTCTATCCCTATCCATGTGCTGCTCTCTCTCTCTATCCCTATCCATGTGCTGCTCTCTCTCTATCCCTATCCATGTGCTGCTCTCTCTCTCTCTCTATCCCTATCCATGTGCTGCTCTCTCTCTCTCTCTCTCTCTCTCTCTCTCTCTCTCTATCCCTACCCATGTGCTGCTCTCTCTCTCTATCCCTATCCATGTGCTGCTCTCTCTCTATCCCTATCCATGTGCTGCTCTCTCTCTATCCTTATCCATGTGCTGCTCTCGCTCTCTATCCATAACCATGTGCTGCTCTCTCTATCCCTATCCATGTGCTGCTCTCTCTATCCCTATCCATGTGCTGCTCTCTCTCTCCCTATCCATGTGCTGCTCTCTCTCTCCCTATCCATGTGCTGCTCTCGCTCTCTATCCATAACCATGTGCTGCTCTCTCTCTATCCCTATCCATGTGCTGCTCTCTCTCTATCCCTATCCATGTGCTGCTCTCTCTATCCCTATCCATGTGCTGCTCTCTCTATCCCTATCCATGTGCTGCTCTCTCTCTCTCTCTCTCTCTCTATCCCTATCCATGTGCTGCTCTCTCTCTCTCTCTATCCCTATCCATGTGCTGCTCTCTCTCTCTCTATCCCTATCCATGTGCTGCTCTCTCTCTCTATCCCTATCCATGTGCTGCTCTCTCTCTATCCCTATCCATGTGCTGCTCTCTCTCTCTCTCTATCCCTATCCATGTGCTGCTCTCTCTCTCTCTCTCTCTCTCTCTCTCTCTCTCTCTCTCTCTCTCTCTCTCTCTCTCTCTATCCCTACCCATGTGCTGCTCTCTCTCTCTATCCCTATCCATGTGCTGCTCTCTCTCTATCCCTATCCATGTGCTGCTCTCTCTCTATCCTTATCCATGTGCTGCTCTCGCTCTCTATCCATAACCATGTGCTGCTCTCTCTATCCCTATCCATGTGCTGCTCTCTCTATCCCTATCCATGTGCTGCTCTCTCTCTCCCTATCCATGTGCTGCTCTCTCTCTCCCTATCCATGTGCTGCTCTCTCTCTCTCTATCCCTATCCATGTGCTGCTCTCTCTCTCCCTATCCATGTGCTGCTCTCTATCCCTATCCATGTGCTGCTCTCTCTATCCCTATCCATGTGCTGCTCTCTCTCTATCCCTATCCATGTGCTGCTCTCTCTCTCTCTCTCTCTATCCCTATCCATGTGCTGCTCTCTCTCTCTCTCCCTATCCATGTGCTGCTCTCTCTCTCTCTCTATCCCTATCCATGTGCTGCTCTCTCTCTCTCTCTATCCCTATCCATGTGCTGCTCTCTCTCTCTCTATCCCTATCCATGTGCTGCTCTCTCTCTCTCTATCCCTATCCATGTGCTGCTCTCTCTCTCTCTATCTATCCCTATCCATGTGCTGCTCTCTCTCTATCTATCCCTATCCATGTGCTGCTCTCTCTCTCTCTCTATCCCTATCCATGTGCTGCTCTCTCTCTCTCTCTATCCCTATCCATGTGCTGCTCTCTCTCTCTCTCTATCCCTATCCATGTGCTGCTCTCTCTCTCTCTATCCCTATCCATGTGCTGCTCTCTCTCTCTCTATCCCTATCCATGTGCTGCTCTCTCTCTCTATCCCTATCCATGTGCTGCTCTCTCTATCCCTATCCATGTGCTGCTCTCTCTCTATCCCTATCCATGTGCTGCTCTCTCTCTCTCTATCCCTATCCATGTGCTGCTCTCTCTCTCTCTATCCCTATCCATGTGCTGCTCTCTCTCTCTCTATCCCTTTCCATGTGCTGCTCTCTCTCTCTCTCTATCCCTTTCCATGTGCTGCTCTCTCTCTATCCCTATCCATGTGCTGCTCTCTCTCTCTATCCCTATCCATGTGCTGCTCTCTCTCTATCCCTATCCATGTGCTGCTCTCTCTCTCTCTATCCCTATCCATGTGCTGCTCTCTCTCTATCCCTACCCATGTGCTGCTCTCTCTCTCTATCCCTATCCATGTGCTGCTCTCTCTCTATCCCTATCCAAGTGCTGCTCTCTCTCTATCCCTATCCATGTGCTGCTCTCGCTCTCTATCCATAACCATGTGCTGCTCTCTCTATCCCTATCCATGTGCTGCTCTCTCTATCCCTATCCATGTGCTGCTCTCTCTCTCCCTATCCATGTGCTGCTCTCTCTCTCCCTATCCATGTGCTGCTCTCTCTCTCTCTATCCCTATCCATGTGCTGCTCTCTCTCTCCCTATCCATGTGCTGCTCTCTATCCCTATCCATGTGCTGCTCTCTCTATCCCTATCCATGTGCTGCTCTCTCTCTATCCCTATCCATGTGCTGCTCTCTCTCTCTCTATCCCTATCCATGTGCTGCTCTCTCTCTCTCTCTCTCTATCCCTATCCATGTGCTGCTCTCTCTCTCTCTCTATCCCTATCCATGTGCTGCTCTCTCTCTCTCTCTATCCCTATCCATGTGCTGCTCTCTCTCTCTCTATCCCTATCCATGTGCTGCTCTCTCTCTCTCTATCCCTATCCATGTGCTGCTCTCTCTCTCTCTATCCCTATCCATGTGCTGCTCTCTCTCTCTCTATCTATCCCTATCCATGTGCTGCTCTCTCTCTCTCTATCTATCCCTATCCATGTGCTGCTCTCTCTCTCTCTCTATCCCTATCCATGTGCTGCTCTCTCTCTCTCTATCCCTATCCATGTACTGCTCTCTCTCTCTCTATCCCTATCCATGTACTGCTCTCTCTCTCTCTATCCCTATCCATGTGCTGCTCTCTCTCTATCCCTATCCATGTGCTGCTCTCTCTCTCCCTATCCATGTGTTGCTCTCTCTCTCTCTATCCCTATCCATGTGCTGCTCTCTCTCTCTCTACCCCTATTCATGTGCTGCTCTCTCTCTCTATCCATGTGCTGCTCTCTCTCTCTATCCCTATCCATGTGCTGCTCTCTCTCTCTCTCTATCTATCCATGTGCTGCTCTCTCTATCCCTATCCATGTGCTGCTCTCTCTCTATCCCTATCCATGTGCTGCTCTCTCTCTATCCCTATCCATGTGCTGCTCTCTCTCTCTCTATCCCTATCCATGTGCTGCTCTCTCTCTCTCTATCCCTATCCATGTGCTGCTCTCTCTCTCTATCCCTATCCATGTGCTGCTCTCTCTCTATCCCTATCCATGTGCTGCTCTCTCTCTATCCCTATCCATGTGCTGCTCTCTCTCTCTCTATCCCTATCCATGTGCTGCGCTCTCTCTCTCTCTCTCTCTATCCCTACCCATGTGCTGCTCTCTCTCTCTATCCCTATCCATGTGCTGCTCTCTCTCTATCCCTATCCATGTGCTGCTCTCTCTCTATCCCTATCCATGTGCTGCTCTCGCTCTCTATCCATAACCATGTGCTGCTCTCTCTCTATCCCTATCCATGTGCTGCTCTCTCTCTATCCCTATCCATGTGCTGCTCTCTCTATCCCTATCCATGTGCTGCTCTCTCTATCCCTATCCATGTGCTGCTCTCTATCCCTATCCATGTGCTGCTCTCTCTCTCTCTCTCTCTATCCCTATCCATGTGCTGCTCTCTCTCTCTCTATCCCTATCCATGTGCTGCTCTCTCTCTCTCTATCCCTATCCATGTGCTGCTCTCTCTCTCTCTATCCCTATCCATGTGCTGCTCTCTCTCTCTATCCCTATCCATGTGCTGCTCTCTCTCTATCCCTATCCATGTGCTGCTCTCTCTCTCTCTATCCCTATCCATGTGCTGCTCTCTCTCTCTCTCTCTCTCTCTCTCTCTCTCTCTATCCCTACCCATGTGCTGCTCTCTCTCTCTATCCCTATCCATGTGCTGCTCTCTCTCTATCCCTATCCATGTGCTGCTCTCTCTCTATCCCTATCCATGTGCTGCTCTCGCTCTCTATCCATAACCATGTGCTGCTCTCTCTATCCCTATCCATGTGCTGCTCTCTCTATCCCTATCCATGTGCTGCTCTCTCTCTCCCTATCCATGTGCTGCTCTCTCTCTCCCTATCCATGTGCTGCTCTCTCTCTCTCTATCCCTATCCATGTGCTGCTCTCTCTCTCCCTATCCATGTGCTGCTCTCTATCCCTATCCATGTGCTGCTCTCTCTATCCCTATCCATGTGCTGCTCTCTCTCTATCCCTATCCATGTGCTGCTCTCTCTCTCTCTATCCCTATCCATGTGCTGCTCTCTCTCTCTCTATCCCTATCCATGTGCTGCTCTCTCTCTCTCTCTCTCTCTCTATCCCTATCCATGTGCTGCTCTCTCTCTCTCTCTATCCCTATCCATGTGCTGCTCTCTCTCTCTCTCTATCCCTATCCATGTGCTGCTCTCTCTCTCTCTATCCCTATCCATGTGCTGCTCTCTCTCTCTCTATCCCTATCCATGTGCTGCTCTCTCTCTCTCTATCCCTATCCATGTGCTGCTCTCTCTCTCTCTATCTATCCCTATCCATGTGCTGCTCTCTCTCTCTCTATCTATCCCTATCCATGTGCTGCTCTCTCTCTCTCTCTATCCCTATCCATGTGCTGCTCTCTCTCTCTCTATCCCTATCCATGTACTGCTCTCTCTCTCTCTATCCCTATCCATGTACTGCTCTCTCTCTCTCTATCCCTATCCATGTGCTGCTCTCTCTCTATCCCTATCCATGTGCTGCTCTCTCTCTATCCCTATCCATGTGCTGCTCTCTCTCTATCCCTATCCATGTGCTGCTCTCTCTCTATCCCTATCCATGTGCTGCTCTCTCTCTATCCCTATCCATGTGCTGCTCTCTCTCTCTCTATCCCTATCCATGTGCTGCTCTCTCTCTCTCTATCCCTATCCATGTGCTGCTCTCTCCCTCTCTCTATCCCTATCCATGTGCTGCTCTCTCTCTCTCTATCCCTATCCATGTGCTGCTCTCTCTCTCTCTATCCCTATCCATGTGCTGCTCTCTCTCTCTATCCCTATCCATGTGCTGCTCTCTCTATCCCTATCCATGTGCTGCTCTCTCTCTATCCCTATCCATGTGCTGCTCTCTCTCTCTCTATCCCTATCCATGTGCTGCTCTCTCTCTCTCTATCCCTATCCATGTGCTGCTCTCTCTCTCTCTATCCCTTTCCATGTGCTGCTCTCTCTCTCTCTCTATCCCTTTCCATGTGCTGCTCTCTCTCTATCCCTATCCATGTGCTGCTCTCTCTCTATCCCTATCCATGTGTTGCTAGGCAGAGTTTCCCTGCCTGCCCCCCTGAACACCTACTGGAGGAGCTGTGAAGCTGAACCAGTAAAGGTTAAAAGGAGGGCGGGATGGAGGGAGGAGAGAGAGAGAGGAGGTACGAGGGGGTTGGTGGAAAAGACTGGTGACTCCTTCTGTTTCTCTGATTTGCAGTGAGCTCACCCCCTGAGCTCACCCCCTTCACATAAAGGCGCACACATACACACCCACCCACCCCATCTTTCCTCTATCCTTATTTGCTCTACACTGGAGGGAACAGGCTGCTATTTTAACCACCGGCTTCCTAAAACACACCACATAAATAAATGATAATTTACTGAAATGATGAAACCCCGGTGCAAGTCTACTCTAGGATACCCCAGATAGGCTGTGTCTCAAATGGAACACTATTCCCTTTAAAGTGCACTACCTTTGACCAGAGCCCTAGGGGATACCCTATGGGACCGTGGTCAAACGGAGTGAACTATACAGGGAATAGGGTGCCGTTTGAGACAACCATAGTTTCCTGAGCTGTCGTTTAGAAAGAGCAGATGCAGGTTTAACCAGGGACTGGGGAGAGCGGCAGGTTTAACCAGGGGAGAGCGGCAGGTTTAACCAGGGACTGGGGAGAGCGGCAGGTTTAACCAGGGACTGGGGAGAGCGACAGGTTTAACCAGGGGAGAGCGGCAGGTTTAACCAGGGACTGGGGAGAGCGGCAGGTTTAACCAGGGACTGGGGAGAGCGGCAGGTTTAACCAGGGACTGGGGAGAGCGACAGGTTTAACCAGGGGAGAGCGGCAGGTTTAACCAGGGACTGGGGAGAGCGGCAGGTTTAACCAGGGACTGGGGAGAGCGGCAGGTTTAACCAGGGACTGGGGAGAGCGGCAGGTTTAACCAGGGGAGAGCGGCAGGTTTAACCAGGGGAGAGTGGCAGGTTTAACCAGGGGAGAGCGGCAGGTGTAACCAGGGTCTGGGGAGAGCGGCAGGTTTAACCAGGGTCTGGGGAGAGCGGCAGGTTTAACCAGGGGAGAGCGGCAGGTTTAACCAGGGACTGGGGAGAGCGGCAGGTTTAACCAGGGACTGGGGAGAGCGGCAGGTTTAACCAGGGACTGGGGAGAGCGACAGGTTTAACCAGGGGAGAGCGGCAGGTTTAACCAGGGACTGGGGAGAGCGGCAGGTTTAACCAGGGACTGGGGAGAGCGGCAGGTTTAACCAGGGGAGAGCGGCAGGTTTAACCAGGGACTGGGGAGAGCGGCAGGTTTAACCAGGGACTGGGGAGAGCGGCAGGTTTAACCAGGGACTGGGGAGAGCGACAGGTTTAACCAGGGGAGAGCGGCAGGTTTAACCAGGGACTGGGGAGAGCGGCAGGTTTAACCAGGGACTGGGGAGAGCGGCAGGTTTAACCAGGGACTGGGGAGAGCGGCAGGTTTAACCAGGGGAGAGCGGCAGGTTTAACCAGGGGAGAGTGGCAGGTTTAACCAGGGGAGAGCGGCAGGTGTAACCAGGGTCTGGGGAGAGCGGCAGGTTTAACCAGGGTCTGGGGAGAGCGGCAGGTTTAACCAGGGGAGAGCGGCAGGTTTAACCAGGGGAGAGTGGCAGGTTTAACCAGGGGAGAGCGGCAGGTGTAACCAGGGTCTGGGGAGAGCGGCAGGTGTAACCAGGGTCTGGGGAGAGTGGCAGGTTTAACCAGGGGAGAGCGGCAGGTTTAACCAGGGACTGGGGAGAGCAGCAGGTTTAACCAGGGACTGGGGAGAGCGGCAGGTTTAACCAGGGGAGAGCGGCAGGTTTAACCAGGGGAGAGCAGCAGTGCTCCAGGAGTTTTATTTTGGGAGCACTGAGCAAATAAAAAATCTCCCAGATACAGAGCCTTCGAAAAGTATTCAGACCCTTTGTCTTTTTCCACATTTTGTTACATTACAGCTTTATTTTAAAATTTATTTTTTTGATTTTTTAATCTATCTACACACAATACCCCATAATGACAAAGCAAAAACAGGGTTTTAGAAATGTATTCAAAATAAATAAAAACTTAAATATCACATTTACAAGTATTCAGACCCTTTACTCAGTACTTTGTTGAAGCACCTTTGGAAGGAATAACAGCATCGAGTCTTGGGTATGACGCTACAAGCTTGGCACACCTGTATTTGGGGAGTTTATTTTACTGAAGAGTGGCTTCCGTCTGGCCACTCTACCATAAAGGCCTGATTGGTGGAGTGCTGCAGATATGGTTGTCCTTCTGGAAGGTTCTTCCATCTCCACAGAGGAACTCTGGAGCTCTGTCAGTGACCATCGGGTTCTTGGTCACTTGGCCCTTCTCCCCCGATTGGCCGGGCGGTCAGCTCTAGGAAGAGCCTTGGTGGTTCCAAACTTCTTCCATTTAAGAATGATGGAGGCCGCTGTGTTCTTGGGGACCTTCAATGCTGCAGAAATGTTTTGGTACCCTTCCCCAGATCTGTGCCTCGACACAATCCTGTCTCGGAGCTCTACAGACAATTCCTTCGACATCATGGCTTGGTCTTTGCTCTATCAACTGTGGGACGTTATATAGACAGGTGTGTGCCTTTCCAAATCATGTCCAATCAATTGAATTTACCACAGGTGGACTCCAATCAAGTTGTAGAAACATCTCAAGGATGATCAATGGAAACAGGATGCATCTGAGATCAATTTCGAGTCTCATAGCAAAGGGTCTGAATACTTATGTAAATAAGGTATTTCTGTTTTGAATTTTGAATACATTTGCTAACATTTCTAAAAAACTGTTTTCGCTTTGTCATTACGGGGTATCATGTGTAGATTGCTGACAGCACAGGGTGGTGGCAGTCAAGGCACTGGGTTCCACAAATCACACCAGATAAGGTTAAGTTAGTTAGACTCATTAGGATAAGTTAGTTAGACTAACTGGATCCACAAAAGGGTAATGTACTGTAGTTTGAAACGTAATCCTCTTACCTTGCAAATGGAATATAAGAAATGCTGTACCTGAAAGAGAAGAAAACAAGAAAAAAAAAGAGTGAGTATATATTATAATATACAGGTATAGTATCAGGTAGCCTATATTATAATATACAGGTATAGTATCAGGTAGCCTATATTATAATATACAGGTATAGTATCAGGTAGCCTATATTATAATATACAGGTATAGTATCAGGTAGCCTATATTATAATATACAGGTATAGTATCAGGTAGCCTATATTATAATATACAGGTATAGTATCAGGTAGCCTATATTATAATATACAGGTATAGTATCAGGTAGCCTATATTATAATATACAGGTATAGTATCAGGTAGCCTATATTATAATATACAGGTATAGTATCAAGATAAAATGTTGTAGTCAGGCAACACAGAATTCAGTGTATTTTCTCTTGCTTCAGCTCAAATAATGATGGCCGCCATTGATTTCAAGAAATTTCACATCATTTTTGTACGTGGTTGCATCATATATTTCTTTGCATACTTTCCGTTGAAGCTAGAATCGATGCATGCTTCAAAAGATGTACAAAACGGGGTACGCATTCGAGAAGTGCCCTCCGTGCGCTGTTTCGCATACTTTGATTTGGACTCATACTCCGAGCCTCCCGTGCTCTCAGAGCAACGGTAGTATGCATTTTGAGAAACACCCAATGCTACCTGACGTTTCTGCTTCGCCACCAGGTCTGTAGACAATAATGGAGATTGGCAAGAATAAATTTCTGCACTTTGCTCTTATCCAGGGTGACTTAAAGGAGCAATTAGGGTTAAGTGCCTTGCTCAAGGGCACAGACAGATTTTTCACCTAGTCGGCTCTGGGATTCAAACCGGCAACCTTTCGATTACTGGCCCAACGCTCTTAACCACTAGGCTACCTGCCGCCCCTGATTTCAAACACTGTAAAAGACTAACACTGTGGCTGTCCAGCTGAGCGACTATAACACTGTGGCTGTCCAGCTGAGCGACTATAACACTGTGGCTGTCCAGCTGAGCGACTATAACACTGTGGCTGTCCAGCTGAGCGACTATAACACTGTGGCTGTCCAGCTGAGCGACTATAACACTGTGGCTGTCCAGCTGAGCGACTATAACACTGTGGCTGTCCAGCTGAGCGACTATAACACTGTGGCTGTCCAGCTGAGCGACTATAACACTGTGGCTGTCCAGCTGAGCGACTATAACACTGTGGCTGTCCAGCTGAGCGACTATAACACTGTGGCTGTCCAGCTGAGCGACTATAACACTGTGGCTGTCCAGCTGAGCGACTATAACACTGTGGCTGTCCAGCTGAGCGACTATAACACTGTGGCTGTCCAGCTGAGCGACTATAACACTGTGGCTGTCCAGCTGAGCGACTATAACACTGTGGATGTCCAGCTGAGCGACTATAACACTGTGGCTGTCCAGTTTAAGCATCTTCTGCATGATATCCTGTGTAGCTCAGTTGGTAGAGCATGGTGTTTGCAACGCCAGGGTTGTGGGTTCGATTCCCATAGGGGGCCAGTATGAAAATTGTTATATATATATATATATATATATCCTGCTGATTTTGTACATTTGCCCACTGACAAAGACATTATCAGTCTATAATTGTAATGGTAGGTTTATTTGAACAGTGAGAGACAGAATAACAACAAAAAAATCCAGAAAATTGATTTGCATTTTAATGAGGGAAATAAGTATTTGACCCCTCTGCAAAACATGACTTAGTACTTGGTGGCAAAACCCTTGTTGGCAATCACAGAGGTCAGACGTTTCTTGTAGTTGGCCACCAGGTTTGCACACATCTCAGGAGGGATTTTGTTCCACTCCTCTTTGCAGATCTTCTCCAAGTCATTAAGGTTTCGAGGCTGACGTTTGGCAACTCGAACCTTCAGCTCCCTCCACAGATTTTCTATGGGATTAAGGTCTGGAGACTGGCTAGGCCACTCCAGGACCTTAATGTGCTTCTTCTTGAGCCACTCCTTTGTTGCCTTGGCTGTGTGTTTTGGGTCATTGTCATGCTGGAATACCCATCCACGACCCATTTTCAATGCCTGGCTGAGGGAAGGAGGTTCTCACCCAAGATTTGACGGTACGTCTATCGTCCCTTTTATGTGGTGAAGTTGTCCTGTCCTCTTAGCAGAAAAACACCCCCAAAGCATAATGTTTCCACCTCCATGTTTGACGGTGGGGATGGTGTTCTTGGGGTCATAGGCAGCATTCCTCCTCCTCCAAACACGGCGAGTTGAGTTGATGCCAAAGAGCTCCATTTTGGTCTCATCTGACCACAACACTTTCCCCCAGTTCTCCTCTGAATCATTCAGATGTTCATTGGCAAACTTCAGACGGCCCTGTATATGTGCTTTCTTGAGCAGGGGGACCTTGCGGTCGCTGCAGGATTTCAGTCCTTCACGGCGTAGTGTGTTACCAATTGTTTTCTTGGTGACTATGGTCCCAGCTGCCTTGAGATCATTGACAAGATCCTCCCGTATAGTTCTGGGCTGATTCCTCACCGTTCTCATGATCATTGCAACTCCACTAGGTGAGATCTTGCATGGAGCCCCAGGCCGAGGGAGATTGACAGTTATTTTGTGTTTCTTCCATTTGCGAATAATCGCACCAACTGTTGTCACCTTCTCACCAAGCTGCTTGGCGATGGTCTTGTAGCCCATTCCAGCCTTGTGTAGGTCTACAATCTTGTCCCTGACATCCTTGGAGAGCTCTTTGGTCTTGGTCATGGTGGAGAGTTTGGAATCTGATTGATTGATTGCTTCTGTGGACAGGTGTCTTTTATACAGGTAACAAGCTGAGATTAGGAGCACTCCCTTTAGTATTGAGAAATACTTCATTAGATTTACATGGTTAACAGCTCTGTCCATCTATCTTCTCCTGATAATATTACAGCATATACTATAATAACATATTGCTTTATCTATAAAATAATTATTTGGTCTGTAAACAAAACAATAAAAAAAAACATTCTTATGATAGCCAAATTGTACATAAATGTCGATGAAACTGTAAGACATAGGTTGAGCTAGAGAAATAAGATTGCAACAGCTGGGTCTTCTGCTTTGTAGAGGCTGAGCTCAACTCCAAAAGGATAACAGTCAGCGATCCTGCCAGTCACGTTGTATCCAAGGACAGGCAGGTACAACCGAGTGCACGTCTTAAGTGTTTAGCCATTAAGTGGATTTAGCGCATGCCCTTGCCCAGTGAGTCGATCAGCTTGAGCCAAGTCGACTCTGCTTTCATTGACACACAACTTTTCCAAGAGTTCAACCCCCCCATCAAGTGACTTGCGGTCATGTGGTTAAGTGAGTGATAGAATACAGTGTTAGGTGTGTGGTGGTGTTATGACATCATGCAAATGGTGTAAAGGCGGCATCCCCCTTGCGTGGCCGTAATGCCCCCCCCCAAAAAGATCCATGCCTTTTGCAGCCAAAGTGGAGGTTGTGCCCCTTGGGCTGAATATAATCATTATTAATTCCCTTCTCCTGGTTGTGTACCCCCGAAGCACCTCTCACTCACATGGCTCTCTCAGATATCTCAATTCTTATTAGCCAATGGCTGTCACGTGATCGGGTCCGTCTCACTTATCTCAGCTCCGAAGCAGGCTACAAGTGAAGACAGACAGGTCGGGGACGCAACAGCGTGCGTCCTTCTTATCGAATTCCGAGGCGCATATTGAAGATGTTAAGAGGAGGCCTAACGAACAGCAAAAGCACTAGCCCATGTCAATCTCCTATCCCCAATAGTACAAAAGTTAACCTGTTCTGTTGGTCAACTTCTCCTTCTGTGCGATAAATGAATATTCCAAACATAGTCTGGGACAGTTGTGGGATGCGATGGATCCCAAATTAATACAACCACTAGCATCAAAAAACCTTTTAAAAAGCAACGAGGCTGATGCAACAGATCAGAACGTTTAGCATCAAAATGTTGATAAACTATTAGGCTATTTTTTCACATTATAAGCGCAGCAATGCGCACGCTTCACTAGGCTAAGTGATAATCCATCATTCACAAGTTATAGGCTAATATTGTCACCCATCAGACTATTCTTGATTTAATCTTGTCTTTACATTTACTAAACAATATATATATATATGAGTGAAATTTGTTTTGATTTAGAATGGACCATTATCATGCTCTGGTCTGAAAACAGGGGCAGGAGAAAAAATATATATGTAATCTATGCATTTAAACAGCGAATGGAGGACGTTTGTCCCGTGGATCATTTTCATGCCAGCTAGGTAGGCTATACTCCTGTTGTAAAGCGAATCACATTTATATTTATTTTTTACATTTTAGTCATTTAGCAGACGCTCTTATCCAGAGCAACTTACAGTTAAGTGAGTGCATTATTTCTTTATTTTTTTCATAAATTTTTTCATACTGGCCCCCCGTGGGAATCGAACCCACAACCCTGGCGTTGCAAGCGCCATGCTCTACCAACTGAGCTACACGGGGCCTCTCATGAAGTGTTTGATTAGATTTTCGAAAACATTTGCATTGATGTCAGAGTGATTAGAGGGACAATAGAGTGCTGAGTACCAGGCAGTTAGCAAGTTTGGTAGGCTACTAATGACCATCAGCAGCATCAGAGCCTGAAGAAGCATAATCATGACTCGTGACCACCGGTGTGGCTGGCAATACGGTCACTGTAACAGACCCAGGCAGTCGTCTCAAGATAGCTATGCATATTCATGACATGGAGGCTAGTAGCTTAGCATCTCGCTCCATCGAATACATGCGGTTGATGTCAACAACCCTCACCCGAATATTCAAAAATGTATTAAAATAAATGAGACGCATCCACCACCCTAAAGAGAATGATAGGCCTCTTTGTGGACAACCACTCCCATTGTTAGGGCGGAGAGACAAGTATCTTGTCAGTATATCCATCATCTTTGTTTTTATAGTGAGCTTCTTTTTCCTCCCTCTCTGACCTCCCTGATTCCACGATATGAAATGATCAAGTTAAGCCTGTATATATATCTACAAAACGACCATATACTGTACACTACTGCTGACGGTGAACCTGAACAATAAAACATTAAAATCTATTGTAAGCCCCTTTGAGCAGGTAGGCTACAGCCAGACGAGAGTTGTGTCTCCATTTTCAACAGCGCAGAGATAACAATAACCTAGCAGATGACACAGGTTGTCGCTCAACTAATAAAGCAGAATATCGCGCAAGACATTTTAGCATTTGAATGCTGAAGGTCCCCCACGCAGATGTACAAGGTCAGGAACAGGGCGCCTACCTCGCGTTGGGTCTGAAGCTGGGCACATCTACAGACTGTCACTTAGGCTCCTGATATTCCCTGAGGCTGTTCCGCATGCAAAATGACTGATATTCCCTGAGGCTGTTCCGCATGCAAAATGACTGATATTCCCTGAGGCTGTTCCGCATGCAAAATGACTGATATTCCCTAGGGCTGTTCCGCATGCAAAATGACTAATATTCCCTAGGGCTGTTCCGCATGCAAAATGACTGATATTCCCTGGGGCTGTTCCGCATGCAAAAT
The DNA here is from genome assembly GCF_964263955.1 of Coregonus lavaretus. Taxonomy (NCBI): domain Eukaryota; kingdom Metazoa; phylum Chordata; class Actinopteri; order Salmoniformes; family Salmonidae; genus Coregonus; species Coregonus lavaretus. Next base: position 43,422,369 of record NC_140012.1, on the reverse strand, counting down.
GACTGATATTCCCTGGGGCTGTTCCGCATGCAAAATGACTGATATTCCCTGGGGCTATTCCGCATGCAAAATGACTGATATTCCCTGGGGCTGTTCCGCATGCAAAATGACTGATATTCCCTAGGGGCTGTTCCGCATGCAAAATGACTTCTAGATCAATGACTGTCAACACAGTTACATGCCTAGTTCCACACTGAAGGAAAGAGGACGCATCAGTTGTCACAAAAGGTGATGTATTCTCGGGAAAGGTAGAAGGAAAAGTAACGAGCAAAACATTTGAGTAAATCTGCTATTCGTAATGTTCGATTGAGCCGACATGCAGTATATATGGATTGAATCTAGGCCTAAGTTGAATGCGCTGTACGAGCAGTGTTACTTACCACGTCATAGCCAAGAATTGCAGAATGCAGAAGATGATGGCCAGTCCCTTCTTATTCCACTACAGAGACAGAAACAATGGCATGTCTATTCTCAAACAGTCGTGTTGTAGATTTGTTTTATTGAATAGGCCAGTGTTTCCCCCCCAACCCAAGGGGTGTACATTTAGTTTAGCAGTAGTACTACACAGCTGATTTAAAATAAATCAACTCATCAAGCTTTGATTTGAAATCAGCTGTGTAGTGCTAGGGCAAAAAAAATAAAATAAAAAATGTGCACCCCTTTGGAGTCCCCAAAACAGAGTTTGGGAAACGCTGGCATAGGGTCACGATGTAGACTACTGAGCTGTTTCAGAGGCTTTCAGATACTTACCCAGAAAACTGCACAAAGCGTCAAAATGAGACAGAGCTGGAGGCAGAAAGAGAAAATCTAAATTAAAACTTTAAAAAAATATTGATTAAATTAATGAATTATCTGATTAATCTATTATCTACTGTGAGGGATTTACTTCAGATTACCACTCAGGTTCGTGCCCTAACAACATATCAACATTGAAGATGGAATCCGCATTAGGGGAAACAGCGCCACTGTTCGCCCCCCAGCGCCTTTGATATTGTTTTGTTGACGGAAACGGAGGAGAGGAGCGGCGTGGTAAAAATATATTCTGCTGTCCTATCGAGCGTGCAACAGTGTTCGTTATATCTTTGTTGTTGTTGTTGCAGTTTCACCAATGAAGGATTCCCGCTTTAAGTAGTCATTTAAAATGTTTTGACTTTTTCAGTCGTGGAAAAAACTAGTGTCTGACCTAAACTAGTGACAGGACTAAATCCACCAACAGCTTAAGAACAGAGGTATCAAGCAACACTGAATAAACCAGTGTCTTAACCTCTTAAGGATCGGACTCTTTTAAAAAAAATGTTCACCTAAAATGACATACCCAAATCGAACTGCCTGTAGCTCAGGACCTGAAGCAAGGATATGCATATTCTCGATACCATTTGAAAGGAAACACTTTGAAGTTTGTGGAAATTTTGAAATTAATGTAGGAGAATATAACACATGAGATCTGGTAAAAGATAATACAAACAAATATAATAACATGCGTTTCCTATTTTATTTTTTTGTTCCATCATCTTTGAAATGCAAGAGAAAGGCCACAATATAATATTGCAGTTTAGGCGCAATTTATATTTTGGCCACTAGATGACAGCAGTGTGTTTGCAAAGTTTCACATTGATCCAGTGAAGCATTGCAATACTGGACTATTTTGTATCAAGCCGAATTAGTCAATTGATACATTTTCAAGTACATAACTATAGAGAACATGCAAAAATGATACGGTAATACAAAATGTAAGTTTACACACTCCCAGGAATGTCATACATGATGGATCATTAGCTTATACACTAACTTTCACACATCTAGATGGCCGGGCGGGGTGGGTGTGGAGCCAGAGACAGCAAGGGTTCAAACTGTAGAACCCAGTTCCTACATTTGTATATAAAAATTGGATTTTATCAAACAAAACTATGCTACATTTTATTTCTGGGACCCTCAGGATGATAAATCAGAGCAAGATTACTGAATGTAAGTACATTATTTACCGTCAGAGGTGAATGTATCAACGTTTTTTTGTTGTTGTGCACTCTCCTCAAACAATAGTATGGTATTTTTTCACTGTAATAGCTACTGTAAATTAGACAGTGCAGTTAGATTAACAAGAATTTAAGCTTTCTGCCCATATAAGACATGTCTATGTCCTGGAAAGTTTGCTGTTACTTACAACAGTCATGCTAAATCACATCAGCGCACGTTAGCTCAACTGTCCCGTATACGGGACACCGATCCCATAGAGGTTAAAGAAGATGACTGCTGAATCCCTTGAGACCTGCGTACTAGATTGACTCTTAAAAAGGCGCAATATGTAATATTTAGACATTTTCAGTCATTTAAAATAATGATGTATATCAATTCATTATTGACGAATATACAGTATCTTAGAAACGCCTCGTATCCAGCCTCATCCCCCAGTTGTGTGATTACTTGCAATGATTGTGATACATGGCTGTTTAACATTAGTTGGACTAGGACGTTACACTTGTGTATGTATTTTTTTTTTTTTTTTTTACACAACGTCAAATAAACTCAAATCAATCGTTTACAATAAAATGAAGCCTAGTTGCCTAGTTACCAGCACCACACAGGTGGCTATCAATCTGGTCGGCTCAAACATCCTCTTCAGCTGCTTCAATGGTCCCATGAGGAAACAGGTGCTGCAGACAGAAGGAAAACACATCGGTTAAACCATAGAAATAAAAATGTCAAATGGATTCTATTTCTATGGGTTATACATTTGACAGACTACATATTGACCACAAGCCCATTGATATGAGAGACCTTGACATGGACGCAACAGAACACTAAAACAGACAAGCAAAAAATAATGCATTCTTCCTTTCAACAGTGTGAATAGATTTTCTGTGGCTGGCTATATAATAAAGCCATCTATACCGAACAAAAAATATAAAAAACGCAACATGCAACAACTTCAACGATTTTACTGAGTTACAGTACATAAAAGGAAAATCAGTCAATTGAAATGAATAATTGAGGCCCTAATCTATGGATTTCACATGACTGGGCAGGGGCAGCCAATTAGAATGAGTATTCCCCCGCAAAAGGGCTTTTATTACAGACAGAAACACTCTTCAGTTTCATCAGCTGTCCGGGTGGCTGGTCTCAGACGATCCTGCAGGTGAAGAAGCCGGATGTGGAGGTCCTGGGCTGGCGTGGTTACACGTGGTCTGCGGTTGTGAAGCCGGTTGGATGTACAGCCAAATTCTCTAAAACGACGTTGGAGGCGGCTTATGGTAGAAAAATTAACATTCAGTTCTCTGGCAACAGCTCTGGTGGACATTCCTGCAGTCAGCATGCCACTTGCACACTCTCTCAAAACGTGAGACATCTGTGGCATTGTGTTAAGTGACAAAACTGCACATTTTAGAGTGGACTTTTATTGTCCCCAGCACAAGGTGCACCTGTGTAATGATCATGCTGTTTAATCAGCTTCTTGATATGCCACACCTGTCAGGTGGATGAATTATCTTGGCAAAGGAGAAATGCTCACTAACAGGGATGTAAACAAATTTGTGCACAACAATTTGAGAGAAATAAGCTTTTTGTGCGTATGGAACATTTCTGGGATCTTTTAATTTCAGCTCATGAAACCTGGGACCAACATGTGTTTATATTTTTGGAGCTGGGGAGGGAGGAGAGGAAGTGGAGTGGAGCTGGGGGGGAAGTGGAGCTGGGGGGAGGAGAGGAAAGTGGAGTGGAGCTGGGGAGGGAGGAAGTGGAGCTGGGGGGAGGGGAGGAAGTGGAGCTGGGGGGAGGAGAGGAAGTGGAGCTGGGGGGAGGAGAGGAAAGTGGAGTGGAGCTGGGGAGGGAGGAAGTGGAGCTGGGGGAGGAGAGGAAAGTGGAGTGGAGCTGGGGAGGGAGGAAGTGGAGTGGAGCTGGGGAGGGAGGAAGTGGAGCTGGGGGAGGAGAGGAAAGTGGAGTGGAGCTGGGGAGGGAGGAGAGGAAAGTGGAGTGGAGCTGGGGAGGGAGGAAGTGGAGCTGGGGGGAGGAGAGGAAAGTGGAGCTGGGGGGAGGAGAGGAAGTGGAGCGGAATTGGGGGGTGGAGAGGAACTGGGGGGTGGAGAGGAAAGTGTAGTGGAGCTGGGGGGAGGAGAGGAAAGTGGAGTGGAGCTGGGGAGGGAGGAAGTGGAGCTGGGGGAGGAGAGGAAAGTGGAGTGGAGCTGGGGAGGGAGGAAGTGGAGCTGGGGGAGGAGAGGAAAGTGGAGTGGAGCTGGGGAGGGAGGAAGTGGAGTGGAGCTGGGGAGGGAGGAGAGGAATTGGGGGGTGGAGAGGAAAGTGTAGTGGAGCTGGGGGGAGGAGAGGAAAGTGGAGCTGGGGGAGGAGAGGAAAGTGGAGTGGAATTGGGGGGAGGAGAGGAATTGGGGGGTGGAGAGGAAAGTGGAGCTGGGGGGAGGAGAGGAAGTGGAGCTGGGGGAGGAGAGGAAAGTGGAGTGGAGCTGGGAGGGAAGTGGAGTGGAGCTGGGGAGGGAGGAAGTGGAGCAGGATGGAGGAGAGGAAAGTGGAGCGGAATTGGGGGGAGGAGAGGAAGTGGGGGGTGGAGAGGAAAGTGGAGTGGAGCTGGGGAGGGAGGAAGTGGAGCTGGGGGAGGAGAGGAAAGTGGAGTGGAGCTGGGGAGGGAGGAAGTGGAGCTGGGGGAGGAGAGGAAAGTGGAGCTGGGGGGAGGAGAGGAAAGTGGAGCGGAATTGGGGGGAGGAGAGGAACTGGGGGGTGGAGAGGAAAGTGGAGTGGAGCTGGGGAGGGAGGAAGTGGAGCTGGGGGAGGAGAGGAAAGTGGAGCTGGGGGGAGGAGAGGAAAGTGGAGTGGAGCTGGGGAGGGAGGAAGTGGAGTGGAGCTGGGGAGGGAGGAGAGGAAAGTGGAGCTGGGGGGAGGAGAGGAAAGTGGAGTGGAGCTGGGAGGGAAGTGGAGTGGAGCTGGGGAGGGAGGAAGTGGAGCAGGGTGGAGGAGAGGAAAGTGGAGTGGAGTGGAGCTGGGAGGGAGGAAGTGGAGCTGGGGGGAGGGAGGAAGTGGAGCTGGGGGGAGGAGAGGAAAGTAGAGTGGAGCTGGGGAGAGGAGAGGAAGTGGAGTGGAGCTGGGGAGGGAGGAAGTGGAGTGGAGCTGGGGAGGGAGGAGGGGAAAGTGGAGTGGAGGGGGGGAAGTGGAGCTGGGGGGAGGAGAGGAAAGTGGAGTGGAGCTAGGAGAGGAAAGTGGAGTGGAGCTGGGAGGGAGGCAGTGGAGCTGGGGGGAGGAGAGGAAGTGGAGTGGAGCTGGTGGAGGAGAGGAGGTGGAGTGGAGCGGGGGGAGGAGAGGAAAGTGGAGTGGAGCTGGGGAGGGAGGAAGTGGAGCTGGGGGAGGAGAGGAAAGTGGAGTGGAGCTGGGGAGGGAGGAAGTGGAGTGGAGCTGGGGAGGGAGGAGAGGAAAGTGGAGCTGGGGGGAGGAGAGGAAGTGGAGCTGGGGGGAGGAGAGGAAAGTGGAGCTGGGGGGAGGAGAGGAAGTGGAGCTGGGGGGAGGAGAGGAAGTGGAGCTGGGGGGAGGAGAGGAAGTGGAGCGGAATTGGGGGGAGGAGAGGAACTGGGGGGTGGAGAGGAAAGTGGAGTGGAGCTGGTGGAGGAGAGGAGGTGGAGTGGGGGGAGGAGAGGAAAGTGGAGCTGGGGGGGGAAGTGTAGCTGGGGGAGGAGAGGAAAGTGGAGTGGAGCTGGGGGGAGGAGAGGAAAGTGGAGTGGAGCTGGGAGGGAAGTGGAGTGGAGCTGGGGAGGGAGGAAGTGGAGCAGGGTGGAGGAGAGGAAAGTGGAGTGGAGTGGAGCTGGGAGGGAGGAGAGGAAGTGGAGCGGAATTGGGGGGAGGAGAGGAACTGGGGGGTGGAGAGGAAAGTGTAGTGGAGCTGGGGGGAGGAGAGGAAAGTGGAGTGGAGCTGGGGAGGGAGGAAGTGGAGCTGGGGGGAGGAGAGGAAAGTGGAGCTGGGGGGAGGAGAGGAAAGTGGAGCTGGGGGAGGAGAGGAAAGTGGAGTGGAGCTGGGGAGGGAGGAAGTGGAGTGGAGCTGGGGAGGGAGGAAGTGGAGCTGGGGGAGGAGAGGAAAGTGGAGTGGAGCTGGGGAGGGAGGAAGTGGAGTGGAGCTGGGGAGGGAGGAAGTGGAGCTGGGGGAGGAGAGGAAAGTGGAGTGGAGCTGGGGAGGGAGGAGAGGAAAGTGGAGTGGAGCTGGGGAGGGAGGAAGTGGAGCTGGGGGGAGGAGAGGAAAGTGGAGCTGGGGGGAGGAGAGGAAGTGGAGCGGAATTGGGGGGTGGAGAGGAACTGGGGGGTGGAGAGGAAAGTGGAGCTGGGGGGAGGAGAGGAAAGTGGAGTGGAGCTGGGGAGGGAGGAAGTGGAGCTGGGGGAGGAGAGGAAAGTGGAGTGGAGCTGGGGAGGGAGGAAGTGGAGTGGAGCTGGGGAGGGAGGAGAGGAATTGGGGGGTGGAGAGGAAAGTGTAGTGGAGCTGGGGGGAGGAGAGGAAAGTGGAGCTGGGGGAGGAGAGGAAAGTGGAGTGGAATTGGGAGGGAAGTGGAGTGGAGCTGGGGAGGGAGGAAGTGGAGCAGGGTGGAGGAGAGGAAAGTGGAGCGGAATTGGGGGGAGGAGAGGAAGTGGGGGGTGGAGAGGAAAGTGGAGTGGAGCTGGGGAGGGAGGAAGTGGAGCTGGGGGAGGAGAGGAAAGTGGAGTGGAGCTGGGGAGGGAGGAAGTGGAGCTGGGGGAGGAGAGGAAAGTGGAGCTGGGGGGAGGAGAGGAAAGTGGAGCGGAATTGGGGGGAGGAGAGGAACTGGGGGGGTGGAGAGGAAAGTGGAGTGGAGCTGGGGAGGGAGGAAGTGGAGCTGGGGGAGGAGAGGAAAGTGGAGTGGAGCTGGGGAGGGAGGAAGTGGAGTGGAGCTGGGGAGGGAGGAGAGGAAAGTGGAGCTGGGGGGAGGAGAGGAAAGTGGAGTGGCGCTGGGAGGGAAGTGGAGTGGAGCTGGGGAGGGAGGAAGTGGAGCAGGGTGGAGGAGAGGAAAGTGGAGTGGAGTGGAGCTGGGAGGGAGGAAGTGGAGCTGGGGGGAGGGAGGAAGTGGAGCTGGGGGGAGGAGAGGAAAGTAGAGTGGAGCTGGGGAGAGGAGAGGAAGTGGAGTGGAGCTGGGGAGGGAGGAAGTGGAGTGGAGCTGGGGAGGGAGGAGGGGAAAGTGGAGTGGAGGGGGGGGAAGTGGAGCTGGGGGGAGGAGAGGAAAGTGGAGTGGAGCTAGGAGAGGAAAGTGGAGTGGAGCTGGGAGGGAGGCAGTGGAGCTGGGGGGAGGAGAGGAAGTGGAGTGGAGCTGGTGAAGGAGAGGAGGTGGAGTGGAGCGGGGGGAGGAGAGGAAGTGGAGTGGAGCTGGTGGAGGAGAGGAGGTGGAGTGGAGCGGGGGGAGGAGAGGAAAGTGGAGTGGAGCTGGGGAGGGAGGAAGTGGAGCTGGGGGAGGAGAGGAAAGTGGAGTGGAGCTGGGGAGGGAGGAAGTGGAGTGGAGCTGGGGAGGGAGGAGAGGAAAGTGGAGCTGGGGGGAGGAGAGGAAGTGGAGCTGGGGGGAGGAGAGGAAGTGGAGCTGGGGGGAGGAGAGGAAGTGGAGCGGAATTGGGGGGAGGAGAGGAACTGGGGGGTGGAGAGGAAAGTGGAGTGGAGCTGGTGGAGGAGAGGAGGTGGAGTGGAGCGGGGGGAGGAGAGGAAAGTGGAGCTGGGGGGGGAAGTGTAGCTGGGGGAGGAGAGGAAAGTGGAGTGGAGCTGGGGGGAGGAGAGGAAAGTGGAGTGGAGCTGGGAGGGAAGTGGAGTGGAGCTGGGGAGGGAGGAAGTGGAGCAGGGTGGAGGAGAGGAAAGTGGAGTGGAGCTGGGAGGGAGGAAGTGGAGCTGGGGTAGGAGAGGAAAGTAGAGTGGAGCTGGGGAGAGGAGAGGAAGTGGAGCAGGGGGGAGGAGAGGGAGTGGAGCAGGGGGAGGAGAGGAAGTGGAGTGGAGCTGGGGGGGTGGAGCTGGGGGGAGGAGAGGAAGTGGAGCTGGGGAAGGAGAGGGAGTGGAGCTGGGGGGGAGGAAACTACAGTAGTGTCGAAGAACATTTTAATAAATTAGCAGACGCTCTTATCCAGAGCGACTTCCAGTTAGTGAGTGCATACATTTCAGACTTTATTTCTCTCTGTACTGGGATCGTACACGGGCATTCCAGTGCCGTTTCAGAACGTTTCAGGAAAATACGAATCACTGACGCATTTTGTTAATGTCTTATGATTAACTTGAGCAAATTAATGTATTTTCTAATAAATTCAATACATTCTTGAATATTGTTGAATTACTTTTTAAATGTCTGTTTGCAAAAGACCATAAGGATTGGACCGTAGAGGACTGGAGTAAGGTCATCTTCTCTGATGAGTCCAATTTTCAGTTTTGCCCAACACCTGGTCATCTAATGGTTAGACAGAGAGACCTGGAGAGGCCTACAAGCCACAGTGTCTCGCACCCACTGTGAAATTTGGTGGAGGATCGGTGATGATCTGGGGGTGCTTCAGCAAGGCTGGAATCGGGCAGATTTGTCTTTGTGGAGGACGCATGAATCAAGCCATGTACAAGGTTGTCCTGGAAGAAAACTTGCTTCCTTTTGCTCTGACATTGTTCCCCAACTCTGAGGATTGGTTTTTCCAGCAGGACAATGCGCCATGCCACACAGCCAGGTCAATCAAGGTGTGGATGGAGGACCACAGATCAAGACCCTGTCATGGCCAGCCTAATCTCCAGACTTGAACCCCATTGAAAACTTCTGGAATTTGATCATGAGGAAGATGGATGATCACAAGCCATCAAACAAAGCAGAGCTGCTTGCATTTTTGCGCCAGGAGTGGCATAAAGTCACCCAACATCAATGTGAAAGACTGGTGGAGAGCATGCCAAGACGCATGAAAGCTGTGATTGAAAATCAGGGTTATTCCACAAAATATTGATTTCTGAACTCTTCCTAAGTTAAAACATTAGTATTGTGTTGTTTAAAAATGAACATGAACTTATTTTCTTTGCATTATTCGAGGTCTGACAACACTGCATCTTTTTTGTTATTTTGACCAGTTGTCATTTTCTGCAAATAAATGCTCTAAATGACAATATTTTTATTTGGAATTTGGGAGAAATGTTGTCAGTAGTTTATAGAATAAAACAAAAATGTTATTTTTACCCAAACACATACCTATAAATAGTAAAACCAGAGAAACTGATCATTTTGCAGTGGTCTCTTAATTTCTTCCAGAGCTGTATATATAAACTCTGCAAAAAAAGAAACATCCTCTCACTGTCAACTGCGTTTATTTTCAGCAAACTTAACGTGTAAATATTTGTATGAACATAACAATATTCAACAACTGAGACATAAACTGAACAAGTTCCACAGACATGTGACTAACAGAAATGGAATAATGTGTCCCTGAACAAAGGGGGGGTCAAAATCAAAAGTAACAGTCAGTATCTGGTGTGGCCACCAGCTGCATTAAGTACTGCAGTGCATCTCCTCCTCATGGACTGCACCAGATTTGCCAGTTCTTGCTGTGAGATGTTACCCCACTCTTCCACCAAGGCACCTGCAAGTTCTCAGACATTTCTGGGGGGGAATGGCCCTAGCCCTCACCCTCCGATTCAACAGGTCCCAGACGTGCTCAATGGGATTGAGATCCAGGCTCTTCACTGGCCATGGCAGAACACTGACATTCCTTTGAGATTGCCTGCAATGACAACAAGCTCAGTCCGATGATGTTGTGACACACCGCCCCAGACCATGACGTACCCTCCATCTACAAATCGATCCCACTCCAGAGTACAGGCCTCGGTGTAACGCTCATTCCTTCGACGATTAACGCGAATCCGACCATCACCCCTGGTGAGACAAAACTGCGACTCGTCAGTGAAGAGCACTTTTTGCCAGTCCTGTCTGGTCCAGCGACGGTGGGTTTGTGCCCATGTAACTCGGGCAGTTGTTGTTGCCATCCTGTACCTGTCCCGCAGGTGTGATATTGGGATGTACCAATCCTGTGCAGGTGTTGTTACACGTGGTCTGCCACTGCGAGGACGATCAGCTGTCCGTCCTGTCTCCCTGTAACGCTGTCTTAGGCGTCTCACAGTACGGACATTGCAATTTATTGCCCTGGCCACATCTGCAGTCCTCATGCCTCCTTGCAGCATGCCTAAGGCACGTTCACGCAGATGAGCAGGGACCCTGGGCATCTTTCTTTTAGTGTTTTTCAGAGTCAGTAGAGAGGCCTCTTTAGTGTCCTAAGTTTTCATAACTGTGACCTTAATTGCCTACCGTCTGTAAACTGTTAGTGTCTTAACGACCGTTCCACAGGTGCATGTTCATTAATTGTTTATGGTTCATTGAACAAGCATGGGAAACAGTGTTTAAACCATTTACAATGAAGATCTGTGAAGTTATTTGGATATTTACTAATTATCTTTGAAAGACAGGGTCCTGAAAAAGGGATGTTTCTTTTTTTGCTGAGATATATATATATATATATATACACACAGTGAGGGAAAAAAGTATTTGATCCCCTCTCAATCAGAAAGATTTCTGGCTCCCAGGTGTCTTTTATACAGGTAACGAGCTGAGATTAGGAGCACACTCTTAAAGGGAGTGCTCCTAATCTCAGCTTGTTACCTGTATAAAAGACACCTGTCCACAGAAGCAATCAATCAATCAGATTCCAAACTCTCCACCATGACCAAGACCAAAGAGCTCTCCAAGGATGTCAGGGACAAGATTGTAGACATACACAAGGCTGGAATGGGCTACAAGACCATCGCCAAGCAGCTTGGTGAGAAGATGACAACAGTTGGTGCGATTATTCGCAAATGGAAGAAACACAACATAACTGTCAATTTCCCTCTGCCTGGGGCTCCATGCAAGATCTCACCTCGTGGAGTTGCAATGATCATGAGAACGGTGAGGAATCAGCCCAGAACTACACGGGAGGATCTTGTCAATGATCTCAAGGCAGCTGGGACCATAGTCACCAAGAAAACAATTGGTAACACACTACGCCGTGAAGGACTGAAATCCTGCAGCGCCCGCAAGGTCCCCCTGCTCAAGAAAGCACATACACAGGGCCATCTGAAGTTTGCCAATGAACGTCTGAATGATTCAGAGGAGAACTGGGTGAAAGTGTTGTGGTCAGATGAGACCAAAATCGAGCTCTTTGGCATCAACTCAACTCGCCGTGTTTGGAGGAGGAGGAATGCTGCCTATGACCCCAAGAACACCATCCCCACCGTCAAACATGGAGGTGGAAACATTATGCTTTGGGGGTGTTTTTCTGCTAAGGGGACAGGACAACTTCACCGCATCAAAAGGGATGATGGACGGGGCCATGTACCGTCAAATCTTGGGTGAGAACCTCCTTCCCTCAGCCAGGGCATTGAAAATGGGTCGTGGATGGGTATTCCAGCATGACAATGACCCAAAACACACGGCCAAGGCAACAAAGGAGTGGCTCAAGAAGAAGCACATTAAGGTTCTGGAGTGGCCTAGCCAGTCTCCAGACCTTATTCCCATAGAAAATCTGTGGAGGGAGCTGAAGGTTCGAGTTGCCAAACCTTCAGCCTCGAAACCTTAATGACTTGGAGAAGATCTGCAAAGAGGAGTGGGTCAAAATCCCTTCTGAGATGTGTGCAAACCTGGTGGCCAACTACAAGAAACGTCTGACCTCTGTGATTTCCAACAAGGGTTTTGCCACCAAGTACTAAGTCATGTTTTGCAGAGGGGTCAAATACTTATTTCCCTCATTAAAATGCAATTTATAACATTTTTGACATGCGTCTTTCTGGAATTTTTTTTTGTTATTCTGTCTCTCACTGTTCAAATAAACCTACCATTAAAATTATAGAATGATCATGTCTTTGTCAGTGGGCAAACGTACAAAATCAGCAGGGGATAAAATACTTTTTTCCCTCACTGTATATACACGTACATATACACACACACTCCTTCAAGACAGTTGGAAAAGCATTCCAGGTGAAGCTGGTTGAGAGAATGTCAAGAGTGTGCAAAGCTGTCATCAAGGCAAAGGGTGGCTACTTTGAATAATCTAAAATCTATTTTGATTTGTTTAACACTTTTTTGGTTACTACATTTTTACATTTTTAGTCATTTAGCAGACGCTCTTATCCAGTGCATACATTTTCATACTGGCCCCCCCATGTGTCATTTCATATTCTGATTTTATAGGGACCTCCTGGTGGGCTTAGGATATATATTATGCAACACTCATGGTTACTTATACATCGGCCTACCTGAATATACGCCTTCATTAAAATATGACGTCTGAGCACTTCCAAGTTACTATGTGGACAAAAGCCCTTGTCTGCATTGCAAACGGCACACTATTCCCTCCATAGTGTACTACGGGCCCAGGTCAAAAGTAGTGCGCTACATAGGGAATAGGGTGCCATTTGGGACAAAGGCCCAGTGTAAACATGACACTACTGTTTGTGGACACACAAGACACCGACCCAGTTTCTTTCACACAGTGTTATCGATGTGTAAACACATAGGATGACAGAAGACACCTGGGAGGAACCAGGCGCAGAGGGGAGGAACCAGGGGAGGAACCAGGCGCAGAGGGGAGGAACCAGGCGCAGAGGGGAGGAACCAGGCGCAGAGGGGAGGAACCAGGCGCAGAGGGGAGGAACCAGGCGCAGAGGGGAGGAACCAGGCGCAGAGGGGAGGAACCAGGCGCAGAGGGGAGGAACCAGGCGCAGAGGGGAGGAACCAGGTGCAGAGGGGAGGAACCAGGCGCAGAGGGGAGGAACCAGGCGCAGAAGGGAGGCCCATCCTCACATTACCAGGTTAACTAGATCAAAACCATCAGAGAGTAAGTAACCAGTAAGAGTAAGTCAAAGCCCACTGAACTGAAATATAAAACGCAACAACTGTTGGTCCCATGTTTCATGAGCTGAATTAAAATCCCAGACATTTTCCATGTGCACAAAAAGCTTATTTCTCTCAAATTTTGTGCACAAATGTGTTTACATCCCTGTTAGTGAGCATTTCTCCTTTGCCAAGATAATCCACCTGACAGGTGTGGCATATCACGAAGCTGATTAAACAGCATGATCATTACACAGGTGCACCTTGTGCTGGGGACAATAAAAGGCCACTCTAAAATGTGCAGTTATGTGCAGTTACGTCATACAACACAATGCCACAGATGTCTCAAGTTGAGGGAGTGTGCAATTGGCATGCTGACTGCAGGAATGTCCACCAGAGCTGTTGCCAGATAATTTAATGTTCATTTCTCTACAATAAGCTGCCTCCAATGTCGTTATAGAGAATTTGGCAGTACGTCCAAACGGCCTCCCAACCACAGACCACGTGTAACCACGCCAGCCCAGGACCCCAGGACCTCCACATATGGCTTCTTCACCTGCGGGATCATCTGAGGAGTATTTCTGTTTATGTAATAAAACCTTTTGTGAGGGAAAACTCATTCTGATTGGCTGGCCTGGCTCCCCAGTGGGTGGGCCAGGCTGCCAAGTGGGTGGGCCTATGCCCTCCAAGGCCCACCCATGGCTGCACCCCTGCCCAGTCATGTGAAATCCATAGATTAGGGCCTAAAACTTAGAGGGTACCTCATGATAAGCTGTAGACCCACTATCTACCAAGAGAGTTTTCATCTATATTTTTCGTAGCCGTCTATTTACCACCACAAACCCATGCCGGCACTAAGACCGCACTCAACGAGCTGTATAAGGCCATAAGCAAAGAAGAAAATATTCATCCAGAAGCGGCGCTCCTAGTGGCCGGGGACTTTAATGCAGGTAAACTTTAATTTTTTGTACCTAATTTCTACCAGCATGAAAACAAAACTCTAGACCACCTTTACTCCACACAGATGCAAAGCAGGAAGTACCAGTGACTCGCTCAATAAGGAAGTGGTCAGATGACACGGATGCTACGCTACAGGTCTGTTTTGCTAGCACAGACTGGAATATGTTCCGGGATTCATCCGATGGCATTGAGGAGTATTCCAGTTACTAGTAAGCATGCACCCATTAAGAAAATGACTAAAAACTGTTAAATCCCTGTGGGTTGATGAGGAATTGAAAAATGGTATGGTTGAGAGGGATGAGGCAAAAGGAAAGGCAAATAAGTCTGGCTGCACAACCGATTGGAAAACGTACTGCAAATTGAGAAATCATGTGACTAAACTGAATAAAAAGAAGAAACAACACTATGAAACAAGGATAAATGACATAAAGAATGATAGTAAAAAGCTTTGGAGCACCTTAAATGAAATGTTGGGGGAAAAAGGCAAACTCAGCTCCATCATTCATTGAATCAGATGACTCATTCATCACAAAACCAACTTATATTGTCAACTACTTTAATACTTTTTTCATTGGCAAGTTTAGCAAAATTAGGCATGACATGCCAGCAACAATTACTGACACCACACATCCAAGTATATCTGACCAAATGATGAAAGTCAAGCATTGTAAATTTGAATTGCGTAAAGTGAGTGTGGAAGAGGTGAACAAATTATTGTTGTCTATTAACAATGACAAGCCACTGGGGTCTGACAACCTGGAGGGAAAATTGCGGAGGATATTGCCACTCCTATTTGCCATATTTTCAATTGAAGCCTACTAGAATGTGTGTGCCCTCAGGCCTGGAGGGAAGCAAAAGTCATTCCGCTACCTAAGAATAGTAAAGCCCCCTTTACTGGCTCAAACAGCCGACCAATCAGCCTGTTACCAACCCTTAGTAAACTATTGGAAATAATTGTGTTTGACCAGATACAATGCTATTTTACAGTAAACAAATTGACAACAAACTTTCAGCACGCTTATAGGGAAGGACATTCAACAAGCACAGCACTCACACAAATGACTGATGATTGGCTGAGAGAAATTGATGATAAAAAGATTGTGGGGGGCTGTTTTGTTAGACTTCAGTTTGGCTTTTGACATTATCGATCATTGTCTGCTGATGGAAAAATGTATGTGTTATGGCTTTACACCCCCTGCTATAATGTGGATAAAGAGTTACCTGTAACAGAACACAGAGGGTGTTCTTTAATGGAAGCCTCTGAAACATAATCAGGAATTCCCCAAGGCAGCTGTCTAAGGAAAGCCATTGTGTCTATGTATGCGGATGACTCAACACTATACACGTCAGCAACTGAAATAACTTCCAACACTTAACAAAGAGCTGCAGTTAGTTTCGGAATGGGTGGCAAGGAATAAGTTAGTCCTGGATATTTCCAAAACTAAAAGCATAGTATTTGGGTCAAATCATTCACTAAACCCTAAACCTCAACTTCATCTCGTAATGAATAATGTGGAAATTCAGCAAGTTGAGGTGACTAAACTGCTTGGAGTAACCCTGGATTGTAAACTGTCATGGTCAAAACATATTGATACAACAGTAGCTAAGATGGGGATAAGTCTGTCCATAATAAAGCGCTGCTCTGCCTTCTTAACAACACTATCAACAAGGCAGGTCCTACAGGCCCTAGTTTTGTCGCACCTGGACTACTGTTCAGTAGTGTGGTCAGGTGGCACAAAGAGGGACTTGGGAAAATTGCAGTTGGCTCAGAACAGGCAGCACAGCTGGCCCTTAAAAGTACACGGAGAGCTAACATTAATGACATGCATGTTAGTCTCTCCTGGCTTAGAGTGGAAGAGAGATTGACTTCATCACTGCTTGATTTTGTAAGAGGTGTTGATAAGCTGGATGTACCGAGCTGTCTGTTTAAAATACTAGCACACAGCTCGGACAACCATGCATACCCCACAAGACATGCCACCAGAGGTCTCTTCACAGTCCCCAAGTCCAGAACAGACTATGGGAGGAGCACAGTACTACATAGAGCTATGACTACATGGAACTCTATTCCACATCAGGTAACTGATGCAAGCAGTAGAATCAGATTTAAAAACAGGTAAAAATACACCTTATGGAACAACGGGGACTCTGAAGAGACACACACACAGGTACAGACACACGCATACAAACGCTAGCACACGCATTCTACACACACGTACATTGTAATATTGTTGTATGGTGGTATTATACATTTTGTATTGTAGATATGTAGTGGTGTAATAATGTTATATGATGTACAGTATTATATTTTGTTTTATATGTAATGTAAATGCTTTAATATGTTTGGACCCCAGGAAGAGTAGCTGCTGCCTTGGCAATTGAGATCCCTAATAAATACAAATACTAACACTTCAGTCACCGGCTTCATCAATAAGTGCATCGACGACGTCGTCCACACAATGACCGTACGTACATATCCCAACCAGAAGCCATGGATTACAGGCAACATCCGCACCGAGCTAAAGGCTAGAGCTGCCGCTTTCAAGGAGTGGGACACTAATCCGGACGCTTATAAGAAATCCTGCTACGCCCTCAGACGAACCATCAAACAGGCAAAGCGTCAATACAGGACTGAGATTGAATCCTTCTACACCGACACTGACACTCGTCGGATGTGGCAGGGTTTGGAAACTATTACGGACTACAAAGGGAAACCCAGCCAAGAGCTGCCCAGTGACACAAGCCTACCAGACAGGCTAAATGCCTTCTATGCTCGCTTCGAGGCAAGTAACACTGAAACATGCACCAGCTGACATTTTCAACCTCTCCCTGACCGAGTCTGTAATACCAACATGTGTCAAGCAGACCACCATAGACCCTGTGCCCAAGAAAGTTAAGGTAACCTGGCTAAATGACTACCGCCCCGTAGCACTCACGTCGGTAGCCATGAAAGTCTGGTCATGGCTCACATCAACACCATCATCCCGGACACCCTAGACCCACTCCAATTCGCATACCGCCCGATGACAGCTGACGCAATCTCAATCGCACTCCACACTGCCCTTTCCCACCTGGACAAAAGGAACACCTACGTGAGAATGCTATTCATTGACTACAGCTCAGCGTTCAACACCATAGTGCCCTCAAAGCTCATCACTAAGCTAAGGATCCTGGGACTAAACACCTCCCTCTGCAACTGGATCCTGGGCTTCCTGATGGGCCGCCCCCAGGTGGTAAGGGTAGGTAACAACACATCTGCCACGCTGATCCTCAACACGGGGGCCACTCAGGGGTGCATGCTCAGTCTCCTCCTGTACTCCCTGTTCACCCATGACTGCATGGCCAAGCATGACCCCAACACCATCATTAAGTTTGCCGAATACACAAAAGTGGTAGGACTGATCACCGACAACAATGAGACAGCCTATAGGGAGGTGGTCAGAGACCTGGCCATGTGGTGCCAGGACAACAACCTCTCCCTCAACGTGTGCAAGACAAAGGAGCTGATTGTGGACTACAGGAAAAGGAGGGCCGAACACACCCCCATTCACATCGACAGAGCTGTAGTGGAGCGGGTCGAGAGCTTCAAGTTCCTTGGTGTCCACATCACCAACAAACTATCATTGTCCAAAGACACCAAGACAGTCGTGAAGAGGGCACAACAAAGCCTATTCCCCCTCAGGAGACTGAAAAGATTTGACATGGGTCCCAAGATCCTCAAAAAGTTATATAGCTGCACTATCGAGAGCATCCTGACCGGTTGCATCAACGCCTGGTATGGCAACTGCTCGGCATCCGACCGTAAGGCGCTACAGAGGGTAGTGCGTATGGCCCAGTACATTCCTGCCATACAGGACCTATGGTTGATGTCGGAAGTTTACATACACTTAGGTTGGAGTCATTAACTCGTTTTTCCAACGATTGACCTCAATCCTATAGAACATTTGTGGGCAGAACTGAAAAAGCGTGTGCGAGCAAGGATGCCTACAAACCTGACTCAGTTACACCAGCTCTGTCAGGAGGAATGGGCCAAAATTCACCAAACTTATTGTGGGAAGCTTGTGGAAGGCTACCCGAAACATTTGACCCAAGTTAAACAATTTAAAGGCAATGCTACCAAATACTAATTGAGTGTATGTAAACTTCTGACCCACTGGGAATGTGATGAAATAAATAATAGCTGAAATAAATAATTCTCTCTACTATTATTCTGACATTTCACATTCTTAAAATAAAGTGGTGATCATAACTGACCTAAAACAGGGAATTTTTACTAGGATTAAATGTCAGGAATTGTGAAAAATATATTTGGCTAGGGTGTATGTAAACTTCCGACTTCAATTTTATATACACAAGGCAGTGTCAGAGGAAGGCCCTCAAAATTGTCAAAGACTCCAGCCACCCAAGTCATAGACTGTTCTCTCTGCTACCGCACGGCAAGCGGTACCGCAGAGCCAAGTCTAGGTCCAAAAATTACCTTGACTAACCTGTAACCTGCACATTGACTCGGTACCGGTACCCCCTGTTGATAGCCTCGGTACCGGTACCCCCTGTTGATAGCCTCGGTACCGGTACCCCCTGTTGATAGCCTCGGTACCGGTACCCCCTGTTGATAGCCTCGGTACCGGTACCCCCTGTTGATATCCTCGGTACCGGTACCCCCTGTTGATATCCTCGGTACCGGTACCCCCTGTTGATATCCTCGGTACCGGTACCCCCTGTTGATATCCTCGGTACCGGTACCCCCTGTTGATATCCTCGGTACCGGTACCCCCTGTTGATATCCTCGGTACCGGTACCCCCTGTTGATTGCCTCGGTACCGGTACCCCCTGTTGATAGCCTCGGTACCGGTACCCCCTGTTGATAGCCTCGGTACCGGTACCCCCTGTTGATAGCCTCGTTATTGTTATTTATTGTGTTACTTATTTATTTTTCACTTTAGCTTATTTGGTAAATATTTTCTTAAAACTGAATTGTTGGTTAAGGGCTTGTAAGTAAGCAATTTCACGGTAAGGTCTACACCTGTTGTATTCGGTGCATGTGACATAACATTTGATTTAATGAATTTATTTAAAATAGACTGATTTCCTTATATGAACTGTAAATCTTTGAAATTGTTGCATGTTGAGTTTATATTTTTGTTCAGTATTATAGTAAGTAAGCGTTTGAAAAGTTAGCGTTGTCCGAGCCAGAACGGCCCATAGGGGCAGGAGCCCATCTCCTGATTCTGATGTACAATTACACCCCCCTGGACGGGACGCTAGTCTGTCGCAGGGCCTTCCCCCAAATCAATCTCCTTTATGCTGAGTGCCAAGCAGAGAGGCATTGGATCCCATTTTTTTGAGTCTATGGTATGACTTGTATCTTGGAGAGAGTCACACGTAATACGTTCGACTGACAGCTCAACCCTCTCTTGATTCTTAGATGGAGAAATAAACCCAACAGACATGTTCCACCATCAGGAACTCAACCAAAAGACATTACTGCACTGAACCACATGTCCTGAACTATAGAAACCCTATACCACAATGAATCCTAGACAGCTGTATATTGTGTCCAAAGCAACTTACTTACAGTACAGTGAGTGCACACGTATGTGTGTGATCCCTGCGGGAAACGAACCAACGACCCTTGGTGTTGTCAACGCCGTACTCTTATCAACTGAGCCACACAGGACTACTACACCAAGCTCAAATAGGGAAACCCGTCCAGTGTGCTTCTGTTCACTAGAACAGGGACAGAACCTATGACCAGATCTCCTTCTAATTCCATGACTTGAACACCCCTCTACAATTAACTCAATGGACACTTACATATTACATTTACATTTTAGTCATTTAGCAGACGCTCTTATCCAGAGCGACTTACAGTTAGTGAGTGCATATTATTATTATTTTTTTCATACTGCCCCCCCCCCCCCCCGTGGGAATCTAACCCACAACCCTGGTGTTGCAAACGCCATGCTCTACCAACTGGGCTACAGCTGGACGACGCTGGGCCAATTGTGCACCGCCCCATGGGGTCTCCCGGTCGCGGCCGGCTACGACAGAGCCTGGATTTGAACCAGGATCTCTAGTGGCACAGCTAGCACTGCGATGCAGTGCCTTAGCCCACTGCGCCACTCGGGAGACTCCACTTGGGAAGCTACTGACTTCCTGCTACTGCGTACATTCCAAATGGTTGACGGGACGGGAGATGATGAATTGATAGTGTGGACTAAAAGGTTAGGCACCCCATCAATCACGTTAGGTAAGTGTTGCTAAACATTCAAAATCTACACAGAGATGTTCCAAAACCAAAACACCAACAACTCAGTGTCTGGGTCAAGTTCATCCAAAGTTAAGTTAGATGGATAGGAGGGAACTTCCAGTGAAATTACCTCACACATTAAAAAATAATTCATTTCTGGGCAATCTACTGAAATGTAATGTCATTTTTAAATGTAAAAAGTATACGCATTAAGTATGC
Organism: Coregonus lavaretus; assembly: GCF_964263955.1. NCBI lineage: Eukaryota > Metazoa > Chordata > Actinopteri > Salmoniformes > Salmonidae > Coregonus > Coregonus lavaretus. Next base: position 43,402,092 of record NC_140012.1, on the reverse strand, counting down.
ATTTACTAAAGCTTAATTCCTGGACTGCTTGGAATGGAAATAGCTTTGCCTTTAGCTCTTGCAGTAACAACAGTATTGCTTGCAAATCATGAACAAGTGAATGAATGAATGACTCACTCACCTGGAGAGTGCAGCGAGGTTCCCTAGTGTGTAGAACACAGCAAACAGCTTGGTGCCACCGGGTAAGAACAGCAGTGCAGTGCCCTGGTTAAAAACACACAACATTAAATCATTACCACGTCCACCTAGGCATTACCCTGCCACGTCCACCTAGGCATTACCCTGCCACGTCCACCTAGGCATTACCCTGCCACGTCCACCTAGGCATTACCCTGCCACGTCCACCTAGGCATTACCCTGCCACGTCCACCTAGGCATTACCCTGCCACGTCCACCTAGGCATTACCCTGCCACGTCCACCTAGGCATTACCCTGCCACGTCCACCTAGGCATTACCCTGCCACGTCCACCTAGGCATTACCCTGCCACGTCCACCTAGGCATTACCCTGCCACGTCCACCTAGGCATTACCCTGCCACGTCCACCTAGGCATTACCCTACCGTCAGGCTGTATGACCAGTCTGATCGGCTATAAACTCCTGGCCCCGTGTAGCTCAGTTGGTAGAGGATGGCGCTTGCAACGCCAGGGTTGTGGGTTCGATTCCCACGGGGGGGCCAGTATAAAAAAAATATATATGTATGCACTGGATAAGAGCGTCTGCTAAATGACTAAAATAAAAATAAAGAAGAGGTACGCTAGATCAATGTTCCCTGGAATTAGGCTATTTGGTAAATATCGGGTAGTTTAAATATTTAAAAATGCTCATCTTTGTATTGCTTTTGTATTTTATTTTGAACAAGAACAATCTGTAGGCCTAAGAAAAATTTCAGGGTTCCCTGAAATGTTACAAATACAATAATGTTACATGATTGCCACCTAGTTGTAAAACACCATATCACTTTCTCCACATGGATATCTTGGTTCACAAAAACAGGATCCTTGACTCATTGAAGTTTCTTTTTTAAGTTGATCATATAGTCTAGGGCTCTCCAACCCTGTTCCTGGACAGCTACCATCCTGTAGGTTATCTAGCACTCCTGTTAATAATTAGCTGCTTGATAAGCTAAAAATCAGGTTAGTTACAACTGGTGTTGGAACGAAAACCTACAGGAGGGGTAGCTCTCCAGGAACAGGGTTGGAGGTAAAACCTACAGGAGGGGTAGCTCTCCAGGAACAGGGTTGGAGGTAAAACCTACAGGAGGGGTACCTCTCCAGGAACAGGTTTGGAGAGCACTGATATAGGCTATCAGATAAAGGCTCTCTTCTTGTGGAATAAACCCATGGTGTTTAACACCAACCTTACGTAATCTGATCCATCTCCTTATGAAAGACCAACGGTGCATACAAATACATGACTCATGTTAAAAGACGCATTCCTGAACTAGTAGAATCGATTATGAATGAGGAAAATAATGATAGGTCTTCCGTTATGAATGGCTCTCACCAGTGTTGTTAACATGGTGTGAATAATCAGTATGCAGTGTCTCCAGAGATGTTATCAGTACAACTGTTCTGTACACAGGCCAGACCATAACCACACTAACAGAGGGGACAACTGTTCTGTAGGCAGGCCAGACCATAACCACACTAACAGAGGGGACAACTGTTCTGTAGGCAGGCCAGACCATAACCACACTAACAGAGGGGACAACTGTTCTGTAGGCAGGCCATACCATAACCACACTAACAGAGGGGACAACTGTTCTGTAGGCAGGCCAGACCATAACCACACTAACAGAGGGGACAACTGTTCTGTAGGCAGGCCAGACCATAACCACACTAACAGAGGGGACAACTGTTCTGTAGGCAGGCCATACCATAACCACACTAACAGAGGGGACAACTGTTCTGTAGGCAGGCCAGACCATAACCACACTAACAGAGGGGACAACTGTTCTGTAGGCAGGCCATACCATAACCACACTAACAGAGGGGACAACTGTTCTGTAGGCAGGCCATACCATAACCACACTAACAGAGGGGACAACTGTTCTGTAGGCAGACCATACCATAACCACACTAACAGAGGGGACAACTGTTCTGTAGGCAGGCCATACCATAACCACACTAAGAGAGGGGACAACTGTTCTGTAGGCAGGCCATACCATAACCACACTAACAGAGGGGACAACTGTTCTGTACACAGGCCAGACCATAACCACACTAACAGAGGGGACAACTGTTCTGTAGGCAGGCCATACCATAACCACACTAACAGAGGGGACAACTGTTCTGTAGGCAGACCACACCATAACCACACTAACAGAGGGGACAACTGTTCTGTAGGCAGGCCATACCATAACCACACTAACAGAGGGGACAACTGTTCTGTACACAGGCCAGACCATAACCACACTAACAGAGGGGACAACTGTTCTGTAGGCAGGCCATACCATAACCACACTAACAGAGGGGACAACTGTTCTGTAGGCAGGCCATACCATAACCACACTAACAGAGGGGACAACTGTTCTGTAGGCAGGCCATACCATAACCACACTAACAGAGGGGACAACTGTTCTGTAGGCAGGCCATACCATAACCACACTAACAGAGGGGACAACTGTTCTGTAGGCAGGCCATACCATAACCACACTAACAGAGGGGACAACTGTTCTGTCGGCAGGCCATACCCACACCTCACTAGCATCAGGATGTGGTTTACTGTAGTGTACAGCCATCACTGGTATCAGGATGTGGTTTACTGTAGTGTACAGCCATCACTGGTATCAGGATGTGGTTTACTGTAGTGTACAGCCATCACTGGTATCATGCTGTGGTTTAATGTAGTGTAAAGCCATCACTGGTATCAGGATGTGGTTTACTGTAGTCTACAGCCATCACTGGTATCAGGATGTGGTTTACTGTAGTGTACAGCCATCACTGGTATCATGCTGTGGTTTAATGTAGTGTACAGCCATCACTGGTATCAGGATGTGGTTTACTGTAGTGTACAGCCATCACTGGTATCAGGATGTGTACAGATACTTGTTTGTTGAGGTGGATGGCAGAAGGAGAACGCTGCACAGCGTGTATGAGGAAGAGAACCTGATAAGAAAGTGCTTTGTGGATGGAAACAGTTGTGGGCATTGGAAGGGAAGGCGGAAAGTGCAAACAAACATTCCAACAGATAGTGAGACAATAAGTATTCCCTAGAACAGGAAGAGTTGCTTTACTGAAAAGGTCAAACACCACAAACTCATGAAACTACCGGCATGATCCAGACAGACAGGCGGAAAATAGGCCAGTGCCCGTAAACTGTCTCAGAGTAGTATTGATCTCTGATCAGTTTGGCCTTTTAGATTAGAATTTATAAGACTATGTGGACAGGGGGACCTGATTCATATAGACGGGGTAGCTGACAACGTCTCGAGAACTAACGCGGGCGCTTCAAAAAGGGGCAAAGGGCCTTGTGTTGTTATGGTTCTGGATGGCCAGACCACTAGAAACAATGACAAGAAACTGTCCTGTGGGGAATCGTAAGTGACTCCTTTCAGCTCGATTATCATGTCTTGTTTTGACTAATGTCACGTCTATGCTAACATGGCTAAAATGTGCTAGCTAGCTAGCCAACAACTGTAACGACGTATTTGAAAGACAAGAGCTCATTGTCTAACTTCATCTGTTTTTAATAAACATCGAAATACAGTTTACATGCCATCAACAATCTACCCCGTCGGATTTGCCCACATAGTTGCGCATGCATCCGTTTTGTTGCTAAACAACCAACCCATCTACAGCCCAAGTCAAAAGTAGTGCACTATATCAGGGAAAAGGGACTCACAATAATACTGGAAATGCAGACAATTACATTGATGGAAGCTACAATCTATCTGCAATATTACAACTGATCTACCCCACCCCTCCCCCCCCAAAAAAAACATATACAGAAATAGGGCAGATTCTCACCAGTATGGAGCACAGGATGCCTGAGGCGAAGCATATGACGAACCACTTCACCCGGGTGCTGTAGCTGAGGGTTGAGGCATCCAGGACCTGAGGAGAGAACAATGGTAGGATGTCACAAGACAAGACGGGCAACGACCCAACACACAGACCCAAGAGACCCAAGGTCTCTCTTCCTACTGATGGTTCTACCATGCTGACAAGGGGGCAAATAAGAGAGCAGAAGTTAAGTTAGGCCTATCTGCACACATAAAAAACAGACAATTACACAAAAACAAAACAAGGGACGTAGGTCAATTTCTATGACACCAGCACTAATCAATCTTTGTTCCAAGACATCTGATAACACAAGACACGAAAAGGAAAAGCTATGGTTGTAATGTAAATCAGCTGAGTAGCATTGTTTTTTGAACAAATGCACTGTTTTGAAGTGTGCATTACTAGTAAAGGAAATGAACACAATGTCCGCATGTCTTCAACTAAGTGTATCACTAAGTGAATGAATTAGATAAAAGCCTGTCTTCTTGTGGAAGAAAACCGGTGTTCAACACAAACCTTACCTCATCGGATCCATCATCTCCTTATGAAAGCATGTAAAGAGCAGTGATGCATACAAATACAGAGGATTAACGATAAGAGATTGTTAGTTGTCACAGCCATACAATTACATATAATAAATTAGGATCTCTATGGTCAAAGCTCGCTAGTTTTCACCTGAGCAGCATCGGCGCATGCGCGGCATTACTCCTACTACCTAGTTAGTTAGCTAACTATTTCAGCGCAGTCGACATACACATATGTTGAGAGTATCAATTATAACACAAGGTATAGCGTTAGCTGAAATACTCGTGACAAAGAACAAGCAAAATGATGCATTTGATGTCGTCCACGGAAATGCACCACTCGACTCGTCATGTGTCAATGCCAAGGTTTGGCATTTAGCAAGTTGGCTAGCTAGCAAAGCTAACGCAAACCCAGATAAAGTACGACAACATAATGTGTTACCTGCGCCGTGAGGCCTGCTTCTTCGTTGTCTTCTCGCCCCCCTATCATACTACGAAGCTTGTCCATCGTTGACAATAAATATGTATACGTGGATTATTTGTTTGGAGCTAAATGAGCTAGCCAGACAGCTAAACTAAAATGCGAAACTAGATTGTCTAGCTAACTAACTTCCTAGGACTTCCCGGTTGGGCGTGTCTATGCTCTACTACGTATGGCTACACCTGACAGGCAGCGCGACAAGAGCATCCAGCAAAGCAGTCCCTTCTTCTTCTTCTTCTTCTTCAGTGGGGTTTATCAGCGGTTGGCATCCAACGTTATGGTGCATTACCGCCACCTACGGTACTGGAGTGTGGGCCAGCGACAGGGAGAAACTAAATCCTACCTGCCATGGCGCATAGCAGGTGTTTTTACAGTCTGTGTTGAGCTGCAGTGTTGGCAGCACAGAGAAAGCATTAGACATGTATGTGACAGGAAGATAAAACAAAGTCATGTTAGCTAAGATGTTTAACATATATCAAGACGTTAGCATGCCGAACTCAAAAACTGAACAAAGTTGGCTTGCACTACCTGGCTAGCTAGCTAGCTAGCATTACAGTAGCCGGCTAACGTTCCTGCTGACAAGCTAGACCTACCAGGCTATAGTCGTGCCAGCTAGTAGTAGTAAATTAGTACCTCATGCTAGCTAGTAGTTGTAGTAGCTAGCTAGTGGAAGTAAGATAACGTTAGCCCCTCAACCTGCTACGAGATGAAGCAGCCCGGCCACAGGTACCTGCTGCAGATAAGGTGCGATTTCTACATTACTTTCTGTAGTTAACTTAGCTAGATCTTCTGTCTGGCTGGTGCCTATTGACTGAGTAGGCTAATAATGAACTGCAGTTACTGTAAATGGTTACATATCTGTCCCTTTGCATAGCTATTTCTTATACAGTATGTCATCTGAGCAGATCATGAACTTCATCCAGTTACAGTAAGTTCAAATCAGCCTTTTTATCGGTGTGGGTATAATTGACAAACCTCGTTTCCTGCTGACTGAAAGGCAGATGTAGAAAAGGCCTAATGGTGAGGATACTACATTAATTGCTATGACAATTGGCCTACTTTTTTGAATGTATACCTACCACCTTTCAGGGGGGGGGGGGGGGGGGCTGAAGAACAATGATACAGAGAAAGTCTGATATTACTTGATTATGGACTCTCTCTCTCTCTCTTATATTAGGGGAAGTTGCTTTGCTGTTGGCACCAATCCCACGGTGCCAGAAAACATCAACGACTATCCATCCCCCTCATCCTAAACTTTGCTAACTCTTGTTCAACTGCTCTCTGATTAAATCGGTTTGATTAAATTGGTTTAATTAAATGTTTACATTTGCTTCAAGTGTGCTTTGTATTGAGTTCCACATTTCAAAAAGGGTAACTTGAAGCATAAAGCCCATTTTCCAGTTGGGTTTGGTTCAGTGAAACACACCAATCCCTGTCCTAATTTCAACAATGGGTACCAATGAGGGTATGTCTGGTATTTTGTTGTAGTAAATCTCACTCATTTGTGACCCTGGTCTGGAAACTCTGTCATATTTTTAGAGCTATTTTCAACTTCTATAGTAATTACAAAAATGAACAAAGCTGAAAGTTAGGTATAATATCTCTCGTATGGTGTTTGTCATTAGAATGTTGGTGAGCACTATGGTGGCCCAAAGGTTCCATGGCCACAATAAAGCTACATTATTGGCTCTGTCATATCCTCACATGGCCTCTCCTATCATTGCTACGCTGACGATACACAACTAATCTTCTCCTTTCCCCCTTCTGATAACCAGGTGGCGAATCGCATCTCTGCATGTCTGGCAGACATATCAGTATGGATGACGGATCACCACCTCAAGCTGAACCTTGGCAAGACGGAGCTGCTCTTCCTCCCGGGGAAGGACTGCCCGTTCCATGATCTCGCCATCACGGTTGACAACTCCATTGTGTCCTCCTCCCAGAGTGCGAAGAGCCTTGGCGTGACCCTGGACAACACCCTGTCGTTCTCCGCTAACATCAAGGCGGTGACCCGATCCTGCAGGTTCATGCTCTACAACATTCGGAGAGTACGACCCTGCCTTACACAGGAAGCGGCACAGGTCCTAATCCAGGCACTTGTCATCTCCCGTCTGGATTACTGCAACTCGCTGTTGGCTGGGCTCCCTGCCTGTGCCATTAAACCCCATCTCAGCTCGCATCCGTTACAAGACCATGGTGCTTGCCTATGGAGCTGTGAGGGGATCGGCACCTCTGTACCTTCAGGCTCTGATCAGTCCCTACATCCAAACGAGGGCATTGCGTTCATCCACCTCTGGCCTGCTGGCTCCCCTTCCTCTGCGGAAGCATAGTTCCCGCTCAGCCCAGTCAAAACTGTTCGCTGCTCTGGCACCCCAATGGTGGAACAAGCTCCCTCACGACGCCAGGACAGCGGAGTCACTCACCACCTTCCGGAGACATTTGAAACCCCACTTCTTTAAGGAATACCTGGGATAGGATAAAGTAATCCTTCTACCCCCCCCCCCCCCCCTAAAAAAAAATAAAAAAAATAAAAAAATTTATTGTAAAGTGGTTATCCCACTGGCTATAGGGTGTAAGTTTGTAAGTCGCTCTGGATAAGAGCGTCTGCTAAATGACGTAAATGTAAATTATGAATTAGAATGTCATGGGAATTTTCTACCACAATTAATTTCACCAGGATAACTGAGGACATTTACGTCATTTTAGCAGACGCTCTTATCCAGAGCAATTTACAGTTAGTGAATACATATATTTTTTTTTATACTGGCCCCCCGTGGGAAACGAACCCACAACCCTGGCGTTGCAAACGCCATGCTCTATCAACTGAGCTACATCCCTGCCGGCCATTCCCTCCCCTACCCTGGACGACGCTGGGCCAATTGTGCGCCACCCATGAGTCTCCCGGTCGCGGCCGGCTGCGACAGAGCCTGGATTCGAACCAGGATCTCTAGTGGCACAGTTAGCACTGCGATGCAGTGCCTTAGACCACTGCGCCACTCAGGAGACCTACCGCCACGATGCCTCTGGATCTGCAGATAGATACAGAGAAGATATTGGCTCAACACTCACCAGCCTATCGGTGTTGGCAACTCAATAGCATTGGAAATGAAGCCCTTCAAGTACTGCGCAAAATGTCAATATAAATGAAATGCCCTTAATTTGCATTGTGAATGTTGCTTTGATGGTTGTGATCAACAGTAGGAATGTAAGAGTGGTCATGAAATGAAAATACAGCAGCAGTATTTTTATGATCCAGCAGATGGCAGTAATTCACCTTCAATAAACTGAGCAGCCCAATGAGTAGGTGCAGGAGGTTTAGGCTTGAGATCCAAAGGCCTTGAATTCACACAAAATGTGCCTATAATCCAGGGTTTCCCAAACTCTGTCCTGGGGACCCCAAGGGGTGCACGTTTTGGTTTTTGCCCTAGCACTAATCATCAAGCTTTTATAATGAATCAGCTGTTTAGTGTTAGGGCAAAAAACAAAACGTGCACCCCTTGGGGTCCCCAGGACAGAGTTTGGGAAACCCTGTAATCCATATCGAGCAGCATGAAGTCATTAAACCCACATTTCTGAAATGTTTGACCTGCTGTGCTCCGTTCCCTATACTATCAACCTAAAGTGCAACACGTCCTCCTGTTCTGTAAAAAGAAGGATGAACACTGCGCAGTTTACAAGCTACACCACCAGAATTGGATGACCTTCCCTTAGATATAAATCAACACAAGAAAAACACTATAGATCTGGAGAAAGTGACTGTCAAATATGAGAGAGAGGTCTATCTCTAAACCTGCGCTGGAAACACATGATGTTCGTTAATAATAATAATAATAATATATTATTAATCATAACAGATAATGGCATTGCACCATTCTACACATACTGTATCTACGAGTGATATCAATGCTTTGACAGTACATATTGATATGGCCTAAAGAGGTGACAGAATTTTTTTAATGGCAAAAAGGATAGGCCTACCAATTGTTAGCTTTATATTTTGAAATAAATAAAAAGTCCAGTATAAATAATAATAAATAAAATCCAGATAATTTAAAGCGTAATATAACAATGCTTAATGCTAAAAACATTATTTCATTTTTTTTTCATTTTCACATTCTCTAAAACAAAAGACGTGACTGATGCATATGGTGATATGTTGATTTGTCTCTATGACATTCTGAAGCTGAGCCTTCAATATTCGAGGAAACAAAAAAAAAAATTATTGACTTTGCTATTCTGTCCCTGTTCATTTAGCTTTTCACTTTCTGAAAAGAGAGATGTTTAAAAGACAGGCAGATTTTAGGGAAGCACTTCTGTTGTTGTGTTAAGCAGTTGAAGCTTAACTCTTTCTGTTTCGGTCAAGCCTCTGTCTCTATCCATTCTTCCCTGAAACTTATATTTTCAGGATCCGCCTTCCTTTTGAGACTTATTCAGAACAATATTTTCTCTTCATTGCAACACACAAAGAAATATAAAAAAAAACTAATTTAAAAAAGAGACATTGGTGATTTTATCATTGTAATCACATTGAACTGATTATATAGTCTACTAACCAGAGCTGTTAAAATGGTGTTTAATTTGTAGCATAGGGCTATGAATTGGGCTGCTATTATGTTCAGTCTACTATTCTAGTTTAGTGGGGATAGGAGAGGGCTGGCAGAACATCCAGAGCCAGGCCTGTTAGGCAGATACAGTCGTGGTCAAAAGTTTTGAGAATGACACAAATACAAATTTTTCACAAAGTCTGCTGCCTCAGTTTTGATGATGGCAATTTGCATATACTCCAGAATGTCATGAGGAGTGATCAGATGAATTTCAATTCATTGCAAAGTCCCTCTTTGCCATGAAAATGAACTTAACCCCCCCAAAAAAAACATTTCCACTGCATTTCAGCCCTGCCACAAAAGGACCAGCTGCCATCATGTCAGTGATTCTCTCGTTAACACAGGTGAGAGTGTTGACGAGGACAAGGCTGGAGATCACTCTGTCATGCTGATTGAGTTAGACTAACAGACTGGAAGCTTTAAAAGGAGGGTGGTGCTTGAAATCATTTTTCTTCCTCTGTTAACCATGGTTACCTGCAAGGAAACACGTGCCGTCATCATTGCTTTGCACAAAAAGGGTTCACAGGCAAGGATATTGCTGCTAGTAAGATTGCACCTAAATCAACCATTTATCGGATCATCAAGAACTTCAAGGAGAGAGGTTCAATTGTTGTGAAGAAGGCGTCAGGGTGCCCAAGAAAGTCCAGCAAGCGCCAGGACGTCTCCTAAAGTTGATTCAGCTGCAGGATCGGGGCACCACCAGTGCAGAGCTTGCTCAGGAATGGCAGCAGGCAGGTGTGAGTGCATCTGCACGCACAGTGAGGCGAAGACTTTTGGAGGATGGCCTGGTGTCAAGAAGGGCAGCAAAGAAGCCACTTCTCTCCAGGAAAAACATCAGGGATAGACTGATATTCTGCAAAAGGTACAGGGATTGGACTGCTGAGGACTGGGGTAAAGCCATTTTCTCTGTGAATCCCCTTTCCGATTGTTTGGGGCATCCGGAAAACACCTTGTCCGGAGAAGACAAGGTGAGCGCTACCATCAGTCCTGTGTCATGCCAACAGTAAAGCATCCTGAGACCATTCATGTGTGGGGCTGCTTCTCAGCCAAGGGAGTGGGCTCACTCACAATTTTGCCTAAGAACACAGCCATGAATAAAGAATGGTACCAACACATCCTCCGAGAGCAACTTCTTCCAACCATCCAAAAACTGTTTGGTGACAACCAATGCCTTTTCCAGCATGATGGAGCACCTTGCCATAAGGCAAAAGTGATAACTAAGTGGCTCGGGGAACAAAACATCAACATTTTGGGTCCATGGCCAGGAAACTCCCCAGACCTTAATCCCATTGAGAACTTGTGGTCGATCCTCAAGAGGCGGGTGGACAAACAAAAACCCACAAATTCTGACAAACTCCAAGCATTGATTGTGCAAGAATGGGCTGCCATCAGTCAGGATGTGGCCCAGAAGTTAATTGACAGCATGCCAGGGCGGATTGCAGAGGTCTTGAAAAAGAAGGGTCAACACTGCAAATATTGACTCTTTGCATAAACTTAATGTAATTGTCAATAAAAGCCTTTGACACTTATGGAATTCTTGTAATTATACTTCAGTATACCATAGTAACATCTGACAAAAATATCTCATAACACTGAAGCAGCGAACTTTGTGAAGACCAATACTTGTGTCATTCTCTAAACGTTTGGACCACGACTGTACATTGTTTTCGTGCACACACAGCAGGTCCAGTACCGGAAAGACGTTACATCTACTTTCACCCCTGAATAGATTTCACATTGTTCATATAGTTGGCAGAAATGATTAGGGATTAAAGAAAGACCTCTACCAGCTGAAGGAGAAAAGCGTCTGGTAAAATAAGTGTATGTTGCTAATATCTAGGTACCTTTATAGCTTCTTTGCAAAAAAACTAGCCTAGTGTTCATGGCACATAAATATGACTGCTACTAGCATTCTGTACAAGACAAGACCAAATGCATAAATAAGACAAATTATATAATATGAAACAGTAAATTAAAATGTTCAATATACATTTTCTATTGGGTTCAGGTCTGGAGACTGGCTAGGCCACTCCAGGACCTTGAGATGCTCTTACGGAGCCACTCCTTAGTTGCCCTGGCTGTGTGTTTCGGGTCGTTGTCATGCTGGAAGACCCAGCCACGACCCATCTTCAATGCTCTTACTGAGGGAAGGAGGTTGTTGGCCAAGATCTCGCGATACATGGCCCCATCCATCCTCTCCTCAATATGGTGCAGTCGTCCTGTCCCCTTTGCAGAAAAGCATCCCCAAAGAATGATGTTTCCACCTCCATGCTTCACGGTTGGGATGGTGTTCTTGGGGTTGTACTCATCCTTCTTCTTCCTCCAAACACGGCGAGTGGAGTTTAGACCAAAAAGCTATATTTTTGTCTCATCAGACCACATGACCTTCTCCCATTCCTCCTCTGGATCATCCAGATGGTCATTGGCAAACTTCAGACGGGCCTGGACATGCGCTGGCTTGAGCAGGGGGACCTTGCGTGCGCTGCAGGATTTTAATCCATGACGGCGTAGTGTGTTACTAATGGTTTTCTTTGAGACTGTGGTCCCAGCTCTCTTCAGGTCATTGACCAGGTCCTGCCGTGTAGTTCTGGGCTGCTCCCTCACCTTCCTCATAATCATTGATGCCCCACGAGGTGAGATCTTGCATGGAGCCCCAGACCGAGGGTGATTGACCGTCATCTTGAACTTCTTCCATTTTCTAATAATTGCGCCCACAGTTGTTGCCTTCTCACCAAGCTGCTTGCCTATTGTCCTGTAGCCCATCCCAGCCTTGTGCAGGTCTGCAATTTTATCCCTGATGTCCTTACACAGCTCTCTGGTCTTGGCCATTGTGAAGAGGTTGGAGTCTGTTTGATTGAGTGTGTGGACAGTTGTCTTTTATACAGGTAACGAGTTCAAACAGGTGCAGTTAATACAGGTAATGAGTGGAGAACAGGAGGGCTTCTTAAAGAAAAACTAACAGGTCTGTGAGAGCTGGAATTCTTACTGGTTGGTAGGTGATCAAATACTTATGTCATGCAATAAAATGCAAATTAATTACTTAAAAACCATACAATGTGATTTTCTGGATTTTTGTTTTAGATTCCGTCTCTCACAGTTGAAGTGTACCTATGATAAAAAATTACAGACCTCTACATGCTTTGTAAGTAGGAAAACCTGCAAAATCGGCAGTGTATCAAATACTTGTTCTCCCCACTGTATATTTACGCTTCGTGAAAAAATGTCACTACCGACTTAACCTGCACCCATTAAAGCCTCACTACTATTGAAGTAGCACCCGTCACTGCAGACTATCTTTGAATTTGTTTTTTTTTGAGAGGCCAAGAAAATAGTGTCAGACTCCACCCAGAGTTTCAGCTTCCCCCGTCAGGCAGATGCAACAGGGTTCCTGATACACGCGCTCCTTCATCCCCGTCAGTCAAACTCCTAAACAGCAGTATGTAGGGGACACCATGTGCAATGTGATATAGACTGAACAAAAAATATATATAAAAAACACACCATGCAACAATTTTCAAAGATTTTACTGAGTTAGTTCATTTCAAGGAAGTCAGTCACTTAAAATAAATTAATTAGGCCCTAATCTATGGATTTCACATTACTGGGAATACAGATATGCATCTATTGGTCACAAACTTGCTGCTCCAGTTTCAACTGTGCTACCTTGTCCCGGACCTTCTGTTTTCGTCTCTCTCGAGCTCGCTCTTCCGACCTCTCTCCCGACCTCTCTTCCGACCTCTCTCCCGACCTCAATGCTCGGCTATGGAAAGCCAACTGACATTTACTCCTGAGGTTCTGACCTGTTGCACCCTCCACAACCACTGATTATTATTTGACCCTGCTTGTCATCTATGAACGTTTGAACATCTTGAAGAACGATCTGGCCTTAATGGCCATGTACTTTTATGATCTCCATCCAGCACAGCCAGAAAAACTGGCCACACCTCAGAGCCTGGTTCCTCTCTAGGTTTCTTCCTAAGTTCCTTCCTTTATAGGGAGTTTTTCCTAGCCACTGTGCTTCTACATCTGCATTGCTTGCTGTTTGGGGTTTTTAGGCTGGGTTTCTGTATAAGCACGTTGAAATCAAATCAAATTTTATTGGTCACAGACATATTTAGCAGATGTTATTGCGGGTGTAGCGAAATGCTTGTGTTCCTAGCTCCAACAGTGCAGTAGTATCTAACAATTCACAACAATGCACACAAATCCAAAAGTAAACGAATGGAATTAAGAAATATATAAATATTAGGAGGAACAATGTCGGAGTGGCATAGACTAAAATACAGTAGAATAGAATACAGTATATACATATGAGATGAGTAAAGCAGTATGTAAACATTATTAAAAGTGACTAGTGTTCCATTATTAAAGTGGCCAGTGATTCCATGTCTATGTACATAGGGCAGCAGCCTCTAAGGTGCAGGGTTGAGTAACCGGGTGGTAGCCGGCTAGTGATGGCTATTTAACAGTCTGATGGCCTTGAGATAGAAGCTGTTTTTCCAGTCTCTCTGTCCCAGCTTTGATGCACCTGTACTGACCTCGCCTTCTAGATGACAGCGGGGTGAACAGGCCCGTGGCTCAGGTGGTTGATGTCCTTGATGATGTTTTTGGCCTTCCTGTGACATCAGGTGCTGTAGGTGTCCTGGAGGGCAGATAGTGTGCCCCCGGTGATGCGTTGGGCAGACCGCACCACCCTCTGGAGAGCCCTGCGGTTGCGGGCGGTGCAATTGCCGTACCAGGCACTGATACAGCCCGACAGGATGCTCTCAATGGTGCATCTGTAAAAGTTTGTGAGGGTTTTAGGTGCCAAGCCGGATTTCTTCAGCCTCCTGGCCACGCAGTCGTGGGTGAACAGGGCGTACAGCAGGGGGCTGAGCATGCACCCTTGTGGGGCCCCTGTGTTGAGGATCAGCGAAGTGGAGGTGTTGTTTCCTACCTTCACCACCTGGGGGCGGTCCGTCAGGAAGTCTAGGACACAGTTGCACAGGGAAGGGTTCAGACCCAGGGCCCCGAGCTTAATGATGAGCTTGGAGGGTACTATGGTGTTGAAGGCTGAGATATAGTCAATGAACAGCATTCTGACGTAGGTATTCCTCTTGTCTAGATGGGATAGGGCAGTGTGCAGTGCAATGGCTATTGCATCGTCTGTGGATCTATTGGGGCGGTAAGCAAATTGAAATGGTCTAGGGTGTCAGGGAAGGTAGAGGGTATATGATCCTTAATTAGCCTCTCAAAGCACTTCATGATGACAGAGGTGAGTGCTACGGGGCGATAGTCATTTAGTTCAGTTACCTTTGCTTTCTTGGGTACAGGAACAATGGTGGACATCTTGAAGCATGTGGGAACAACAGACTGGGAAAGGGAGAGATTGAATATGTCCGTAAACACTCCAGTCAGCTGGTCTGCACATGCTCTGAGGACGCGGCTAGGGATGTCGGCTGGGCCGGCATCCTTGCGTGGGTTAACACGCTTAAACGTATTCCTCACGTCGGCCACGGAGAGCGAGAGTCCACAGTCCTTGGGAGCGGGCCGCGTCGATGGCACGGTGTTATCCTCAAAGCGGGCGAAGGTGTTTTAGCTTGTCTGGGAGCAAGACGTCGGTGTCCGCGACGTGGCTGGTTTTCCCTTTGTAATCCGTGATTGTCTGTAGACCCTGCCACATACGTCGCGTGTCTGAGCCATTGAATTGTGACTCCACTTTTGTCGCTGTACTGACGTTTTGCCTGCGATTGCCTTAAAATATTCGACCATATTCCCAGTCACCTTGCCATGGTTAAATGCGGTGGTTCGTGCTTTCAGTTTTGCTCTAATGCTGCCATCTGTCCACGGTTTGATTTGATTGAGATAACAAACTAAAAGAAGGGCCGATGGATCAGAACACCAGTCAGTATCTGGTGCGACCACCATCATGCAGCGCTACATATCTCCTTCACATAGAGTTGATCAGGCTGTTGACTGTGGCCTGTGGAATGTTGTCCCACTCCTCTTCAATGGCTGTGCCAAGTTGCTGGATATTGGCGGGAACTGGAACATGCTGTCGTATACGTCGATCCAGAGCATTCCAAACATGCTCAATGGGTGACATGTCTGGTGAGTATGCAGGCCATGGAAGAACTGGGACATTTTCAGCTTCCAGGAATTGTGTACAGATCCTTGTGACAGGGGGCCATGCATTATCATTCTGAAACATGAGGTGATTGTGGCGGATGAATGGCACCACAATAGACCTCAGGATCTCGTCACGGTATCTCTGTGTTTTCAAATTTCCAACGATAAAATGCAATTGTGTTTGTTGTTCGTAGCTTATGCCTGCCCATACCCTAACCCCACCGCCACCATGGGGCACTCTGTTCACAACGTTGACATCAGCAAACCGCTACCCCACACGACGCCATATACACAGGTCTGCAATCTTCCCGGTACAGTTGAAACCGGGATTCATCCGTGAAGAGCACACTTCTCCAGCGTGCCAGTGGCCATCGAAGGTGAGCGTTTTGCCCACTGAAGTTGGTTACGATGCCGAACTGCAGTCAGATCATGACCCTGGTGAGGACGACGAGCACGCAGGTAACTGCCACTTGAGTAAATGATGAGGGATACAATATTGAAAGCATAGTGTGCTTCTACACAGGAAGTTGCAGACGCTTGTAGAATCTATGCCAAGGCGCATTTAAGCTTTTCTGGCAGCACGTGGTGGCCCAACGCCCAATTAAGACACTATGTTGGCGTTTCCTTTATTTTGCCAGTTACCTGTAGCAGCAGGCTACACGGAGAATGGAACAGCTGTATAGGGGAAACAGCTCGAGTCGCGCAAAAGCGAATGTAACGTTGCGAATAAAGTTTTGAATGAGACAATTGTGTGTACAACATCTAAAGACCGGCATCTAAGGTTTCTAAGACCAGGGTTGGAGAACGCTGGTTTAGGGGTTAGTTAGGGTTTAGGTTAGGGACGTCCCAAGGATCCCAGATAGCAATAACTTTGGTGAATCACTACCACATACATGTCATCTCTCTCTTTGCATAATCCTAGCTTCTTTCCTTTGCCTTCCTACTATCCTTTCCTAGCTCCTAGCTCCCTTTCCTTAATTTCCTCCCCTCCCTAGCTTTCCTAGCTCCTTTTCCTGTCATCATTTTTAGCTTCCTTTCTTTTATCCCTTTACCTCCTTTCCTCCCTCATATCCTTTCCTAACTCATTTTCCTTTCCTCCTATGCTAGCTTCCTTTCCTATCTTTCCTTGATCCCTTTCCTCCCCCCCCCCCCCCCTCCTTTGCTCCTAGCTCTCTTTCCTTCTATCTATTCTTAACACCCTTTCCTTTCCTCCTATCCTAGTTTCCTTTCCTTCTTCACTTGCTATCTTTTCTCTTCTCCTTCCCTTGCCAAGATCTCAATTCAAGATTGGCTTTAAAAAATATATATACAAATAAAGATCGTGTTGAGGCAGAGATTAAAGTCAATCATAGGAATGTGGGCGTATGGATAATATAATAATCACAAATACATAGTTATCATCACACAAACAGTAGTTGTAAAGGTTTGTTTGAAACAGAATGAATATCTGACCGCGTCTTCTATGAGCACTTCCGGTAAAAATCACTCTCTCCCGATTGGTCGAATTTAAAAATGAGACCGCGACAGTTCTGGATGACAACTGAAGAAGGAATTTCGTTGCGATACATTTTGGGGGAATCATTTCTGTCAGGTAAGTAGAAAAAACAACAACCTCATTAATTTAAAAAAAGCTATTTTTCAATGATTCGATAGGGTAAGTTAGTGGTATGCATGTCTCTTCATTATGTTACGAAAAGACGAACGTTACCTAGTTAAGTTAGCTGTGTTGCCGTCGTCGGAATATTGGTTTAGCTAACTGTAAGTGCAGTTACCAATGTGTTTGTTTCGTTAGAAAAGCCAACAACATATTCTACTCCGCTTGCTTAGTGCTGTGATCTGCTTACGTTGAATGTCGAAGGTGCTTTGTTTGTTAGCTAGTTGCGAATGTGGAAGGTGCGTTGCTAGCTAACTGTAGCCAGTGCCTTGCTGAACACTTGTATCTTTCTCCCACCACATTATTTGACACAGGATGATGGAATCATGTTTTCACAACAAATTGGAAAGCGTGGAGAGGGAAATGAACGTCGACGACCTGAGGAAAGACCTTTCCTCGGAGTTTCACTCACAGGAGTCATACGTAGAAGAGAGTGAGCACTTGCAGGTGTACCTCCGCATTCGACCATTCACATCAGCTGAGAGTGAAAATGGCGAATCACAGGTATTTTAACTCGACACACGGCTCTGGCTTGAAATCCAGTTTTTCACAAGAAGCGTTTAGATACCCATTACCTCACCACCATGCACACACTTCAGGTAACAAGAGCATTGGATACATAACTGTTGACCAAAGTTAAAATTTCCCATTGACTGTGACTCGCTGTCTTTTCCCTGTTCACATTCAAGGACTGCGTTTCCATCGAGCCCCCAGACACGGTCCTCCTCAGGGCTCCAAGGACTTCCCTCTCAGCGAGGCTCAGTGACAAATCAGTCCCTCAGACAGCTCAACGGTTCCAGTTCTCACAGGTCCGTCACCAGGGCCCGTCAGTGCCAATCAGGGACTGTAGTTGAACATTTGCCAGCCTGCTAAAACTAGCATATTTACAGTATTGCCGATTTTTTTATGTACACTGTCCCTGTAAAACTAATTTTAACATGGTAGAACAAAAACACACGAGAAAATAAATAAGAACACTAGAAAGTAAGCAGTAATATACAGAAAGTAACCACGATCTCATAAGGAACAGAAGAGAGATATTCTTCCAACCACGCTGTTATTTTCTTTTTGTCCTCAGGTCTTTGGGCCAGAAACCTCTCAGAGGGAGATGTTTGACGGCACAGTGAGAAGTCTGGTCAAGGAGGTTTTGGAAGGTGGAAATTCTCTGGTTTTCACATATGGAGTCACAAATGCGGGGAAGACGTTCACATTTCTAGGTTTGATAACTAGTTTATATTCTTACCATGTAGCGTTGGAAAGACACATACTGTTTTGTCATAACCTCCTACTTGGACACAAGGGCCGGTCTGAGTTAGCTGGTGCACAGATTCACTGTTTGAACACCACTGTGAAACTCCAGCCATTTTTAAAGTCAAATCCTATGTTGACCGTGAACACCCTCTTTCAACCCCCTGCTCGATATGGTCAACTCCCACAAACACGCACGAAGACAAAGTGATTCACACATTTTAACAGATCCTCAACACCTGTTGTTTTTTAAGGTCCAGAGGCCAACGCAGGGATCCTTCCCAGGTCTTTGAACGTCATCTTCAACAACGTCGAGGGGCGTGTCTACAACCAGATGACTATCAAGCCACAGCGATGCAGAGAGTTCACCAGGCTCACTAAAGACCAGCAGAGTCAAGAAGCCACTAGCAAGAGAAATCTCTTCAGGCTCCTCAAGGAGGTACTGGGTTGCTTCATTGACCTGATAAAAGCCGTTGCATTACTCAACAAGTTGTTCGTTTGGGTCTAATCGTTTATATATTAAAGGATGCCTCTTATTGCGCTTTCCCTATAGGGTGATAACCAGACAAGCTCCATCAGCCAGACAAGCTCCATCAGCCAGACAAGCTCCACCAGCAAGACAACCCTGGAAGGCAAGGAGATTCATCATTTTTATGTTGTCTCACGCCACCCCCATGCAAATGTCTGTTTTGCACTTATACGTGATTTGTCATGTTACTCTCTCAAGTAGTTTGGTGCGTCGTTTTTGTCATCACAGTAGACTTCTATCCGACCAGAGGTTTGTAACGGGCTAACGGCACCACTTGTTTCTCTGACAGGGTCCACACTAAGTGACGTTGAGGGGACTGTGACTGAAGACCGTTTCAGTCTGGTTGTTGACTCACACACCAAGTTCTCCGTCTGGGTGTCCTTCTGTGAAATCTACAACGAGAACATTCACGACCTGCTGGAGCCCATACCGAACGGAGCCCTGAAGAGAACCACACTGCGGCTGTCGCAGGATGTCAAAGGCAACTCTTTTGTAAAAGGTGACGGATTCATTTGAGGTGTTTGCCGTCTTAACGAAATGCACTGAGCCGCAGGGGACCAAATGTTCCTGTGTGTGATTTTTTTTCTTCTTCCAGATCTCAAGTGGGTACAAGTGAACAATGCGGAAGAGGCCTACAAGGTGATGATGCTCGGCAAGAAAAACCAGAGCTTCGCCAGCACAAAGCTCAACCTCCTCTCGAGCAGGAGGTATAATTATTAAGCGCGTCATTTCCTTTTTTGAATTATTTATTTGGCCGTTACTAATTTGCATGAGCCAAGTTCACACAGCACAGTAGATTGACCGCAGTGCTCTTATATATATATATTTATCTCTCTCTCCTCCGTTCCTATGCTCAGCCACAGCATATTTTCTGTTCGTATCCTGCGGATTGAAGATGCTAGGATTCCTCGTGTTAACTCTATCAGCGAGTAAGTGAAATGCATATTTTATTCATTTGCGCACAATAAATATATTCTATGAGACACCATGCGGTACTTGTGGGTGTCTGTAAGGAGAGCTGTTTTTCTTTCTGTTTAGGCTGACCTTGTGTGACCTGGCTGGTTCAGAGCGGTGCGCTAAAACTCAGAATAAAGGGGAGCGTTTGAAAGAGGCCGGGAACATCAACACTTCCCTGATGACGCTGGGCAAGTGCATCAACGCGTTACGGCAAAGCCAGCAATCCAAGTGAGCCTTGTCTGCTTTTTGACATATGTAATACATACATACACTGAGTGTACAAAACCATTAGGAACACCGTCCTAATATTGAATTGCACCCCCTTTTGCCCTCAGAACAGCCTCAATTCGTCGGTGCATGGACTCTGCAAGGTGTTGAAAGCGTTCCACAGGGATGCTGGCCCATGTTGACTCCAATGCTTCCCACAGTTGTCGAGTTGGCTGGATGTCCTTTGGGTGGTGGACCATTCTTGATACACACGGGAAACTGTTGAGCGTGAAAAACCCAGCAGCGTTGCAGTTCTTGACACACTCAAACCGGTGCGCCTGGCACCTATTACCATACCTCGTTCAAAGGCACTTAAATATTTTGTCTTGCCCATTCACCCTCTGAATGGCAATCCATGTTACATGAATAAGGGATCATAGCTTTCACCTGGTCCGTCTGTCATGGAAAGAGCAGGTGTTCCTAATGTTTTGGAATTATACATTTTACATTTTAGTCGTTTAGCAGACACTCTGATCCAGAGCGACTTACAGGAGCCATTAGGGTGAAGTCCCTTTGCTCAAGGGCACATGAACAGATTTTTTTTTCAACTAGTCAGCTCGGGGATTCGAACCAGCGACCTTTCGGTTACTGACCTAACGCTGTTAACCACTAGGCTACCTGCCACCATTATACTTCTACAAAATGTTTGTTGTTGTAAATTATCTTTTAGCTGAATCTGGTGCAACACATTTCTCAGTCCTCTGAGAAGTATGTTTTTGTTGTACATTGTCCCTGTCCAAATAAACGTAATAAATAAATAAAATTATGTTCTGACCTGCCCCTTGTTGCTAGGCTACCGCAGCACGTCCCGTTCAGGGAGAGCAAGCTTACCCACTACCTACAGGGCTTCTTCTGTGGGCGGGGCAAAGCCTGCATGGTAGTCAACGTCAACCAGTGTGCCTCCTTGTACGACGAGACGCTCAACGTGCTCAAGTTCTCCGCAGTGGCTCAGAAGGTGGTGGTGCTGACCACCAAGACCGTCCCCCACCTCGCCGCCAAGAGGTCGGCCCGGGAACTGTCCATGATCATCAACAACAACGCAGACGGGAAGAACCTGTTGGGTCAGCGGAGAAGGAGCTCCCTGGTTGGCTGGGAGACCAGTCTGGAGGACGTAGATGAGGATGTTGACAGGGAGGAGGAAGAGGAGAGCACGACGGAGGACAGCGTGATGGAGGAGACCATGCAGGAAGTGGAAGATGACAAGTTTCTCATCGATAAAGATGCTTATGAGGTAAGTAGAGCATGGCGCTTGTAACGCCAGGGTAGTGGGTTCGATCCCCGGGAACACCCATTCGTAAAAATGTATGCGCACATGACTGTTAGTCGCTTTGGATAAAAGCGTCTGCTAAAATGGCATATTGTAGTAGTCACCTACATTTCCAGGCCCTGATTTAGATTGTTTTGACATTTGGGGAAGATTTTAGGCCTACTAATAGTCTTGTTAAGGGACCAGAGTTTTGCCTAATCAGGTCACGTCGTCAACTCTGGTACCCTATTAATGTGAAGTTAACCCAGAACTAAAGTCTTGTCTAATTTGGTCAGATGCTCGATTTTAAGTCTGTCCACTCGAGATTAATGTGAAGTAAGTTAATATCTGTCAACCTCCCGAGTGGCGCAGTGGTCTAAGGCTCTGCATCGCAGTGCTAGCTGTGCCACTAGAGATCCTGGTTCGAATCCAGGCTCTGTCGCAGCCGGCCGCGACCAGGAAACCCATGGGGCGGGGCACAATTCGTCCAGGGTAGGGGAGGGAATGGCCGGCGGGGATGTAGCTCAGTTGGTAGGTTGTGGGTTCGATTCCCACGGGGGGGGGGGGGGCAGTATGAAAAATTACAAAAATAATGTATGCACTCACTAACTGTAAGTCGCTCTGGATAAGAGCGTCTGCTAAAATGACTAAAATGTAAACCCTTCAGAACCAGCTACTCCAGTTGAAGGCGCTCCGGGAACAGCTCCAGAAAGAGCGGTCTGAAAACCTGGCTTTGGAATCCCGGATCCGTGACGAGGTCATAAAGGAGTTTTCTGAGCTCTTCTCTGAAATGCAGACCGACTACAAGTGAGCTCTTCTGTGCCTTTTTTTGTTGTTGTTTCTTGTTGTTTGGTTGCTTTAAATAATATATCATGGATTGGGTGGTATCTAGTGCCTTTCTATCAACTGGGGTACTCAAAGCTTTCCATAGTAAAGGGGGCTTTAAAGGTGAACGTTTTTAATACGTAACACTGAACAGGCTTGTGTCTGTCTTACAGGGAACGTCTGGCCAAAGAGAAGGAGATTGTCGAGGAGAGAGCAGAGAGGCGTCTAGAGATCCTGAAGAATCTAGTGAACAAGAACACCAGTCAAGAGGAGCTGGACAGAGCAGATCGAGAGCTGGACGGAGCAGATCGAGAGCTGGACGGAGCAGATCGAGAGCTGGACGGAGCAGAGCGAGAGCTGGACGGAGCAGAGCGAGCCACAGTAATGCAGCCTTACTAGACACGTTGGCCGTCTAGCAGTGTCAACCTCCATCTCTTCCTTTACCTTGGTGTTGACCGTCTAGCAGTGTCAACCTCCATCTTCCTTTACCTTGGTGTTGGCCGTCTAGCAGTGTCAACCTCCATCTCTTCCTTTACCTTGGTGTTGACCGTCTAGCAGTGTCAACCTCCATCTCTTCCTTTACCTTGGTGTTGGCCGTCTAGCAGTGTCAACCTCCATCTTCCTTTACCTTGGTGTTGGCCGTCTAGCAGTGTCAACCTCCATCTCTTCCTTTACCTTGGTGTTGACCGTCTAGCAGTGTCAACCTCCATCTTCCTTTACCTTGGTGTTGACCGTCTAGCAGTGTCAACCTCCATCTCTTCCTTTACCTTGGTGTTAAAAAAAACAAAACGCTAACACCCTTGTCTTGTTTTCACTAACACTGTCTTGTCCTTTTTCTTACTGGCACTGACGTTGTTGATAACTACTTAACGAGGAATAATGTACTTACTGTGATATGTGGTTGTCCCACCTAGCTACCTTAAGATGAATGCACTAACTGTAAGTTGCTCTGGATAAGAGCGTCTGCTTAAATGACTAAAACGTGTCTTGTCTCGGTGTAGAAGGACAGCTCGTCGTTGGGAGGGATGTTTGACTCCATGTGCAGTGACCTGGCAGGCATAAAGAAGGCGGCTGAGGAGGCCAAGACGTGTCTGGTGGTCACCCACCCCGGTAGTGAAACCATCTCCAACCAGGAGAAGGGAGCGGCTGATCTCTCAGAGCAGCTGAGCCAAGCCAATGAGCAGCTCTCTGTCAAAACCAACGGTAACTAACTGACAACTAGTTGCCTCATTACTTTTTTTTTTTTTATACCCCAGTGTTTCTTAATGGGGTGAGTATTTTTGTTTCTAGCACTACACAATAGATTCCGCTAAGCAAAGGCTTGATGATGAGTTGATTTTGATTCGGGTGTGTAATGTTAAGGCAAAAACCAAAATGTGCACCCCTTTGGGCCCCTTTGGGTCCCCAGGACCAGGATTATGAAGCACTGGTGGAGCCCATTACCTTCACATACACCTACAGTAGAACTCCGTCAGCAATAACCTGTGAATCACCAGTTTTCACTATCCGTCAACGACTGGTCCAGACCGGTTTGCCTGATTCCAGTGGCTGTGATGGAACACACTAGGTTTCCTTCTGGTTGATTAGTCATTGTCTTCCGTTGATTTCAGAACTGGAAAATTATTGCAGACGAGCGCCGCAATCTAACGAACAGTTTGAAGAGGCAAGAAAGGTACTTTTTGGGGGGGGGGTATTTATTTTGTTTGTCTGTTCTAACAAATCTCTGGTGGACAGTTCTGTGTTAACTGAGATTAGTTGTAACAGACCTTTTCTGTTTTCTCTTGTAGACTCTCGAGTCTCAGGAGCTGAAGTTCTCCCACCTCCTCGAAATGTGTCGTGAGAAGGATGAGATTATCTCCAAGCTTCAGAACACCGTGGACCAGCAGGTCAAAGCCACTGTCAAGGATGTAATTACATTTTTAAATGCCACTTTTGATTAGACCTGACTAGCTTATGGTCATCAGCCTTCAGGGGGTACTCAAACGTTTTGGGGCTGGGGACCCCTTTTGTGATAGCAAATTCATCAGGGACCCCCTCCATAATCAGAACATAATTGCGTATGAGTTCTGCAATGACTTTGGCAGTGCATGTCTGGACCAACAAAGTCTCAGACCTTTGGAAGGAACATTTTTAAAGGCCCATCTCATGGCATTTTGAGAGAATTTTGCAATTCGACACATTTTGTCATGGGGCAGAGAGAACTTTGCTGTTTTTAAAGCATGCCAATATCCCTGTGAGCTGCCCAGGCCTGCGTTGCTCAGGGTTAAGAACATAAATGAATAATATGATATTGTATTACACCCTCTTAACTTATTCCACGGATGTGTTTAATGTGTTAGTAGTGTTCATAAACAAACGAAAAATTATATATTTTGAACTCTTGACCGTGGACGCCCTGCAGTACCTCGTCAACTCCACTTTGAGTACCCCTGTCATACTCCGTATTTGACATTACCGCTCCCATTATACGTGACTGGTGCCAATTTCCCATTAATGTCACATTATAAATGCTCCAATTATTTTTTTTAAAAATTCCAACTTGAGTAGGCCATGCTGTTTTTAACACCATTGTTGGGGTTTTCCTTGACAGAAGACCACATTCGACGGCATCAAGGATGAGATCCTGCGTCTGAAGAGCAGCTGCACTTGCTCCAGAGGGGGAGAGCCCATCTCTCGCAGAGATAGCCGCAAACGGCTGGTGGACCTCCATCAGGACCTGGAGGAACAACCCCCCAGCAAGAAAGGTACGGGGTGGGCTCCGAGCACTGCTGGGAAGCCCCTCCCACCGTTTGTAGGTGTGAGAGCAGTGGGGAGAGAGAATACTGACAAAGGTCGCAAAAACATCCGCTTAAAAAGGTCGACTGCGCTCAAGAAGTAATGCTGCCTCAGACTTGTGCACTTTTCCACATGTATAAATGTTTGTGTTCCCCATTTCTGGGTTAGTTTTTTTTAAAAAGTGGTTGTTGTATTCCATATGATTTTGAACAATAATAAAGTTGTTTTGTTGGATCGCTGTACTCTGATATTTTCCAAACATTGTACAGCTGTGGAATGATGTGAGGTGTCACTTCATTAGAGACACCACGTCATGTTCTGGGAAACTGGTCTTCACTAAACTATACTCGCTATATTCACCTGGACATGGTTATTTTTTCAATATCATTTGCTGACCTAAATTGCAATGTGTCCGGTTGTTTTTGATATTTAGCAAACCAATAGTACTAAGCCTATTCCACTGGCTAATGCTTAAGGACATAACACCAGATTCATTCAGTTACGACACTGTTAAGCGTCCAGTTGACCTAAACAAACATCCCACCATACCTCCAGAAGATTATCCTATTCTAATATACTATGACTCATCAGATGTGCTTGTCTTTGTGTTAGGATTCCTTGAGGAGTGTAGTGGAGAGGAGGAGAAAATGGACAGATTGCGCTGGGAGCTGGAGGAGAAATCCTCCGACGTGGCGGGGCTAGTAGAGACTCTGCAGCTTGACCTGGTGGCACACGGTGAGGGCGACTGGAAAGTGCAAGAGCGGCTCGGAGGGCTGGCGGATAATAGCTCCCGTATGGAGGCACGTGGCCTGGAAGCTGAGCTGGAGGGGCAGACGGGTGCCCGCGAGGAGGCCCCGTCCGTGGAGGAGGAGGTGAGGAGGGAGAATGCCAGGCTGCTCCAGGAAGACTGGCAGCGGGAGATGAGCACACTCCGAAGGGAATCCCAGGATCTAACTGGGAAGCTGCAGGCCATGGAGAGGGAGGTCAGTCTGCAGACAGCCAGAGCAGACCGACTGGCCACGCGTGACCACGAGGTCAGAGAGAAAACTGCCCTGATTGACTCCCTGACACAGGAAGTGACACGCCTAAGGCAGGAAGTGGTGGCCTCTCAGGCTGCGTCGGGAGTACAAAGGAACAGCGGGCTTCTCCGAGACAAGATGGCGGAACTGAAGAGAGAATGCTCAGAGGCCCTAGAGGAGAGGCTCCTGCTGAAAGAGAAACTGGCCCAACAGCAGATCTCAGAACAGGAGCTGAAAGAGAAACTGGCCCAACAGCAGATCTCAGAACAGGAGCTGAAAGAGAAACTGGCCCAACAGCAGATCTCAGAACAGGAGCTGAAAGAGAAACTGGCCCAACAGCAGATCTCAGAACAGGAGCTGAAGGAGAAACTGGCCCAACAGCAGATCTCAGAACAGGAGCTGAAAGAGAAACTGGCCCAACAGCAGATCTCAGAACAGGAGCTGAAGGAGAAACTGTCCCAACAGCAGATCTCAGAACAGGAGCTGAAAGAGAAACTGGCCCAACAGCAGATCTCAGAGCAGGGGTTGGGGGAGCTGAAAGAGAAACTGGCCCAACAGCAGATCTCAGAACAGGAGCTGAAGGAGAAACTGGCCCAACAGCAGATCTCAGAACAGGAGCTGAAAGAGAAACTGGCCCAACAGCAGATCTCAGAACAGGAGCTGAAAGAGAAATTGGCCCAACAGGAGCTGATGTTGGAGCAGCTCAGGGCGGAAATGGAGGAGGCTAAAGCCGAAGCCCACATCGACAGCGAGAACTCTGTAGCTGAGAGTGAGACTGCCGAGGGACTGAGGAAACTAAACTCTGATCTGGAGGCTGAGGTCACAACCTTGAAGGGAAGGATGGCCGATCTTGAAGAAAAGGAGCGCACCCGCCAAACGGAGAGGGAGGCAGAGTTGGAGAAAAAGCTGATCGAGAAGGAGGCGCAGGTGTCGGGCCTGCAGAAGAGCCTGAGGGAGGCGCAGGAGGTTCGGGAGGATGAGGAGACCGCTGCGGTGCAGGAGGCTCGTAGGAGGGAGGTGGAGAGGAGGAGGGAGCTGCTGGCCGTTGCTGAAGAGGCCATCGCTCAGAAGGACGCTGAGCTGGAGAAGAGAGCCCAGGACATCACCAGGTTAGTGGGCTGGCTTGCACCGTTTACTCTGGGCCAATCCCAAATGATCCCCTATGCACATGTGGAGATCTGAGAGGATTTGATTGGTTTAGGCAGTATGGTGACAGTTCCAGCTAGCCTATCAGAGGGCAAGGTGTAGCTATTACAAGATTGATTACACCTGTCCTCTCAGATCTCCACAAGGGCGTAGGGTTTAGGGGATAATTTGGGATTGGGCCTACATATTTCTTTATTTTCCCTGCTCCTCCTTACCGGTAAACCTCTCTCTAATTTATAGTGGTGTTTGAGTTCATCTCATGTGTTTGTGACCACAGATTGAAGGAGATGGCTAAACTTGACTCAGACAAAGTGAGGAGTTTGAGCCAGGACCTTGAGAGAAAAGGTGATGACAACTCTGATCTCAGAGAGAAGCTGGCCGACTCTAAAAAACAGATACAGCAAGTTCAAACGGAGGTAAAGGCTGATAAGATATCTTTATTCAAAAGTATGTGGACACCTGCTCGTCGAACATCTCATTCCAAAAGCATGAGCATTAATATGGAGTTGGTCCTCCTCTTTGCTGCTATAACAGCCTCCACTCTTCTGGGAAAGGCTTTCCACAAGATGTTCGAATATTGCTGCGGGGACTTGCTTCCATTCAGCCACAAGAGCATTAGTGAGGTCGGGCACTGATGTTGGACGATTAGGCCTGGCTCGCAGTCGGCGTTCCAATTCATTCCAAAGGTGTTCGATGGGGTTGAGGTCAGGGCTCTGTGCCAGTCAAGTTCTTCCACACCAATAATAATAAATGAATAAATAATATGCCATTTAGCAGACGCTTTTATCCAAAGCGACTTACAGTCATGCGTGCATACATTTTTGTGTATGGGTGGTCCCGGTGATCGAACCCACTACCTTGGCGTTACAAGCGCCGTGCTCTACCAGCTGAGCTACAGAGGACCACGACAAACCATTTCTGTATGGACCTCGCTTTGTGCACGGGGGCATTGTCATGCTGAAACAGGAAAGGACCTTCTACAAACTGTTGTCACAAAGTTGGAAGCACAGAATCGTCTAGAATGTCATTTGAAACCCCACCTCTTTAAGGAATACCTGGGATAGGATAAAGTACCCCCCCCCCCCCCCCCCCAAAAAAAAAAAAAAAAACATTGTAAAGTGGTTATCCCACTGGCTATAAGGTGAATGCACCTATTTGTAAGTCGCTCTGGATAAGAGCGTCTGCTAAATGACGTAAATGTAAATGTCATTGCATGCTGTAGCGTTTAGATTTCCCTTCACTAGAACTAAGGGGCCTAGCCCGAACCATGAAAAACAGCCGCAGACCATTATTCCTCCTCCACCAAACTTTACAGTTGGCACTATGCATTGGGGCAGGTAGAGTTCTCCTGGCATCCGCCAAACCCAGATTTGTCGGTTGGACCTCCAGATGGTGAAGCGTGATTCATCACTCCAGAGAACGCATTTCCACTGCTCCAGAGTCCAATGGCGGTGAGCTTTACACCACTCCAGCCGATCCTTGTCATTGCGCATGGTGATCTTAGGCTTGTGTGCGGCTGCTCGGCCTTGGAAACCCATTTCATGAAGCTCCCGACGAACAGTTCTTGTGCTGACGTTGCTTCCAAAGGCAATTTGGAACTCCGTAGTGAGTGTTGCAACCGAGGATAAACCATTTTTACGCACTGCGAGCTTCAACATTCGGCGGTCCCGTTCTGTGAGCGGGTCTGGCCTACCACTTCGCGGCTGAGCTGTTGTTGCTCCTAGACGTTTCCACTTCACAATAACAGCACTTACAGTTGACCGGGGCAGCTCTAGCAGGGCAGAAATTTGACAAAACTGACTTGTTGGAAAGGTGGCATCCCTATGACGGTGCCACATTGAAAGTCACTGAGCTCTTCAGTAAGGCCATTCTACTGCCAATGTTTGTCTATGGAGATTGCATGGCGGTGTGCTCGATTTTATACATCTGTCAGCAACGGGTGTGGCTGAAATAGCCGAATCAACTAATTTGAAGGGGTGTCCACATACTTTTGGCAATATTTTTTTGTGTAGTTGGTGAATACTGCCACACACAATCACTATTAATAACATATTAATAACAACCTTTTTGTTTCCCCTACCCAAGATCATCTCCAAGCGAGAAGAGGAGAAATCTCTCAAACTAAAACTGCAGGACTTGGAGAAAGTGAAGAAACAGCAGCAGGCTGACTTGGCTAATAAAGACCGGACCATAAACCAACTGAAAACTGTGTGTTTTTACTCTCTGGGGTTATTTTCACTCTAACAAAGAGAAACATGCCCTTGTTGTTGACCGGAGCTTGATCCACCTCCTTTCTCTATACAGGAACAGTCCGCTGACTCGAAGGCTGACGAGAACCTACAGCTCTATCAGAACGCCTGCAAAGGTACCTAGCCCTGTTGCTCCATACTGTTCTACTCTGTATGTCTGTCTTTCATACGTAGGCTGTGTTTGAAATCGGGTATTGGGACACGGGCATAGTGTGTGTCTGTCCTGTATTCATGGGGGTTCATTGTGCTTCCCCAGACCTTCAGGCTAAGGAGCGTTTGATTGAGGACATGCGTCTGGCTCTGACGGAGCAGGAGGATACCCAGACCCAACAGGAGCAGGTGCTGGAGGCTAAACTGGAAGAGATTGACGCCCTCGTAGAAGGTGGGATTATCAAATCACAATTTATTTAAAGTGCTATTAAACACGTGGCAATACACGTAACAAAAAAATATATATATATTAAAAATGAATAATAACAAAATATTTTAAAATGTAGCTGTGAACACAAGCAGCAATGAACGGGGTTCACAGGATGACTGAAAGAACACAAGATCAGGTGGATAACAAAGCAAGCGCTCTATCATGTAGGAATTATCTTCCTTTATGTGCATTCAGTGAAATTATTACCATATTAAAAACTAATGTAATGAGTGTAAATACAAAATCTGGGTTGAATCGGAAGTATTGTTCATGAGGAGAAGATGATTGTAGATGACTTTGAGAACTAGCAATACATATGCAAAGAATGAGTTGTTAATAGTTTCCTTGTTTTTTTTTTAGATCAATACCAAATTCAGTGTAGTTCATTTTAGCGACGTTTGTGATAGCGATGGCACGTTTCAAATTGATAGGCCACTCTGGAGTGGATTTAGTGCTTTTAAATGGACACACAATCTTTTTTTTATTCGTCAATAACTCCGCCATCTTTTGACCAATCCCTTTGCATTTCTGTGTACCATGGGCCTACATTCCAAATTTGGAGTGAAGATTTAAAGTATTTTTAGTATATTTTAGCATATTAGCTAATATTCATCTACTTGTAAAGTGTGGCAGTCTTTGAATGCATCAACGTTATTCTTTCAAACTCTTTAGGGAGTATTATTAGGATTGAATTTAACTTTTAGTCCATGAGAATATTTTTTTATGATTTATTTTTACCGTTAGCGTTACATAGTCAAATAAGTGAATTGTTAAGATTTTCCTTATTTAAAGATATCAATGGCAACCTTAACATGGTTCATAGTGTTAATGTATTTGATGACCCTAAAGATTCATAGGCCATTGTGGAGTGGTACAAAGTATTTAAATGGACGCGTAAAATCAGATTTCCTGATTTATCAATAACTCAGCCATCTCTTATCCTGATTTATCAATAACAGCCATCTCTTAACCAATCCCTTGGTGTTATTTGGAAGGTTTTCCAAAATGTCCAAGATTGAGGAAAATCTATCCTGATGCGTCCTGGGGGCCAACGCCAACAAACACAATTTCAAGTCTCTAGGTCAAACGGGGCGGCGGATATTAGGGTTTTAAGTTAGACTGCTTATAACAGCACCACCTATAGGCCAAAAGGTGCCATTATTTTTGACCAGGTTACTCATGGCCTCTAGTTTATTTGTGCCAAATTAGGAAGAAAACAAATCTAAGAATAATGACTGGCTGTGAACCCCTAAAAATGACTGGGAAGATGTAGTTTTCCATTCAGATTACATTTACATTTTAGTCATTTAGCAGACGCTCTTATCCAGAGCGACTTACAGGAGCAATTAGGGTTAAGTACCTTGCTCAAGGGCACATCAACAGATTTTTCACCTAGTCGGCTCGGGGATTAGAACCAGCGACCTTTCGGTTACTGGCACAACGCTCTTAACCACTAAGCTACCTGCCGCCCCGATTACAACTCTTTATTTGGTGACAGTACTCAAGTGTTTTGTTGTTTTTTGCCATTTCAGAGGTGGAGAAAGTGAAAGGACTGTTGCGCTACCAGGACAGTAGAAAAGACACTGCAGCCCTGGAAGACGGCCAATTGGACGAAGCCAAATTAGCCAAACAGGAAGCAGTTCAGGCTCAAGTGACCTTGAAGGTGGATGTCTAAAATATCTAGTTGATAATGCATATTTTCTCCTCTTCTTTTTACATTGGATTAATCCCTGTTTTGTAACTGCTTTTACCGAAGTAACGATAAACCAAAAATGATCATGACGACTGAACAGACCACTTATCGAGGACATTTTACCGATATCGATAATTACGATAGTCTATCGCCTACAGAAATGTGACGTTTGACATGAAATAAGTCTACTAATATGGGTGGTTGCTAACGGGACAGTTGCTAAGCTACAACATTCAAATTAGAAGTAGGAGTTTTAAAGGGTCATATTAAAAAGTAATTGAGCGACACGTTAATGTTATAAACCTATCATTCTATTCATCATTGTGATAATGTCACTTTATTGTGGTATGGACCCAGCTCTAATGTGTGTGTGTGTGTGTGTGTGTGTGTGTGTGTGTGTTTCTAGCTGTGTACTGAGAAGCACCAGGATGACAGGAGGAAGTGGCTTGAAGAGAAGATGGTTCTGATCCGCCTGGCCAAGGAGGCCGAGGACAAGAGGAACCAGGAGATGAGGAAGTTCGCAGACGGCCGTGAGCGACACGCCAAACAGCAAACCCAAGTGGTAATAGAACTTCCTGTAGAAATGACCCCTAGAACAAGGGGTATTCATACCTCTCCTCTGGGACCCCCAGCCGTTCCATGTATTTGAACCTTTCTACAGCTATCACATTCGCACCTGATTCAACTTGTCAACTAATCATCATGCTCTTAAATGGGTGAATCAAGTGGGCTACAACAGAATTGTGAAACGTCTAGGTGTCCCCGAGGAGTGGTTTGAAAACCACTGCCCTGTGGAGTACAGCTGCAAAACCCTACAGACGGAGCCTATTAAGAAAGCCCTCTGTCTGTCTGTGACCCTGTAGGAAGCCCTGTCGGCCCAGCTCGGTGAGAAGGGTTAGAGCCTATTAAGAAAGCCCTCTGTCTGTCTGTGACCCTGTAGGAAGCCCTGTCGGCCCAGCTCGGTGAGAAGGGTTAGAGCCTATTAAGAAAGCCCTCTGTCTGTCTGTGACCCTGTAGGAAGCCCTGTCGGCCCAGCTCGGTGAGAAGGAGCGGGACCTGCTGAAGTGGAGGGAGGAGAGGGACTCCCTGGTGGCAGCTCTGGAGGTCCAGCTAACCAAACTCCTCTCCAGCATCGCCGACAAGGATGAACAGATAGCCAGTCTCCGCTGCAATGCCACCTCTCAGCCAGCAGAGGTCAGTTACAGCACACACGATGACGTCTTGTTAGGTTGGTTGGGACTGTCAGAGAATATTCTCATTTGGGATTGTACCAATGAGAGCTATTAAAGTTGGGTGCAGGGTTGTTGGTCATTTACATTTGAACTCGGCATACAGAAGAAGTGATTTGGAGTTTGCACTGTTTGAAAGCATTGCGTGTGGGAAATGCACTCTACAAAATGTATTGTTAGGTTTATTATTATTATTATTAGCAATCATTTTGAAATGGAACTGATTCCAACTCAATATGGGGCACGGTTCACTTTCCATTCCGTTTTGTAACAGCATGAGGATGGATGAGCCTCCCTGGTGGCGCAGCAGTCTAAGGCAGTGCTAGAGGTGTCACTACAGACCCTGGTTCGTTCCCAGGCTTTGTCACAACCGGCCGTAATCGGGAGTCCCATTGGGACCCAGCGTCGGCCGGGTTAGGGGAGGGTTTGGCCGGGTTAGGGGAGGGTTTGGCCGGGTTAGGGGAGGGTTTGGCCGGGTTAGGGGAGGGTTTGGCCGTCATTGTAAATAAGAATTTGTTCTTAACTGACTTGCCTAGTTAAATTTAAAGGTGAAATAAAGAAGCGGATGGCGTTATTGGTCCATTATTTCCTAATGGTTGGTTGTGTTGTTGTTCCTCCCCCCAGAGTGGCCAGGTCGAGGTAGAGCAGCTGCAGGGTCTCCTGTCTGAGAGAGACGCTGAGATCCTTAACCTGAAGGAACAACTGAAAGCTGCATCCAAAGCCAGCAGCGATGTCTCAGCCCCGCCTCCCACTAAGCGCAGAGAGACCGCCACTCTGGTGAGAGAGAGAGAGAGAGTCTCCTTTTATAACAAATAAAAGTTTATTGGTCACGTGCACAGGGTGTAAACGGTATAGTGAAACGCTTACTTGCGAGCTCTCAACAGTGATCAAAAAAATATTAAAAACGTAACTTTATTCAATCTCCCATCCATATTATTGTAAGTTGGTCTTGTTGATACAATGGATGTTGTCCATGACGTCTCTCTCTCTCAGACTAAAGCAGAGGACTGCCCTCCCAAAGTCAATGAGCGAACTCTCCATGACAACCGTCAACTAGGACATGGAGTCAAGACTGAGAAGAGGAGCAGTCAGGTAATCTCTCTCTAGACATCCGGGTTTCCTCCCACGATGTTCCAATGTTTCCTCCTTAACACGACGGTATGTAACAGGACGTCAGTTTGGCATAGAGGAACTATGTCACTGCCTTACCTGCCTGTTGCCCCCCCCCCCAGACACAAAATAGTAGCTATCAAGATGAAGACCACTGAGGTTATTTTTAAGGAGTGCATTTTTGCTAGTGACTAGTTTGGTGGTCCTCTGTAGCTCAGCTGGTAGAGCACGGCGCTTGTAACGCCAAGGTAGTGGGTTCGATCCCCGGGACCACCCATACACAAAAAAAAATGTATGCACGCATGACTGTAAGTCGCTTTGGATAAAAGCGTCTGCTAAATGGCATATTATTATTATTATTATTATAGTTTGCGTCAAACAACCTTCACTAAAACTGCAAAGGTTTTGCCTGCAAACCTTTGTTTCGAATCGCAACATGTCTGCCTTGTGATTTTGTTGGGAGTCACTGCTGTTACCCAGGGTCAGGCGTCCGGGGTAATCATCTGCATGGACATTACATCGGACAGCACCGTGTCTCTGCTCTGAGTGAAGGTTACGAATGTAACCACGGTTATGTGAGCTATTGAATCAATCCGATATGGTATCCTGCCGCGCGCCAGGAGACACTCCGAGTAATGATTTTCAGTTCTAAAAAACATTCTCAGAAGATGTTAGCCTCATTCTGGTCCACGCTCAGTTTTGAAGTGTTTTTTTTTTGCTATTTCTCATGGTCAATTTTAAGCACTACTGAACAAAGAGCTGTTTGGGAGTCAAATGAACGTCTCTTTTAGGTGAACGAGGCCAAATGATCCGGCTCACCAAAAAGACTCGGCATGCCCATCACTAGATCCATAGCTACGGTAGTCATGGGAGAGCGCAGTGATTCAAGATCTATTTTCACGCCGATTAAGAAAAATAGATTATTTTAAGATGAGTTACATGATTTGTAGGACAGATGGCTCCTGGCAACGTGTGTCGCTTTTAGAATGACACCATCTGTCAGAAGACCATGCTGCATGGTTCCGACTGACTAGGCACTCCTGTCGGTTAACTCACCCTCACTGTCTGTAGGGGTCTGGGGACTACCCATCGGTGCTAGACTCCTCAGAGATCTCCACGGAGGGAGGAAGGACCAGCCGCTTCCCCAAGCCTGAGCTCGAGATCTCCTTCAGCCCGCTGCAGCCCAACAGGATGGCCCTGAAACGCCAGGGAGAGGGCGTGGTCAACGTCAAAATCACACGCAAGAGGAAGAGCGCTGAGATTGACAAGGTAGACGGTGTTAAAGGGACAGTTCACCCAAATTACATTTTTTTTTAGTTTCCTTACCCAGTAAGAGCTGTTTTGGATTTGAACATTGATGTGCAAAAAATGATATCGCTCCCATGACTTGAATGGGATTTTGTGCTACAAATGCAACAAAAACAAAACGTTTGGAAACCGTGCCAGGGAAACTAAACCAAAGCATGGGAGGGTGTCACACCCTGTCCATGTACTGCGTACAGGGTTAAGGAAACCAATGTCATTTGGGTGAACTATCCCTGTAACTTGCAGTGAGGGATTGGATGTACTGTAGGTTCAGTCCAGGATACAACTGTGTGGTCCTCCTGCCCACTGCAAGCCTGTAGTTTGGCGGGACACTCAGTCAACTGAGACGCAGACCCTGTCCATCTTACCATTCAGGCAGTGGTCTCTCTCTCTCTCTCTCTCTCTCTCTCTCTCCGGTCAGTCATCTTAAAGACATGCTCCAGAAGTTATGGCGGCAGGTAGCTTAGTGGTTAAGAGCGTTGTGCCAGTAACCGAAAGGTTGCTGGTTCTAATCCCCGAGCCGACTAGGTGAAAAATCTGTTGATGTGCCCTTGAGCAAGGCACTTAACCCTAATTGCTCCTGTAAGTCGCTCTGGATAAGAGCGTCTGCTAAATGACTAAATTTATTTTATTTATTACTAAGTGTTTGGGCTGGATGTGTCAATGTGTAGTTCATACATGCAGAATCTGTGAGCAGAATTTTAACTGTTTTACCTCAAATTAGCCACGAAATACCTAGTTTGACACAGACTGTTTTTCTGGAAGCTGTACTGCGCCATTTGAGAGAGAGAGACTCTTTAGGGACCACTTTTGGCTTGTGAGCGCCACTTTCAGAACTACTGGCTGACAAGCATACAGAAGTCATTTGAGTGTCAGTACAGCAACAGGAGTCACCCAACTAATTGCAATGGCCTAAGAAACTAATAAGCATGTATTTATTTTACTGCCTCTGATAAGCCGTTTATGAAGTGTTAATTAGGTTCTACTTCACAGCAAGTGGTTCAACGTTTAATAGTTTGTTGCCCCGTCTTACGTTATGCATCCAAATGAAAAGATCGTGCTTCCAGTTAGGAGAGTAAAGAATAGTTTCCCATTACATGTGGCGTGATCTAACACCAAGCACGGTTATTGTGTGAAATATAATGAGTTGATGTAGTGTGGGTCTGCTGCTGCTGCAGTGATGGAGGGAGTGAAGGCTCCATATAGGAGGAGTATTTATGGGGGTTAAACCTCTGCAGTTTGAGACTAAAGTAATTCACTAATGACTTCCCTGCTGACTGGGAGGGAGGGAGATGGAGGGAGGGAGGGAGAGAGAGAGAGGGAGATGGAGAGAGAGAGAGGGAGATGGAGGGAGAGAGGGAGGGAGAGAGAGGGAGGGAGATGGAGGGAGGGAGGAGGAGAGTGAGAGAGGGAGATGGAGAGAGGGAGGGGGACGAGGAGGGGAGAGGGAGGGGGAGGGGGGAGGGAGAAAAAGAGGAGCCAGAACGGCTCATAGGAGCAGCAGCCTATCTCCTGTTTCTGTAGCGAGAGGCAGCTTGATGTACAAGTCCAACCCTGGACAGGACGCTAGGCTATCGCAGGGTCTTACCCCCAATCTATCGCCTTAATGCTGAGTCCCATTTTTCCAGTCTGGTATGACACTGAGTAGGCCTTCAGACATGGCCTGGACTTAACAACAGGGGAACTAACTAACTAAAGGTCTGGGACTATTTTCCCTGTGTCTCTGAGTCCCCATTGCTGGGAATAAAATCAGGGAGGGCGGACGGGAGGGCGGACGAGCAACAGTAAAGAGAGATGATAATAACAAGGGAGAGTCAGTTCAGATGGAGGTAGCTGCCAAAATAAAGGAAACGCCAACATAAAGAGTCTTTTTAATAGGGCGTTGGGCCAGAACAGCTTCAATGCGCCTTGACAGATTGTCTGGAACTCTATTGGAGGGATGCGACACCATTCTTCCACGAGAAATTCCATAATTGTAGTGGTTTGTTGATGGTGGTGGAAAACGCTGTCTCAGGCGCCGCTCCAGAATCTCCCATAAGTGTTCAATTGGGTTGAAATCTGGTGACCCCTCTTTCAAAATCACTGCGATCTCTTTTAGCCATGGTAGCCAAAATTAATGGGCAACTGGGCATTTTTTATACATGACCCTAAGCATGATGGGATGTTAATTGCTTAATTAACTCAGGAACCACACCTGTGTGGCAGCACCTGCTTTCAATATACTTTGTATCCATAATTTACTCAAGTGTTTCCTTTTATTTTGGCAGTTACCTGTATCTTTAACAATGTTCTCTATTTAGTAAGAAACATTTTATTTACGTAACAGCTTTCTCTCTGCCTTCAGCGATCCAGGCGTTAAAACACAGCCACTAAATATTTTTGACGATAAAAAAAATATATATATATATATATATGTTTTGATAATGTTCACAACAAACACAAAACAGGGCAAGGGTTTTAGTATTTAAAGATGAATGCGTCTGAAGCACAAGATGCTGACATGGTTGATGCGTATAACCCTCGGCGTAGTGGACTCAGTTTATTACTGCTGCTATCTGACGGAAGTCTTGCATCAACTGATCTCTGCCTTTTTAACACGTTATAAATTGTCGTTAATCCTCACAGCCGACTTTTTGTCTTTATTAGTTATTTCAGAAGAGGTTTTTATTTGTTTCTTCTAACAAATCTCTTTTTCTTTTTGAAGAAGAAATTCTGGCACACTAAGGCTAAACAGAGATCAACACATGAGTTCCCATCTCAGGTATTCCTCTCCCTTTTTTAAACTGTATCAAACCATTCAGACCCACGTCTGTACACATCAGTCCATCGTACCATTTCACCCATCTTGGGGTACATTTTTAACCCATCTTCATGCATGTTTGTGATCATGCATGTTACTCCATCAACCGTCTTCCCTCCAACATTGTATTACTTTGGTCAGTAATGTTTTTAGGTTGGTGTAATGGCAAAGCTATGCAAGTTCTTTTTGAGAGACCAATATGGAAGGAATGGTCGTGATTTGAAATGACCGAAGTGTTTCAGCGTTGGGTATTTCCTGCTTTTCAGTGGTAATTTCTATAAATAATATTGATTCTTGAAGACTATAAATTATCAAGTGCAGGAACACAAACTCCAGCGATTGTGGCGTTTTAAGTTTGAAACATGCTCAATGATTTAATATCTTATGTAAAAGCAATACCGATGCGGTGTTGGACAGATGTCACCAATAACTTATTGAAGATGCTTTTATTTTGGAATAGACATTTTAGCTTTAGATGAGGTTTACTTTTGCCATGAGTTTATGAACATTTCAGACTAGATTTGTGTCGGGGATGGCATACACTGGAGCTGTGAACCGTGCATTGTTAATCCACATCAATAATTGGAAACCTACTGACTTATTTAACCTGCAATTGCATGGGACTCTTGAAACGTTTGGCATATCATAATTGTATTTATTCAATTGATCTCTTGAAATCTATACATTGATGAAATTAAATCCATATCTCCTATCTAATCCCGATCATTGCAGGGAAAACCCCCTATGCTTTTGTAGCCTACACGATAGTTTGAATTTGACTTTGTTTGGCTCATACTTATGAGTGTACACTACCGGTCAAACGTTTTTTAGAACACCTAGTCATTCAAGGGTTTTTCTTTATTTTTTAAAACAATTTTTTTACATTGTAGAATAATAGTGAAGACATCAAAACTATGAAATAACACATATGGAATCATGTAGTTACCAAAAAAGTGTTAAACAAATCAAAATATATTTTCTATTTGAGATTCTTCAAATAGCCACCCTTCGCCTTGATAACAGCTTTGCACACTCTTGGCATTCTCTCAACCAGCTTCATGAGGTAGTCACCTGGAATGCATTTCAATTAACAGGTGTGTCTTGTTAAAAGTTAATTTGTGGAATTGATTTCCTTAATGCGTTTGAGCCAATCACTTGTGTTGTGACAAGGTAGGGGTGGTATACAGAAGATAGCCCTATTTGGTAAAAGACCAAGTCCATATTATGGCAAGAACAGCTCAAATAAGCAAAGAGAAACGACAGTCCATCATTACTTTAAGACATGAAGGTCAGTCAATACGGAACATTTCAAGAACTCCTACAAGTGCAGACGCAAAAACCATCAAGCGCTATGATGAAACTGGCTCTCATGAGGACCTCCACAGGAATGGAAGACCCAGAGTTACCTCTGCTGCAGAGGATAAGTTCATTAGAGTCACCAGCCTCAGAAATTGCAGCCCAAATAAATGCTTCAGAGTTCAAGTCACAGACACATCTCAACATCAACTGTTCAGAGGGGACTGTGTGAATCAGGCCTTCATGGTCGAATTGCTGCAAAGAATCCACTACTAAAGCACACCAATAAGAAGAGACTTGCTTGGGCCAACAAACACGAGCAATGGACATTAGACCGGTGGAAATGTGTCCTTTGGTCTGGAGTCCAAATTGGAGATTTTTGGTTCCAACCGCCGTGTCGTTGTGAGACGCGGTGTGGGTGAACGGATGATCTCCGCATGTGTGTTTCCCACCATAAAGCATGGAGGAGGTGTGATGGTGTGGGGGTGCTTTGCAGGTGACACTGTCTGTGATTTATTTAGAATTCAAGGCACACTTAACCAGCATGGCTACCACAGCATTCTGCAGTGATACGCCATCCCATCAGGTTTGGGCTTAGTGGGACTATAATTTATTTTTCAACAAGACAATGACCCAACACACCTCCAGGATGTGTAAGGGCTATTTGACCAAGGAGAGTGATGGAGTGCTGCATCAGATGACCTGGCCTCCACAATCCCCTGACCTCAACCCAATTGAGATGGTTTGGGATGAGTCGGACCGTAGAGTGAAGGAAAAGCAGCCATCTAGTGCTCAGCGTATGTGGGAACTCCTTCAAGACTGTTGGAAAAGCATTCCAGGTGAAGCTGGTTGAGAGAATGCCAAGAGTGTGCAAAGCTGTCATCAAGGCAAAGGGTGGCTATTTGAAGAATCTCAAATATAAAATGTATTTTGATTTGTTTAACACTTTTTTTTGTTTTGGTTACTACATGATTCCATATGTGTTATTTCATAGTTTTGATGTCTTCACTATTATTGTACAATGTAGAAAATAGTAAAAAATTAAGATAAACCATTGAATGGGTAGGTGTGTCCAAACTGTTGACCGGTACTGTATGTAGCATATAAACCACACCATGGCATCTTCATTTCTCTCCCTGGTTTGCCGTCTCATCTCTCTCTCTATTTCTCTCGCTCTCTCTCTGTCTCTCTCATGTGCTTGTGTTTCTCAGGATGAGGTGACCCGTGAGAACCGAAGGAACACCAGAACCAGACTGACTCCTAAACTGGCTGTGCACCAAGAGGAGGTGAGACGCACCTTTTTTTTTTAAAGAGCGACTGACCCTAAAAAGCAACTTCTCGTTTTTTTTAAACACTGCCTATGTGGCATCGCTAAAGATACATAGGTGGCGCTTGCAAAGCAAAGTTTGTGGGTTTGGCTCTCGGGGCCACCCATACATCAAATGTATTTTACTTTGGATAAAAGCCTCTGATAAATGACATTACTTTTGGTCATGTAGTGTAGATGTATGTGGACTCCTGCTCGTCCAACATCTCAGTCCAAAATCATGGGCATTAATATGGAGTTGGTCCCCCCCTTTGCTGCTATAACAGCCTCCACTCTTCTGGGAAGGCTTTCCAATTTATGTTGGAACATTGCTGCTGGGACTTGCTTCCATTCAGCCACAAGAGCATTAGTGAGGTCAGGCACTGATGTTGGGCGATTAGGCCTGTCTCGCAGTCGGCGTTCCAATTCATCCCAAAGGTGTTCGATGGGGTTGAAGTCAGGGCTCTGTGCAAGTCAAGTTCTTCCACACCAATCTCGACAAACCATTTCTGTA
Source organism: Coregonus lavaretus (assembly GCF_964263955.1). Classification (NCBI taxonomy): domain Eukaryota; kingdom Metazoa; phylum Chordata; class Actinopteri; order Salmoniformes; family Salmonidae; genus Coregonus; species Coregonus lavaretus. The sequence continues at coordinate 43,360,780 of NC_140012.1, read as the reverse complement.
TGGACCACGCTTTGTGCACGGGGGCATTGTCATGCTGAAACAGGAAAGGACCTTCCTCAAACTGTTGCCACAAAGTTGGAAGCACAGAATCGTCTAGAATGTCATTGTATGCTGTAGCGTTAAGATTTCCCTTCAATGGAACTAAGGGGCCTACCACAAACCATGAAAAACAGCCCCAGACCGTTATTCCTCCTCCACCAAACTTTACAGTTGGCACTATGCATTGGGGCAGGTAGCGTTCTCCTGGCTTCCGCCAAACCCAGAATGCCAGATTGCACATTGTGATCTTAGGCTTGTGTGCAGCTGCTCGGCCATGTGTGCAGCTCCCGACTAACAGTTGTTGTGCTGACGTTGCTTCCAGAGGCAGTTTGGAACTCTTTAGTCAGTGTTGCAACCAAGGACAGATGATTTTTTACGTGCTTCAGCATTGCGTTTTGTGAGCTTGTGTGGCCTACCACTTCGCGGCTGAGCCGTTGGTGTTCCTAGACGTTTCCACTTCACAATAACAGCACTTACAGTTGACCGTGGCAGCTCTAGCAGGGCAGAAATGTTACGAACTGACTTGTTGGAAAGGTGACATCCTATGATGGTGCCACATTGAAAGTCACTGAGCTCTTCAGTATGGGCCATTCTAATGCCAATGTTTGTCTATGGAGATTGCATGGCTGTGTGCTCGATTTTATACACCTGTCAGCAACGGGTGTGGCTGAAATAGCCGAATCCACTAATTTGAAGGGGTGTCCTCATGCTTTTCTCTGTGTGTGTGTGTGTGTGTATGTGTATATATATATATATATATATATATATATATATATATATATATATATATATATATATATATATATATATATATATATATATATATATACACACACACATACAGTGAGGGGAAAAAAGTATTTGATCCCCTGCTGAATTTGTACGTTTGCCCACTGACCAAAGAAATTATCAGTCTATAATTTTAATGGTAGGTTTATTTGAACAGTGAGAGACAGAATAACAACAACAAAAATCCAGAAAAACGCATGTCAAAATGTTATAAATTGATTTGCATTTTAATTAGGGAAATAAGTATTTGACCCCTCTGCAAAACATGACTTAGTACTTGGTGGCAAAACCCTTGTTGGCAATCACAGAGGTCAGACGTTTCTTGTAGTTGGCCACCAGGTTTGCACTCATCTCAGGAGGGATTTTGTTCCACTCCTGTTTGCAGATCTTCTCCAAGTCATTAAGGTTTCGAGCCTGACGTTTGGCAACTCAAACCTTCAGCTCCCTCCACAGATTTTCTATGGGATGAAGGTCTGGAGACTGGCTAGGCCACTCCAGGACCTTAATGTGCTTCTTCTTGAGCCACTCCTTTGTTGCCTTGGCCGTCTGTTTTGGGTCATTGTCATGCTGGAATACCCATCCACGACCCATTTTCAATGCCCTGGCTGAGGGAAGGAGGTTCTCACCCAAGATTTGACGGTACATGGCCCCGTCCATCGTCCCTTTTGATGTGGTGAAGTTGTCCTGTCCCCTTAGCAGAAAAACACCCCCAAACCATAATGTTTCCACCTCCATGTTTGACGGTGGGGAGGGTGTTCTTGGGGTCATGGGCAGCATTCCTCCTCCTCCAAACACGGCGAGTTGAGTTGATGCCAAAGAGCTCGATTTTGGTCTCATCTGACCACAACACTTTCACCCAGTTCTCCTCTGAATCATTCAGATGTTCATTGGCAAACTTCAGATGGCCCTGTATATGTGCTTTCTTGAGCAGGGGGACCTTGCGGGCGCTGCAGGATTTCAGTCCTTCACGGCGTAGTGTGTTACCAATTGTTTTCTTGGTGACTATGGTCCCAGCTGCCTTGAGATCATTGACAAGATCCTCCCGTGGAGTTCTGGGCTGATTCCTCACCGTTCTCATGATCATTGCAACTCCACGAGGTGAGATCTTGCATGGAGCCCCAGGCCGAGGGAGATTGACAGTTCTTTTGTGTTTCTTCCATTTGCGAGTAATCGCACCAACTGTTGTCACCTTCTCACCAAGCTGCTTGGCGATGGTCTTGTAGCCCATTCCAGCCTTGTGTAGGTCTACAAATCTTGTCCCTGACATCCTTGGAGAGCTCTTTGGTCTTGGCCATGGTGGAGAGTTTGGAATCTGATTGATTGATTGCTTCTGTGGACAGGTGTCTTTTATACAGGTAACAAACTGAGATTAGGAGCACTCCCTTTAAGAGTGTGCTCCTAATCTCAGCTCGTTACCTGTATAAAAGACACCTGGGAGCCAGAAATCTTTCTGATTGAGAGGGGGTCAAATACTTATTTCCCTCATTAAAATGCAAATCAATTTATAACATTTTTGACATGCGTTTTTCTGGATGATTTTGTTGTTATTCTGTCTCTCACTGTTCAAATAAACCTACCATTAAAATTATAGACTGATCATTTCTTTGTCAGTGGGCAAACGTACAAAATCAGCAGTGGATCAAATACTTTTTTCCCTCACTGTACATATAGTATTGTTATTATTATATAATGGTTTTTCCTCCATCTATAGCCATCTCCGTCGATGGACGGTAAAGACCTGGGCTCCATGAGGCCCCAGGACTCCCAGTCCAGCCTGCGGAGCAGGAAAGAGGGAACGATGCAGAAGTTCGGAGACTTCCTCCAGAGCTCCCCAACATTCTTCGGTAGCAAGGGTAAGAGTTGACACCAACAGTAGCACAGAACAGCTTGGAACAAGGGTAAGAGTTGACACCAACAGTAGCACAACAGCTTGGAACAAGGGTAAGAGTTGACACTAACAGTAGCACAGAACAGCTTGGAACAAGGGTAAGAGTTGACACCAACAGTAGCACAACAGCTTGGAACAAGGGTAAGAGTTGACACCAACAGTAGCACAACAGCTTGGAACAAGGGTAAGAGTTGACACCAACAGTAGCACAACAGCTTGGAACAAGGGTAAGAGTTGACACCAACAGTAGCACAGAACAGCTTGGAACAAGGGTAAGAGTTGACACCAACAGTAGCGCAACGGCTTGGAACAAGGGTAAGAGTTGACACCAACAGTAGCACAACAGCTTGGAACAAGGGTAAGAGTTGACACCAACAGTAGCACAACAGCTTGGAACAAGGGTAAGAGTTGACACCAACAGTAGCACAACAGCTTGGAACAAGGGTAAGAGTTGACACCAACAGTAGCACAACAGCTTGGAACAAGGGTAAGAGTTGACACTAACAGTAGCACAGAACAGCTTGGAACAAGGGTAAGAGTTGACACCAACAGTAGCACAACAGCTTGGAACAAGGGTAAGAGTTGACACTAACAGTAGCACAGAACAGCTTGGGACAAGGGTAAGAGTTGACACTAACAGTAGCACAACAGCTTGGAACAAGGGTAAGAGTTGACACTAACAGTAGCACAGAACAGCTTGGAACAAGGGTAAGAGTTGACACCAACAGTAGCACAGAACAGCTTGGAACAAGGGTAAGAGTTGACACTAACAGTAGCACAACAGCTTGGAACAAGGGTAAGAGTTGACACTAACAGTAGCACAGAACAGCTTGGAACAAGGGTAAGAGTTGACACCAACAGTAGCACAACGGCTTGGAACAAGGGTAAGAGTTGACACTAACAGTAGCACAGAACAGCTTGGAACAAGGGTAAGAGTTGACACTAACAGTAGCACAACAGCTTGGAACAAGGGTAAGAGTTGACACTAACAGTAGCACAGAACAGCTTGGAACAAGGGTAAGAGTTGACACCAACAGTAGCACAGAACAGCTTGGAACAAGGGTAAGAGTTGACACTAACAGTAGCACAACAGCTTGGAACAAGGGTAAGAGTTGACACTAACAGTAGCACAGAACAGCTTGGAACAAGGGTAAGAGTTGACACCAACAGTAGCACAACGGCTTGGAACAAGGGTAAGAGTTGACACTAACAGTAGCACAGAACAGCTTGGAACAAGGGTAAGAGTTGACACTAACAGTAGCACAACAGCTTGGAACAAGGGTAAGAGTTGACACTAACAGTAGCACAGAACAGCTTGGAACAAGGGTAAGAGTTGACACCAACAGTAGCACAACAGCTTGGAGCAACCCTGCACTGACAGCATGACCGTCTATCCCACACAGAACAGCTGTAGAGCACCCAGCACAGACATCATCATCATCATCAGACCAAAGAGCCAGAAACAACGCCGTAGTCAGAGTACCATCTGCAGTGGCACAAATCACACCTTAATGGTCAAGTTCAATATAACCTGCCACAGTCTCTCTCAGTCCAGTCTCTCTCCATTTTTCTGTAGCCCGGTCCCAGATCTGCCTGTAGCCCGGTCCCAGATCTGCCTGTAGCCCGGTCCCAGATCTGCCTGTAGCCCGGTCCCAGATCTGCCTGTAGCCCGGTCCCAGATCTGCCTGTAGCCCGGTCCCAGATCTGCCTGTAGCCCGGTCCCAGATCTGCCTGTCCTTTTGCCTACTCCTTTGTCATTGTCAAGCATGGCAATTCCATAAGGATTTGGCAATAGAACGGAAACAGACCGGCAGCCAGGCATATTGTTTCTGGCCCACAGTAATGGCTTGCTCTGGCTTTAACGTTTTAGTGGCCTCTGAGCTTTTTTAAAAGCCCTTACGCACTTCTTTCTCGCTGCAGCGAAAAAGATAATGGGATTGGTGAGCGGGAAATCCCCAGAGACTGAGGGGGGGGCGTCCATGAGCTTCAGACCCAAGAAGTCCAAGAGGAAGCTGTACAGACCAGAGATCTCGTCCCCGATGGACTTCCCCTCCCACCCGGTGAGAACTCACAGCCCGTCTGTCTGATTAGGGCTGGGCGATATGGCCACAACATTATATCACAATGTTTTTCTCATTTTTTGAGGGTATAGCGGTATTTTATGTTTCTGAGTAATATAGAATTAGAATTCATTTGTAGCCATCATAAGTGGTTTTTAATGGGCTTTATCCATTCTGACAGAGAAGTAGTCCAATTTTTTGTATAACTTTTTCATTTATTTAGCACTGTATCAACATATATCGTTGTAGATGGTATTGTAAAAATCCATACGTGTATCCATCCATCCATCCAGATGAGATGATATATTGGCCCAGCCAATTGCTACAAACAGGGAATATGTGGGATTGTTAGGGCTGCTCCAGACCCCGGATAACACAGCCATTGGGACAGCAGATCTTTCATTTCCAAAGTTATTCATCACCAGAGTGCTTGATCAAAGTATTTGTTTTGGATATGTTTATCGGTGGTGTCAGTTGTGTACCCAATTTTAGCAAGGTATTTTTACATGCAGACAAAACCTAGAAGTTCAGATCCGATGCTGGTCAGCCCTGCTCTGTGGATAGTGATTGCCATTTCATTTTAAGATTTTAATGTGGTGGGTGTCACGCAAGACATACGTGTTGATTTTAACTTCAGTTGTAAATATAGGTCAATCTTAAAGATACGTTTTTATAAAGGTTTTGTATAGATTCGGGCAGTTTTTTAAAAAGTAGCGGTCACAAGCCAAAACGGGACGCCGAAAATGATGCACAATTGTGTACAATGTCATCCGTTTCGTATGATATGTAATAGGGCATACACTCACACTGCTCTAGTGTTTTAGTGAAATACAGGTAAATTCAAGAGGGTGCTACTAAATGCATGTCTAAACCTAGTTTTCTTTGCCCTATGTCATTATGAATCACATTCAATTAATCATTCGATTGTTCTCAACAATATTACAACCTTAATATACTTGTACTTGACCGTGTTGATGAAATAAGACCGTTAGTTTGCTGTGACCGTTGCTGGTTCAGACTGCGCCGCTCTCGGTAGTATCTCTTCCATATTCGGGCGTTGGGAGGCGTTTCCGCGCTTTTAGACCAATCAAAATCAACTTGACACCCTTGTCATTTTTGTCTCCAGATCCGTGGCATTATATTCCTCTAACCAATCAATTTTTGAGAGGAGCTGTTTTTTATGGCGATTTTTATTTTATTTTATTTTTTAAAGGAGAAGACTCAGAAATTCACAATGGAAACTGGAACAGATTTATTTTCAATATCTACCCTCCCCGAAAACAGTCAACTTAGTTAATTAATGTGTACCCTGTATATAGGCTCAATTTAATTTTGTATTCTGCAGATTTCATTTAGGAGAAAGACCATGCTATCACACACAAACCTGCAGCCACTAGCTAGCTTGTCAGTTGACATTCGAAGTTAGCGCTGTTCTGCACCGCGGAACAGTGACAGTTCTATGAAGCAGCCACCACTTGTTCATCAAGGCCATAATGACTTTCTGATCATGCTAAATTCTCGGGAGTAAATCGTCTGTAACTTTTGAACTATACATGGTAGAGACAGGGTTTTGGACTGTTGTTTTTCTGTTGCAATTCTCTACTGAATGAACACATTGTCATAACCATTGAGTTGAAATTAATAATTTGGATCATTATGTTACATCCTGCAAAAAAGGATGTAATTCATATGATATGTTAGGAATTTGTAAGTGCCAAAGATCCTATTCATTCTCTTGAACTGTTGACCTCTGTCTCAGATCATCAGTGGAGTTCCAGACGAGAGAGAGAGTGACCATCTCATCATCAAGAGAAAACTCCGGACTAGGACGGCAAAATGAGTTGATTTCTTTGTATGACAGCAATGATGTCAAAGATGCTGGTCTTATGGTAACAGGGAAATGAAATAATTGATTTTGTTGGTGTAATGAAGGACATTGAGTTTTTCTTTCATATAGCCTTCATTTATCACTTTAATTTATATTCAATTTTATTTCTACGTATTTAATGTTGCACATAGTATGATTATTTCTTTAATTGTATGATTTTATGATTTAACAGAATATCAATTTTGGACCAAGTATGTTTATTCTCAGTCCAGAACATTGTGGTAATGCACTCCTCTGAAGATGTAGACGTCAACGATGTTCGTGTAAAAAAAAGCACGGTAGTTTTGGAGCAGACGACCACGACCAAGTCCTGTCTTAGTCTTAACCATGCTGATAATACATAGTGTAACCTATAGATATAGGGCATAAGACAGAACACTATTACAAACTGTTCTTTTTGGTGTCACTCTGTAAACAACATTTGATTTGCTAAAGGAATCTAAATGCAAGAAATGTCTATTACAGAAAATCCCAGTTTCGATTTAACCGCACCCTTTTATTTTTGACTACTATTAATTTGTAATACTGTACTGCTAACATATTCCAAGGTGGGTTAATTAAACACTACTATTCCTCCGATGTATTGCAGCGCCTGAGGCTAGCTTCCGTAACAAACTGTATTCTAACCTCTCCATCAAGTATTGTGACCGTCCGTTTTTATACTCTGAAATCCGCTCAGCAGTCACTGTATTGGGCCATAATGGATGTTGCTTTTTCACTTACTCATAGAATATTTTAATTGCATCCGAAATAAGCAAAAAGAGGAGGGGAGAGGAGAGAGCAAAGGCTTTGTGACACCCAGAGCTCTGGTAGTATCGAAAAGGTTTTGTTCTGGGACGGACGTCACCCGTTACGCTCGTTCATCCAGCAGGGACTGGGCGCTCCTATGCTTTTACCTTCTCTGCAAAGCTGTGTTTGTGTGGAAGTGATAAAAGGAGCCTGACAATCATGGTCTTCACTAAGTTTTTAAATGCGGCAGAATTCTGGGTTTGGCAGTTAGTATTGGCTCAGAACCAGAGATTTAAGCCTCAGTCAGCTAATTCTGTATTACAACACTGTCGATTTTTATAATCTTAAACTGCAGATTTTCTGAGTGCTGAGTGCTTCGTGACCCAGGAGAGGAGAGGTGCCTTAAAGGGATAGTGCACCCAAATTACAAAATGGCATTTTGGTTTCCTTACCCTTAAATCCAAAGGCCTCATTAGGAAATGACACAATGGCACATACAGCACTGTAAAGATAACAGGCAGACAGGCTACAGCACTGTAGCGCTAAAGATGGCATCGATGTGTGACTGGAGAGCGTTCGGAAATCTCCCTATCAATGCTGCTCGATCTTCCCCATCAATCAATCAATCAATTTTATTTTATATAGCCCTTCGTACATCAGCTAATATCTCGAAGTGCTGTACAGAAACCCAGCCTAAAACCCCAAACAGCTAGTAATGCAGGTGTAGAAGCACGGTGGCTAGGAAAAACTCCCTAGAAAGGCCAAAACCTAGGAAGAAACCTAGAGAGGAACCAGGCTATGAGGGGTGGCCAGTCCTCTTCTGGCTGTGCCGGGTGGAGGTTATAACAGAACCATGCCAAGATGTTCAAAAATGTTCATAAGTGACAAGCATGGTCAAATAATAATCAGGAATAAATCTCAGTTGGCTTTTCATAGCCGATCATTAAGAGTTGAAAACAGCAGGTCTGGGACAGGTAGGGGTTTCGTAACCGCAGGCAGAACAGTTGAAACTGGAATAGCAGCAAGGCCAGGCGGACTGGGGACAGCAAGGTGTCAGCATGCCCGGTAGTCCTGACGTATGGTCCTAGGGCTCAGGTTCTCAGAGAGAAAGAGAGAACGAGAGAATTAGAGAGAGCATACTTAAATTCACACAGGACACTGGATAAGACAGGAGAAGTACTCCAGGTATAACCAACTAACCCCAGCCCCCCGACACATAAACTACTGCAGCATAAATACTGGAGGCTGAGACAGGAGCGGTCCGGAGACACTGTGGCCCCATCCGAAGAAACCCCCGGACAGGGCCAAACAGGAAGGATATAACCCCACCCACTCTGCCAAAGCACAGCCCCCGCACCACTAGAGGGATATCCTCAACCACCAACTTACAATCCTGAGACAAGGCCGAGTATAGCCCACAGAGGTCTCCACCACAGCACAAACCAAGGGGGGGCGCCAACCCAGACAGGAAGATCACGTCAGTAACTCAACCCACTCAAGTGACGCACCCCTCCTAGGGACGGCATGAAAGAGCACCAGCAAGCCAGTGACTCAGCCCCTGTAACAGGGTTAGAGGCAGAGAACCCCAGTGGAGAGAGGGGAACCGGCCTGGCAGAGACAGCAAGGGCTGTTCGTTGCTCCAGAGCCTTTCCGTTCACCTTCACACTCCTGGGCCAGACTACACTCAATCATATGACCTACTGAAGAGATAAGTCTTCAGTAAAGACTTAAAGGTTGAGACCGAGTCTGCGTCTCTCACATGGGTAGGCAGACTGTTCCATAAAAATGGAGATCTATAGGAGAAAGCCCTGCCTCCCGCTGTTTGCTTAGAAATTCTAGGGACAATTAGGAGGCCTGCGTCTTGTGACCGTAGCGTACGTATTGGTATGTACGGCAGGACCAACTCGGAAAGATAGGTAGGAGCAAGCCCATGTAACGCTTTATAGGTTAACAGTAAAACCTTGAAATCAGCCCTTGCCTTAACAGGAAGCCAGTGTAGGGAAGCTAGCACTGGAGTAATATGATCACATTTCTTGGTTCTAGTCAGGATTCTAGCAGCCGTATTTAGCACTAACTGAAGTTTATTTAGTGCTTTATCCGGGTAGCCGGAAAATAGAGCATTGCAGTAGTCTAACCTAGAAGTAACAAATGCATGGATTAATTTTTCTGCATCATTTTTGGACAGAAAATTTCTGATTTTTGCAATGTTACGTAGATGGAAAAAAGCTGTCCTTGAAACAGTCTTGATATGTTCGTCAAAAGAGAGATCAGGGTCAAGAGTAACGCCGAGGTCCTTCACAGTTTTATTTGAGACGACTTTACAACCATCAAGATGAATTGTCAGATTTAACAGAAGATCTCTTTGTTTCTTGGGACCTAGAACAAGCATCTCTGTTTTGTCCGAGTTTAAAAGTAGAAAGTTTTCAGCCATCCACTTCCTTATGTCTGAAACACAGGCTTCTAGCGAGGGCAATTTTGGGGCTTCACCATGTTTCATTGAAATGTACAGCTGTGTGTCATCCGCATAGCAGTGAAAGTTAACATTATGTTTTCGAATAACATCCCCAAGAGGTAAAATATATAGTGAAAACAATAGTGGTCCTAAAACGGAACCTTGAGGAACACCGAAATGTACAGTTGATTTGTCGGAGGACAGACCATTCACAGAGACAAACTGATATCTTTCCGACAGGTAAGATCTAAACCAGGCCAGAACTTGTCCGTGTAGACCAATTTGGGTTTCCAGTCTCTCCAAAAGAATGTGGTGATCGATGGTGTCAAAGGCAGCACTAAGGTCTAGTAGCACGAGGACAGATGCAGAGCCTCGGTCTGACGCCATTAAAAGGTCATTTACCACCTTCACAAGTGCAGTCTCAGTGCTATGATGGGGTCTAAAACCAGACTGAAGCATTTCGTATACATTGTTTGTCTTCAGAAAGGCAGTGAGTTGCTGCGCAACAGCTTTTTCTAAAATTTTTGAGAGGAATGGAAGATTCGATATAGGCCGATAGTTTTTTATATTTTCCGGGTCAAGGTTTGGCTTTTTCAAGAGAGGCTTTATCACTGCCACTTTTAGTGAGTTTGGTACACATCCGGTGGATAGAGAGCTGTTTATTATGTTCAACATAGGAGGGCCAAGCACAGGAAGCAGCTCCTTCAGCAGTTTAGTAGGAATAGGATCCAGTATGCAGCTTGAAGGTTTAGAGGCCATGATTATTTTCATCATTGTGTCAAGAGATATAGTACTAAAACACTTAAGTGTCTCTCCCGATCCCAGGCCCTCGCAGAGCTGTGCAGATCCAGGACAGCTAAGCCCTGGAGGAATACGCAGATTCAAAGAGGAGTCCGTAATTTGCTTTCTAATGGTCATGATCTTTTCCTCAAAGAAGTTCATGAATTTATTACTGCTGAAGTGAAAGCCATCCTCTCTTGGGGAATGCTGCTTTTTAGTTAGCTTTGCAACAGTATCAAAAAGAAATTTTGGATTGTTCTTATTTTCCTCGATTAAGTTGGAAAAGTAGGATGATCGAGCAGCAGTGAGGGCTCTTCGGTACTGCACGGTACTGTCTTTCCAAGCTAGTCGGAAGACTTCCAGTTTGGTGTGGCGCCATTTCCGTTCCAATTTCCTGGAAGCTTGCTTCAAAGCTCGGGTATTTTCTGTATACCAGGGAGCTAGTTTCTTATGACAAATGTTTTTCGTTTTTAGGGGTGCAACTGCATCTAGGGTATTGCGCAAGGTTAAATTGAGTTCCTCAGTTAAGTGGTTAACTGATTTTTGTCCTCTGACGTCCTTGGGTAGGCAGAAGGAGTCTGGAAGGGCATCAAGGAATTTTTGTGTTGTCTGAGAATTTATAGCACGACTTTTGATGCTCCTTGGTTGGGGTCTGAGCAGATTATTTGTTGCGATTGCAAACGTAATAAAATGGTGGTCCGATAGTCCAGGATTTTGTGGAAAAACATTAAGATCTACAACATTTATTCCATGGGACAAAACTAGGTCCAGAGTATGACTGTGGCAGTGAGTAGGTCCAGAGACATGTTGGACAAAACCCACTGAGTCGATGATGGCTCCGAAAGACTTTTGGAGTGGGTCTGTGGACTTCTCCATGTGAATATTAAAATCACCAAAAATTAGAATATGATCTGCTATGACTACAAGGTCTGATAGGAATTCAGGAAACTCAGAGAGGAACGCTGTATATGGCCCCATATACTCGGAGCTAAGTCAAAGACGAGTTTTCTCTCAATCGTGAGCCTGTAATGTTACATTTTGCTATGCTATCACTTCCCACACAGCTGAGCCATTGTACCATCTGAATGTTAGTTCCAGCTTCCTGTTCCCCAAAGACAGAGGGAGAGTGTCTGTGTCACTCCAGCATGATTCCGAACTGAGAAGTGGAGATGGAAGGAAGATAACCAACTTCATTATCTCACTCACAGTGGAGATGCAGCTTCTGCTGTTAGCACGAAAGATAATCGGGGCGAAGAAGGAAAAACACAACAATCAATTCAAAGGATCACAGTATGTACTGTCGTGTTTGCAGGGCAGGCTGTTCTGTGTTTTGTTGAATCAGCCTGGTCTCATAGACTAGACGCAACATAGTAAACGAAAATCCAGGACTCTCATTGGTATATGTTACGTTTGGTATGGTTACTTAAGGTGGTTGGGTAGGCGTATAATGCGAATGTCTAGCAATGTGTTCGAATCTCATCACGGACAACCGTAGCATCTTAGCTAATTAGCAACTTTGCAACTATATACCATTTTTTTTGCTGCTTTGCAACTTCTTAGCATGTTAGCTAATGCCCTTTTAACCTAATTCCTAACCTTAACACTAACCTTAACCCCTAGCCTACCTAACATTAGCAACCTAGCTAACGTTAGCAATAGCCACCAAGCTAACAGCCACAACGAATTGGAAATTCGGAACATATGTATTTCTAATTCGTAAAACAGATCATACGAAATGTATTATGGACGTCCACAAATTAATACATGCCATACCAAACGTAACATGTCATACTAATTTGAGTACCAGATTTCGTTTACTATGATACGTCTACCCGTGAGTCCAGGTTGGTTGAATCAGAATGAGTGCCTTCATGGTTCAAATATTTGGAGTCCCAGCAGGAGAGTGACATTTCAAGCGCATTAAGCAGGAAAGGGCGATGTCACATTCACTTTTTTCTCCTTCACTTGTTTCAGAGTAAACACAGCTATTGGTCACCATCTTTTCAGAAACATGCCTTTACCCCGACCCCTTTAATATTCAAGAGTCTGGAGGTATTTATAACGTCTCTATTCTGTTTCAGCAAGAACATTAGCCTTATCCCTGGGATAGGCACCCTCTTTCTCCGTAGCTCAGTTGGTAGGTCATGACGCTTGCAACGCCAAGATAATGGGTTTGATTTCCGGGACCACCCACACATAAATGTATGCACGAGTGACTAAGTGGATTTGAGTAAAGCATGGGCTATATTTTTACCGTTACTCTATAGTGATTAATCCACAATTTGTGTTTTGATGACTTGATTTTCTGTGCACTGAACAAAAAATATAAACGCAACATCTAAAGTGTTGGTCCCATGTTTCATGAGCTGAAATAAAAGATCCCAGAAGTGTTCCATACACTTGTGGATAATGCTCACTATTAGGGATTTAAACAAATGTGTGCACAAGATGAGAGAATAAGCTTTTTGTGTAAAAGCTTATTTCTCTCATGTTGTGGCCAAATTTGTTTACATCCCTGATAGTGAGCATTATCCACAAGATAATCCATCCACCTGACAGGTGTGACATATCAAGAAGCTGATTAAACAGCATGATCATTACACAGGTGCATCTTGTGCTGGGGACAATAAAAGGCCACTCTAAAATGTGCAGTTTTATCACACAACACAATGCCACAGATGTCTCAAGTTTTGAGGGAGCGTGCAATTTGCATGCTGACTGCAGGAATGTCCACCAGAGCTGTTGCCTGAGAACTTAATGTTTGTTGCTCTACAATAAGCCGCTGCCTTCATTTTAGAGAATGTGGCAGTACGTCCAACCGGCCTCACAACCGCAGACCACGTGTATGGCGTCATGTGGGCGAGCGGTTTGCTGATGTCAACGTGAACAGAGTGCCCCATGGTGGGGTTATGATATGGGCAGGCATAAGCTACGGACAACGAACACAATTGCATTTTATTGATGGCAATTTGAATGCACAAAAACACCGTGACCAGATCCTGAGGCCCATTTTTTTTTTTAAGTGTCTGTGACCAACAGATGCATATCTGTATTCCCAGTCATGTGAAATCCATAGATCAAGGCCTAATGAATGTATTTCAATTGACTTATTTCCTCATATGAACTGTAACTTAGTAAAATCAAATTGTTGCATGTTGCGTTTATATTTTTGTTCAGTATATGTATGACCAATCAAACAAATGATTTTTATCCAATATGGACTGTTTTCGTCTGATGATGACACATTTGTCCTGAAAAGGCAACATCCTGCTCTGATTACATCACATTGACATGTTAACACACCAATGTAGACTTCTACAGTTGAAGTCGGAAGTTTACATACACTTAGGTTGTAGTCATTAAAACTCGTTTTTCAACCACTCCACAAATTTCTTGTTAACAAACTACAGTTTTGACATGTCGGTTAGGACATCTACTCTGTGCATGACACAAGTAATTTTTCCAACAATTGTTTACAGACAGATTATTTCACTTATAATTCACTGTATTACAATTCCAGTGGGTCAGAAGTTTACATACACTAAGTTGACTGTGCCTTTAAACAGCTTGGAAAATTCCAAGCTGTTAAAAGACCTCCACAAGTCTGGTTCATCCTTGGGAGCAATTTCCAAACGCATGAAGGTACCACGTTCATCTGTACAAACAATAGTACTCAAGTATAAACACCATGGGACCACGCAGCCATCATACCGCTCAGGAAGGAGACGCGTTCTGTCTCCTAGAGATGAATGTACTTTGGTGCGAAAAGTGCAAATCAATCCCAGAACAACAGCAAAGCACCCTGTGAAGATGCTGGTAGAAACCGGTACAAAAGTATCTATATCCACAGTAAAATGGGTCCTATATCGACATAACCTGAAAGGCCGCTCAGCAAGGAAGAAACCACTGCTACAAAACTGCCATAAAAAAGCCAGACTACGGTTTGATCAAAGGTCTTACTTTTTGGAGAAATGTCCTCTGGTCTTATGAAACAAAAATAGAACTGTTTGGCCATAATGACCATCGTTATGTTTGGAGGAAAAAGGGGGACGCTTGCAAGCCGAAGAACACCATCCCAACCGTGAAGCACGGGGGTGGCAGCATCATGCTGTGGGGGTGCTTTGCTGCAGGAGGGACTGGTGCACTTCACAAAATAGATGGCATCATGAGGAAGGAAAATTATGTGGATATACTGAAGCAACATCTCAAGACATCAGTCAGGAAGTTAAAGCTTGGTCGCAAATGGGTCTTCCAAATGGACAATGACCCCAAGCATACTTCCAAAGTTGTGGCAAAATGGCTTAAGGACAACAAAGTCAAGGTATTGGAGTGGCCATCACAAAGCCCTGACCTCAATCCTATAGAAAATGTGTGGGCAGAACTGAAAAAGCGTGTGCGAGCAAGGAGGCCTACAAACCTGTCTCAGTTACACCAGCTCTGTCAGGAGGAATGGGCCAAAATTCACCCAATTTATTGTGGGAAGCTTGTGGAAGGCTACCCGAAACGTTTGACCCAAGTTAAACAATTTAAAGGCAATGCTACCAAATACTAATTGAGTGTATGTAAACTTCTGACCCACTGGGAATGTGATGAAAGAAATAAAAGCTGAAATAAATAATTCTCTCTACTAATATTCTGACATTTCACATTCTTAAAATAAAGTGTTGTTCCTAACTGACCTAAGACAGGGAATTTTTACTAGGATTAATTGTCAGGAATTGTGAAAAACTGAGTTTAAATATATTTGGCTAAGGTGTATGTAAACTTCAGACTTCAACTGTATATGCCATTTTGTCAACAGTGAACACCTTGTAACTAGATATTGCCCAGCTAGCACATAACGTTCTGAGAACCATACTGTATGTTTCTTAGCGCTTGGTGAGATTGTGGTTGTCCTAATGGTTATTTTGCATATAACCTTCCCACAACCTTATGGGAATGGTGCAGGATAATTTGCTTGGCTTGGGAACATTCTCAGCACATTTAAGGAACTGGTATTTCATTACTTTAACAGAATGTTTCCTAAAAGTTTTAACATGGTTACATTTAATTTAAATTTTTGTAATGTTCTAGGAATGTTGTCCAACTGGTTTGACGTTGGGAATTTTCTCAAATAGTTCAGAGAATGTTAAGAAATAACTTTCTTCTGTGGGAATTTCAGTACTTCAATATAACGTTTCCTACAGGTTTCCTCGGGGTTCTATTTAAAGTAATGTGTTGCTGCCATGCTGTGTTGTTGACTTAGGTCTCTCTTTGTTTAGTGTTGTGGTGTCTCTCTTTATGTAGTGTTGTGGTGTCTCTCTTTATGTAGTGTTGTGGTGTCTCTCTTGTCGTGATGTGTGTTTTGTCCTATAATTTTTCATCCCAGCCCCCGTCCCCGCAGGAGGCCTTTTGCCTTTTGGTAGGCCGTCATTGTAAATAAGAATTTGTTCTTAACTGACTTGCCTAGTTAAATAAAGGTGAAATAAAAATAAATTTAAAAAACATTGTTCCGAGAACGTTAACAAAACTTTCCATAAAAACCACAAGAAAACATTCATAACATTCAGAGAACGTCTAAGAATGTTATTTAAAAACATTCTGTTCTCAGCGCCAACTAAAATGACTATCGTCTATCTTGTTTAGTGTCTTCAGTTGTCTTGTCAGAGCCACTAATTGGCCACACCTGATCTTAATGAGTGCTTGTTTCCTTTGAAATGGGGTCTGTTTGAATAGACAAAAATCAACAGCTTTGTATGAGTTAAAAAAACATGGCATCCTAGCTCCATCCTGGTGGCGCAGTGGACTAATTCCATGGATAGAAAACAGAAGATCATAGGTCTAATCTCACTGTGCCACAATAAAAATGTGTTTGCATGATTTAATGCTTAAGGAAATTAATTTCCATGTGTCCTATCTGTGATTGGAGTTCAAAACAGTTAACCTGAACTAGCAGTTTTATTAAGTCTTATTGAAACGTTCTCAGAATTTTATTTACCTACCTTCAAATAACCTATAATTTCCATTCTCAGAACGTTAAGAAAACCTCCCAGAAATGTTTTCAGGGAACCATAGTTAAAACGTTCTCAGAACCTCCCTGCAACCAAAAAATTAACATTCCCAGAACAGGCAAAATGTTCTCTTCCGTTCTCAGAACCTTTAAAAAAAAACATTCAGTTTTACTGGTCAGGGTAGTTATGTCTTCATTCCCAGAAGGACCAGTGGGAAAACCAAAAACGTACGTTCCCACAACTTCCAAAAAACAAAATGTGCTAGCTGGGTGTAGATCAGCAGTGTAGTTGTAAACCTAGGTTAGCAGGGAGCTACGCAACTCAAATTAGTACAGCTGCGGCCTAATTTCACTGTCTCGTGGAAAGAGACAGAAAACCAATTCTCTGAGGAGAACCATGTGTTGGTCTGCCAGCTGGCCACAACTGGGCTTTAGTTCTACCACCACAATGAGAGGCAATTACTGTTTTACTGTTATGAACACAATGATGCAATTACTGTTTTACTGTTTTAAGGGGGATTTAAACCAACATGGCAGCAAATCAACAAAAACACTTTTCCTCCAGCCCAATGAAAATACATGTTAATGGTTGACTGTGTTTGTATGACAACTCAACTCAATATTGGTTCTTAGGGCTACTGAGAACTGTTTTAGGGTGTGGGATAGAATTTTTAAAATATATAATTTATTTGGGTCAAAAACAAGATGTACAGTGTATTCCCAGAGGATAGCACTTAGTTTTAATTAATTAAAACACTTGTTTCCAAAGTGGTCCTCGATCAATGGTAAGAACAAATAGAACATTGTGATTAAAAGACCAAATTACAAACAACCACATTCATATTGACATACCAGAAAAGTGGCACTATGCATCTGATAAATCTGTTGAATGATGATACACAGATACAACCCAGCTAGCATATAACGTTCTGAGAACCATATATTTCTTAGAGCTTGGAGAGAGCGTGGTTGTCCTGTGGTTATTTTGCATACAACCTTCCCACAATGTTCTGAGAACCATGTTTCTTAGGTGTGAATTTCAGTATTTTAGCATTATGTTTCCTACAGCTTTCCTCATGGTTCTATTTAAAGTAATGTTCTCAAATTGTTCAGAGAACGTTAACAACGTTCTTCTGTGGGAATTTTAGTACTTCAACATAACGTTTGCTGCAGGTTTCCTCGTGGTTCTATTTAAAGTCGTTCTCAGAACATTAAGAAAACTTTCCATAAAAACCACAGAAAACATTTGTAATGTTCAAAGGATGTTCTAAGAATGTTCTTTAAAAACATACATTCCGTTCTCAGCGCCAACAAAACTCTCTATCCTCTATCTTGTTATGTGTGTTCAGGTGTGTTGGCCACGCCCACTAATTGGCCACACCTGATCTTAATGAGTGATTGTTTCCTTTGAAATGAGGTCTGTTTGAATAGACTAATGTTAACAGCTTTGTATGAGTTTTAAAAAAAACATGGCATCCTAGCTCCATCCTGGTGGCGCGGTGGACTAATTCCATGGATAGAGAACAGAAGATCATGGGTCTAATCTCACTGACGCTGTGCCACAATAAAAATGTGTTTGCATGATTCATGCCTAAGTAAATACATTTCCATGTGTCCTATCTGTGCTTGGAGATCAAAACAGTTAAATTAAGCCACCAGTGTTATTAAAAGTCTTATTGAAACATATCAAATTGTTATTTAATTACCTTCAAACAACCTATAATATCCATTCTCAGAATGTTAAGAAAACCTCTGAGGATTACTTTCAGGGAACCATACTGCAGTAAAACGTTCTCAGGTCCTGCCTGCAACCTAAAAATGTACGTTCCCAGAACAGGCTAAGTTTTACCGGTCAGGACACTTATGGCTTCGTTCCCAGAAGCGATGGGAAACCAAAAAACGGACGTTCCCACAACTTCCTAGGAACCAAATGTGCTAGCTGGGAATACTCTCAGCAGTCTGGGTTCTAAATGTGATTTATTAGGGATAACACTATTTACAGGGAGGAAATCACAATGTGGTTTATCAGTGTCCCCAGGTTGTCTGTGTAGATCGCCTTACAACCCCCATTCATCACAACTGAACACTGAATACCATAGTGCCACTGGCACTTTAATACACGTGTCTATGTTTTCCTGAAACACATTATAGGTAGGTACAGAGGAGATCAACCTTTGAGTTAAGGTACAACGGGGAATTTGAACAAAGGCTCAATTTAATGAAGACCTACTGTGTATCAGATAAATTGCTATTTATGGCTTCATTCTTTATAAATGTAGGCTCCTTTTTTTAACCTTTTTGTGATTTTGAATTTTTATTAGGATCCCCATTAGTTGACGCCATGATGTCAGCTTATCTTCCTGGAGTCCAACACAGCACTAAAGAGACATTACACACAATTACAATTTACATTTAAGGCATAACAAACATTTAAGAAATAGACATTTGATCAATGACAAAGAGTGGCAAGGAGTGGAATGTTAGCTAAAGAGACTGGTACTCAGTCTATCTAGCAGGCTATCTAGCAGGCTATCTAGCAGGCTATCTAGCAGGCTATCTAGCAGGCTATCAGTCACTTGTTACTCTTAATCTACATTGTTGACTCTTCCCTTCCCTTATGTCAACTCTCACTATTGAGGTTGTGGTTTGCACCTTGGGAATAAGAATCATTAGTGTCAACAATTTGTACAAAATATAAAACTAATAGCTTGATGAGTTGTTTTTGTTGATCCAGCTTTGCTGACTTTTTGGCACTCAGTTATTTTTTGTTTTGTGAACCTCCCCTTCATTTGCCATGCTCTACAGAGCGTGAATGGGGATAAATATTCGATACAGACCAGTAAAAGGCTATTTATGGCCCTTATATTGTATTTTATTAAGGTCAAACAATAAAAGGCTCATATGGAATTCCAGTTCTAAGGGGAAGGGCTTAAGGAGCAGACAGGAAGGGAGGCGGGGTTGGACTGCTCC
Source organism: Coregonus lavaretus (assembly GCF_964263955.1). Lineage (NCBI taxonomy): Eukaryota > Metazoa > Chordata > Actinopteri > Salmoniformes > Salmonidae > Coregonus > Coregonus lavaretus. Next base: position 43,341,196 of record NC_140012.1, on the reverse strand, counting down.
ATGGAAACCAAGCACCATGGCAACAGAAGTTTGGTCAAAACGCCCTGTGATATTACAAACTTCAATTAAACTCAGTTCACTTTTGAAGTGTGATGGTTTTTACTGCGCTATTGCCACAGCTCTCTTAGCAATGGCAACAAAACCCTCCAAACCAACCCTCAAAGCAAGCCTTGGTCAACAATGGCAAGGACAAACCACTATATGTTTAAATGAAAAAATGAAGACACCTTGAATAGATGTGCACCGTATATCTCATCCAATGAATAGAATGGTGGCTCTTGTCTTTGAGCGCTGACAAGGACAGGTCCATAAATCTAAAAGGAGATTTTCAGGTGTGGGCTTTTAAGTCATTAACTTCCAGACAGCGACAGCATTCATCATGCTGTGATGACTAGAAATGTAATTCAGCAAAATAATCCATAAAATAGCATTTTAATGCTAAATTGTTTAAAAGAAATAACCTTATTATAAATAATCTTGGAACATTGTGCTATTGCAGTCACATCCCCCTTCTAACATCTTGGAGAGAAAATAGCCTATTATGTAACACTTAGCAAATCCACCAAACACTTAGCAAACCCACTTAGCAAATCCACCAACACTTAGCAAACCCACTTAACAAACCCACCAACACTTAGCAAACCCACTTAACAAACCCACCAACACTTAGCAAACCCACCAACACTTAGCAAGCCCACTAAGCAAATCCACCAACACTTAGCAAACCCACCAACACTTAGCGAATCCACCAACACTTAGCACACCAGCTTAGCAAATAATAATAATAAGCCATTTAGCAGACGCTTTTATCCAAAGCGACTTACAGTCATGTGCGCATACATTTTACATATGGGTGGTCCCGGGGATCGAAGCAAACCCACCAACACTTAGCATACCCGCGTAGCAAATCCACCAGCAATTAGCAAACCCACATAGCAAACCCACCAACACTTAGCAAATCCACCAACCCTTAGCAAACCCATCAACACTAAGCAACTCCACCAACACTTAGCAAACCCACTTAGCAAACATACCAACACTTAGCAAACCCACTTAGCAAACCCACCAACACTTAGCAAACCCACTTAGCAAATCCACCAACACTTAGCAAACCCACTTAGCAAATCCACCAACACATAGCAAACCCACTTAGCAAACCCACTAACACTTAGCAAATCCACCAACACTTAGCCAACCCATCAACACTAAGCAACTCCACCAACACTTAGCAAACCCACTTAGCAAACATACCAACACTTAGCAAACCCAATTAGCAAACCCACCAACACTTAGCAAACCCACTTAGCAAATCCACCAACACTTAGCAAACCCACTTAGCAAATCCACCAACACATAGCAAACCCACTTAGCACATCCACCAACACTTAGCAAACCCACTTAGCAAATCCACCAACACATAGCAAACCCACTTAGCAAATCCACCAACACTTAGCAAACCCACCAACACTTAGCAAGCCCACTAAGCAAATCCACCAACACTTAGCAAACCCACCAACACTTAGCAAATCCACCAACACTTAGCACACCAGCTTAGCAAACCCACCAACACTTAGCATACCCGCGTAGCAAATCCACCAGCAATTAGCAAACCCACGTAGCAAACCCACCAACACTTAGCAAATCCACCAACACTTAGCAAACCCATCAACACTTAGCAAATCCAACAACACTTAGCAAACCCATTTAGCAAACCCACCAACACTTAGCAAATCCACTTAGCAAACCCACTAACACTTAGCAAATCCACCAACACTTAGCCAACCCATCAACACAAAGCAACTCCACCAACACTTAGCAAACCCACTTAGCAAACATACCAACACTTAGCAAACCCACTTAGCAAACCCACCAACACTTAGCAAACCCACTTAGCAAATCCACCAACACTTAGCAAACCCACTTAGCAAATCCACCAACACATAGCAAACCCACTTAGCAAATCCACCAACACATAGCAAACCCACTTAGCAAACCCAATAACACTTAGCAAACCCACTTAGCAAACCCACCAACATGCAAGTAAGACTCAACAAACAGCAAACCCACCAAAATGTAAAAGTAACAAAAATAATAATCAACAAAGGGTTGTATAGGCTACATATCAAATATAAATTAAAGAATGATCTATTGTTTTTTTTATTCAGTTAGATCACCTTTGTTGATAGCTATAATTTGTTATCTAAGCATACACAAATCACCCCACCACCATATGTGCAATGTAATCTCACAGCAATTTGTATTATTCTGTATGTAAATCTATGACACCCATTTAGTTTGAGATGTTATGTTACTTTAGATTACATTATGAATAGAATAGCGGTCGTACAATATCATACGAATTAGAGGACGTATAGTATCATACGTCTTACCGGCTCGTACAATAGCATACGAATTGGAAGATGTAATTTAAATGTCTTGGAGGACGTATAGTATTGCACGTCTTTATCTGAGACCAGGTTACTTGTTGCGCTGTAACAACAAAGGAGAATTACTGGGATAATTTATGAACTAATGACAAAGGTTAGGAGAACTAAAATGCCAAAAGTTAGGTGAATTTATGTAGCAGGTTGGGTGAATTGGGTTAAATTTAGAATAAGGGTTAGGGGAATGGTTAGCTAAAATGCTACAGTTGCCCCTGACGCAACTCAAACATTTAATCCACGACAACCTTTGGATTTGCTAGAATGTCAGGGATTACGCTCACCCATCCTCCCCGACCAATGTCCCTACGTTCTGTCTCCCTACTTTCTGTCATTTCTGTCTCAGAAATACGTAAAGTATGTTTCATATGGCTTTGAGGCCAGGCTAGTATCTGAAACTCTTGATAGAACTGTTAAAAAGGCTTCAAATAGTTGACCACTCTCTCAAGTGCTGTTACTGTGAAGTGTAAACGTCTAGGAGCAACAACGGCTCAGCCGCAAAGTGGTAGGCCACACACAGCCGCACACAAGCCATGCGCAACGCCAAGCGTCGGCTGGAGTGGTGTAAAGCTCGCCGCCATTGGACTGTGGAGCAGTGGAAACGCGTTCTCTGGAGTGATGAATCACGCTTCACCATCTGGCAGTCCGACAGATGAATCTGGGTTTGGCAGATACCAGGAGAACGCTACATGCCCGAATGTATAGTGCCAACTGTAAAGTTTGGTGGAGGAGGAATAATGGTCTGGGGCTGTTTTTCATGGTTCGGGCTAGGCCCCTTAATTCCAGTGAAGGGAAATCTTAACGCTACAGCATACAATGACAGCCCTTTCCTGTTTCAGCATGACAATGCCCCCGTGCACAAAGCGAGGTCCATACAGACATGCTTTGTCAAGATCGATGTGGAAGAACTCGACTGACCTCAACCCTATCGAACACCTTTGGGATGAATTGGAGCGGCGACTGCGAGCCAGGCCTAATCGCCCAACATCAGTGCCCGACCTCACTAATGCTCTTGTGGCTGAATGGAAGCAAGTCCCCGCAGCAATGTTCCAACATAAATTGGAAAGCCTTCCCAGAAGAGTGGAGGCTGTTATAGCGGCAAATTAATGCCCATGATTTTTAGAATGAGATGTTCGGACGAGCAGGTGTCCACATACTTTTGGTCATGCAGTGTACCTTGTGTTTAACCATCCTCAAAAGGTGCCACAAATGTAAACAGAATTTGATATCCTCAATTGCCATCAGCTTTTGATCTATGGAAATTGCATTTTGGGAGTAGATTTTAATGTATCAGCCCTCTCCCCTTCTCCCTGCAAGCCAAGGGGAGAGAGAGGGGGGGGAGTCAATTGATGGAGAAATCTAATAGCTCAATAAAGCTGTCAGCGGTGGAACTAAATGTACACGCTGTCATGGTGTCCACGTTCCCCCAGACGGAGAGAGAAAGGGAGCTGGTTAAGTTTGATAAAGCACTACTACATTATCTTTAATCAACTTTGACCGAAACGTAACTTCACCGCCTTCATGTTTCCATACCAAAAACCCCAGTGAAATTAAAACATTTTGGTTTGAAGTGTTGAAGCAGTTAATCTGTGTTAGTCATCACCATGGTGCTAATTAAGTTAATGTTTTGTACACTCAGTGTAGTTGGCACGAAGGTAAGGTCTAGAGAGTTATGTTCACAGCTTGACATTTATACCTAGTCTTGAATCATTTTTACACGGTCCTCTAAAACCAATATCTGTCTGGATATAAAATGTCCCCGATATATTTGTCTAGTTCCACATAATCCAATCTCGTAACTTTTCCCATGGAGTTTGATTTATCGACGTAATGCGTCAGCTTGGTGCAAACGTTGAAGTGAACTGAACCCACCCCAGGTCCTCCCTGTACGAGACACTCCACATCAGACAACCTGAGTAATGAAGGGGAGCGAGGAAATAAGTAATTGACTGTGTCTTATTAAAATGTACTGTGTGTATATGTACTTTTTATAGCCATTTCCATTCACAGCCCCTGCCATCACGTAAACAGGTTGCAAATGGCAGATTTTTGTCATTGATATGAGCCTAAATTGAAATGCAGTGGCGGTACAGGAACACGCTGTACATGACGTCAGAGCTCAGTTTCTCCACTTCACAGCTCTGTTTGGGTTTTGACTGACAGCTGTTATGAACTGGAGCACCGTGCGCAACAAGACTGGTGACTGGGCAACTTTTGAACATGTGTTGTTGTCCGAGTGAGGGGAAATGCTGTAAATTGAGAGGAGTCGATGTGTTCTGAAAGATGAGACGTTGAGGATTATAATAAATACCGATTTGATGTCATACAAGCAAACCACACACCCGTTCAAATGTGCACTTCAGATTTCCATATCATAAAACTCATGTTATGTACAGTATCAATGTTTATGATTGCTATGTTTGATCCACAGTTACTAGGATGACATTGCGTTATACCCTGGGTTGTCCTGAACAGGATAAGCCTATGTCTTATTGTGAAGAAAATTAGCCGCGGAAACACACGCACTTGAATGCACTCATGAATCCATTCTATGCTCACCAAAATTACAATCTGTTTGTCTGAAGTGCCTTTTGAAACCTTAACACTGTAAGATCGTATTTCATAACTTAGCTAGCCACTTTGGCAATATAATAAGCTTTCAAATGATGCCCACCTGATGATTTACAATGGAACGTTTTGATATTTCGTAAACAACAACAGTAAATGTGTGATGGTGGGGACGCAGGGTTGTGTTCCAAAATAAAAATAAAACTACAAGTGTGTTTGCTTCAGATCCTCAATGGCAAAACTGGGAGAGCTAAAAATAAAAAAATAAAAGCACCTTATAGTTGAAGACTCTTTCCTGGAGTCGTAGTGCATTGAAATGACGTAGGAACTGCACCGTTTGGAGAGGTGTGGCCACTTGGAGACACCAGTTAGACCTCTCACCGAAACCCTTGTAATAGTTTTTCTTATCTTGCACCTACTCCAAAATGTCAATGAATATTCTTATTATGTTACTGAATGTATCCAGAGTACTTTCTGATTTTGTTATTGACAAATGCTGGGAAAAGTACAGCGTGTGTGAAATGCACACAAAATCAACAGCGTAATGTTTGGATTAAGTCTTGTGTCAGCTGAACTGTTGTGTCCTCAACTTTGGTTTGATAATTTCCCCATAATAGCCATAATCTCCAACATGTTCTCTTTCAATTGGCCTCCATGGTCATGCATATGCTTTTCATATTTCTTATTTCTCCTTTAAGAAATATTTCAATTAGGCCCTATCCACACAGGCCAATTTCCACTAGTCTAAGGGATTAAACTATTAAATTAAATAAATAAATAAATATTTAAAAAATTGTTCCATTGTAAACAAAATGTAAGTCTCAAAGACCACCCCAGCTCCTGCAGTATCCCCCAGTCTGGTCCTCTGTGCAGGGAGGATCCCACAGGTCAGTATCCCCCAGTCTGGTCCTCTGTGCAGGGAGGATCCTACAGGTCAGTATCCCCCAGTCTGGTCCTCTATGCAGGGAGGATCCCACAGGGAGGATCCCACAGGTCAGTATCCCCCAGTCTGGTCCTCTGTGCAGGGAGGATCCCACAGGGAGGATCCTACAGGTCAGTATCCCCCAGTCTGGTCCCCTGTGCAGGGAGGATCCCACAGGGAGGATCCCACAGGTCAGTATCCCCCAGTCTGGTCCTCTGTGCAGGGAGGATCCCACAGGGAGGATCCCACAGGTCAGTATCCCCCAGTCTGGTCCCCTGTGCAGGGAGGATCCCACAGGGAGGATCCTACAGGTCAGTATCCCCCAGTCTGGTCCCCTGTGCAGGGAGGATCCCACAGGGAGGATCCCACAGGGAGGATCCCACAGGGAGGATCCCACAGGGAGGATCCCACAGGTCAGTATCCCCCAGTCTGGTCCTCTGTGCAGGGAGGATCCCACAGGTCAGTATCCCCCAGTCTAGTCCCCTGTGCAGGGAGGATCCTACAGGTCAGTATCCCCCAGTCTGGTCCCCTGTGCAGGGAGGATCCCACAGGGAGGATCCTACAGGTCAGTATCCCCCAGTCTGGTCCCCTGTGCAGGGAGGATCCCACAGGGAGGATCCTACAGGTCAGTATCCCCCAGTCTGGTCCCCTGTGCAGGGAGGATCCTACAGGGAGGATCCCACAGGTCAGTATCCCCCAGTCTGGTCCCCTGTGCAGGGAGGATCCCACAGGGAGGATCCCACAGGTCAGTATCCCCCAGTCTGGTCCCCTGTGCAGGGAGGATCCCACAGGGAGGATCCTACAGGTCAGTATCCCCCAGTCTGGTCCCCTGTGCAGGGAGGATCCCACAGGTCAGAATCCCCCAGTCTGGTCCCCTGTGCAGGGAGGATCCCACAGGGAGGATCCCACAGGGAGGATCCCACAGGGAGGATCCTACAGGTCAGTCTTCTGTTGACATGTTCACCTGATACTGTTTTATTCATGTTATTGATAGTCTTCTGTTGACATGTTCACCTGATACTGTTTTATTCATGTTATTGATAGTCTTCTGTTGACATGTTCACCTGATACTGTTTTATTCATGTTATTGATAGTCTTCTGTTGACATGTTATACTGTGTGTAACTACTGCCTGCTCTCACATGTCTAAACCTCTACGGATTTAATATACTTCTGGTAACAGTATATGGAAAGAAAATATATCTGCAATTGATAACACAATATCCCCCCAAAGATAAGGTACAGTCATAAAGTCATAAACCATAACAAGTCATAAACCATAACAAGAAAATGTAGAGAAAAAACATTAGAACATTTATATTACTAGTTTATATTACACTGAACAGAAATAGAAATGCAACATGCAACAATTTCAAAGATTTTACTGAGTTATATAAGGAAATCAGTACATTGAAATAAATTCATTAGGCTCTAATCTATGGATTTCACATGACTGGCAATACAGATATGCATCTGTTGGTCACAGATACCTTTTTAAAAAATGTTCGCAACCCTTGGAAGCCATAAACCCTGGAAGTGTTCAGCCATAAATCATGTCCTACAGACCTGGAAGTGTTCAGCCATTAATCATGTCCTACAGACCTGGAAGTGTTCAGCCATAAATCATGTCCTACAGCCCTGGAAGTGTTCAGCCATAAATCATGTCCTACAGCCCTGCATGTGTTCAGCCATAAATCATGTCCTACAGCCCTGGAAGTGTTCAGCCATAAATCATGTCCTACAGACCTTGAGGTGTTCAGCCATTAATCATGTCCTACAGACCTTGAAGTGTTCAGCCATTAATCATGCCCTACAGACCTGGAAGTGTTCAGCCATAAATCATGTCCTACAGCCCTGGAAGTGTTCTGCCATAAATCATGTCCTACAGCCCTGGAAGTGTTCTGCCATAAATCATGCCCTACAGCTCTGGAAGTGTTCAGCCATAAATCATGTCCTACAGCCCTGTTGGATGCGTCCAGGATAAATAGGATCACCTATCAATCTATCAGACTGAATTACATTTAGTTGCATGTTCAAACTTTCACAGAGCTGACGTTGGCGGGCTGAATGGTTGAAAGTGATCGTCAATCAAATCCCACCGATTTCTCTTTTCCTCTGCAGTGGGAATGTAAGGTTGTGTATTTCTTTTCTTAGTCACTTCCTGAGTAATGAGAGCCATTTTATTGGAGGTACTGTATCAGCGAGAGAGATAAAGCGGAGGGCTGGGTGAGTTTGGGATGAGAGAGAGAAGGAGACCTGGGCTAAGGACGGCTGGGTGAGTTTGGGATGAGAGAGAGAAGGAGAGCTGGGCTGAGGAGGGCTGGGTGAGTTTGGGATGAGAGAGAGAAGGAGAGCTGGGCTGAGGAGGGCTGGGTGAGTTTGGGATGAGAGAGAGAAGGAGACCTGGGCTGAGGAGGGCTGGGTGAGTTTGGGATGAGAGAGAGAAGGAGTGCTGGGCTAAGGAGGGCTGGGTGAGTTTGGGATGAGAGAGAGAAGGAGACCTGGGCTGAGGAGGGCTGGGTGAGTTTGGGATGAGAGAGAGAAGGAGTGCTGGGCTGAGGAGGGCTGGGTGAGTTTGGGATGAGAGAGAGAAGGAGAGCTGGGCTGAGGAGGGCTGGGTGAGTTTGGGATGAGAGAGAGAAGGAGAGCTGGGCTGAGGAGGGCTGGGTGAGTTTGGGATGAGAGAGAGAAGGAGACCTGGGCTGAGGAGGGCTGGGTGAGTTTGGGATGAGAGAGAGAAGGAGTGCTGGGCTGAGGAGGGCTGGGTGAGTTTGGGATGAGAGAGAGAAGGAGAGCTGGGCTAAGGATGGCTGGGTGAGTTTGGGATGAGAGAGAGAAGGAGAGCTGGGCTGAGGAGAGCTGGGCTAAGGAGGGCTGGGTGAGTTTGGGATGAGAGAGAGAAGGAGAGCTGGGCTGAGGAGGGCTGGGTGAGTTTGGGATGAGAGAGAGAAGGAGAGCTGGGCTGAGGAGGGCTGGGTGAGTTTGGGATGAGAGAGAGAAGGAGAGCTGGGCTAAGGAGGGCTGGGTGAGTTTGGGATGAGAGAGAGAAGGAGACCTGGGCTAAGGAGGGCTGGGTGAGTTTGGGATGAGAGAGAGAAGGAGAGCTGGGCTGAGGAGGGCTGTTAGGTGAGCAGAGATACATCTCACTCTACGAGGTCCAGAGGACTGCTGGTTTAACCTGCCAATTAATTTCACTCACCTGAGCCTGCTAACCTGGATAAATAACCAGAAATAACAGTCAATTTATGGGGGGGGGGGGGTTCATTAAGAAAACTAAACATAGATATGTGTTTTTGGTTGTTAAGTTAATTAGACCATGCCCATTTCAAGCTTATCTTTTTTTTTTTATATGTAGAAGTTATTTCAGAATATTTAGGCAAATTAGCTGGCGAACTCCTTGATCCTGCTTGGTTGTCCCAGGTCTAAATCAGTCCCTGGTTAGAGGGGAGCAAGGAAACATAGCAGTGGATCTGATCTGGCTTCAAGGTCCAGATTTGAATTTGAGGGAAGAAGGCTTTATATATTCATACAAAATATCGCAGAGACACGAATGTACATTAACGTCACTACTACATGCTAATAAGGCTGTTATCTTGTCGGGAACACGTATGCCATGTCTCTAATATGTCTATTTCCTAAATTACATACTACTTCATGTCAAGTGTGAATAAACCTTCATTGCTAATTACTTTATATGAAGTGTGAACAAATCTTCATTGCTTATTACTTTATATGAAGCGTGAATAAACCTTCATTCCACAGCTGATTCAGAACAGATTAGATCCTCATACACACTTTTTATGTGGCATCATATAATAAAAGGGCCAGCATGCTGAATGAATGAGACCTTCACTGGACAGCAGATGGGAAAAGGAAGTGTGTTCGCCCAAAAGAAACCACAAAGAACCGTGGAGGACAGTGACCTGTCATGGAAAACCCAGATCAGCAGCAGTGGCACCCTCTTGTGAAAGCCTTGTGTTTCACATACGAACGAACAGGACTCGGTAAGTATATAAAAAAAAGACACATTTTCTAAATAAATCATCATTGAATTCATGTATAACAGTGTTAGGGCTGTCATTCTTTTGTTTAATTACAAAGGTGTATTTATAGACCCTGATGCTTGTTTTATTAAGAAGGGTGTATTTATAGACCCTGATGCTTGTTTAATTAAGAAGGGTGTATTTATAGACCCTGATGCTTGTTTTATTAAGAAGGGTGTATTTATAGACCCTGATGCTTGTTTAATTAAGAAGGGTGTATTTATAGACCCTGATGCTTGTTTAATTAAGAAGGGTGTATTTATAGACCCTGATGCTTGTTTTATTAAGAAGGGTGTATTTTTGATAGACCATGACACTTGTTTAATTACAAAGGTGTATTTATAGACCATGATGCTTGCAAGGCTGTTTAGTCTCAGCAACCTGTGGTTGGTCATGTCCAGTCACTAGTCCTATCTCTCCTCTGCTACTATCCATACAGTGGTCATGTCCAGTCACTAGTCCTATCTCTCCTCTGCTACTATCCATACAGTGGTCATGTCCAGTCACTAGTCCTATCTCTCCTCTACTATCCATACAGTGGTCATGTCCAGTCACTAGTCCTATCTCTCCTCTACTATCCATACAGTGGTCATGTCCAGTCACTAGTCCTATCTCTCCTCTACTATCCATACAGTGGTCATGTCCAGTCACTAGTCCTATCTCTCCTCTACTATCCATACAGTGGTCATGTCCAGTCACTAGTCCTATCTCTCCTCTACTATCCATACAGTGGTCATGTCCAGTCACTAGTCCTATCTCTCCTCTACTACTATCCATACAGTGGTCATGTCCAGTCACTAGTCCTATCTCTCCTCTACTATCCATACAGTGGTCATGTCCAGTCACTAGTCCTATCTCTCCTCTGCTATCCATACAGTGGTCATGTCCAGTCACTAGTCCTATCTCTCCTCTGCTACTATCCATACAGTGGTCATGTCCAGTCACTAGTCCTATCTCTCCTCTGCTATCCATACAGTGGTCATGTCCAGTCACTAGTCCTATCTCTCCTCTGCTACTATCCATACAGTGGTCATGTCCAGTCACTAGTCCTATCTCTCCTCTACTATCCATACAGTGGTCATGTCCAGTCACTAGTCCTATCTCTCCTCTGCTACTATCCATACAGTGGTCATGTCCAGTCACTAGTCCTATCTCTCCTCTACTATCCATACAGTGGTCATGTCCAGTCACTAGTCCTATCTCTCCTCTACTATCCATACAGTGGTCATGTCCAGTCACTAGTCCTATCTCTCCTCTACTATCCATACAGTGGTCATGTCCAGTCACTAGTCCTATCTCTCCTCTACTATCCATACAGTGGTCATGTCCAGTCACTAGTCCTATCTCTCCTCTACTATCCATACAGTGGTCATGTCCAGTCACTAGTCCTATCTCTCCTCTGCTACTATCCATACAGTGGTCATGTCCAGTCACTAGTCCTATCTCTCCTCTACTATCCATACAGTGGTCATGTCCAGTCACTAGTCCTATCTCTCCTCTGCTACTATCCATACAGTGGTCATGTCCAGTCACTAGTCCTATCTCTCCTCTACTATCCATACAGTGGTCATGTCCAGTCACTAGTCCTATCTCTCCTCTACTATCCATACAGTGGTCATGTCCAGTCACTAGTCCTATCTCTCCTCTACTATCCATACAGTGGTCATGTCCAGTCACTAGTCCTATCTCTCCTCTGCTACTATCCATACAGTGGTCATGTCCAGTCACTAGTCCTATCTCTCCTCTGCTACTATCCATACAGTGGTCATGTCCAGTCACTAGTCCTATCTCTCCTCTGCTACTATCCATACAGTGGTCATGTCCAGTCACTAGTCCTATCTCTCCTCTGCTACTATCCATACAGTGGTCATGTCCAGTCACTAGTCCTATCTCTCCTCTGCTATCCATACAGTGGTCATGTCCAGTCACTAGTCCTATCTCTCCTCTGCTACTATCCATACAGTGGTCATGTCCAGTCACTAGTCCTATCTCTCCTCTGCTACTATCCATACAGTGGTCATGTCCAGTCACTAGTCCTATCTCTCCTCTGCTACTATCCATACAGTGGTCATGTCCAGTCACTAGTCCTATCTCTCCTCTGCTACTATCCATACAGTGGTCATGTCCAGTCACTAGTCCTATCTCTCCTCTGCTACTATCCATACAGTGGTCATGTCCAGTCACTAGTCCTATCTCTCCTCTACTATCCATACAGTGGTCATGTCCAGTCACTAGTCCTATCTCTCCTCTACTATCCATACAGTGGTCATGTCCAGTCACTAGTCCTATCTCTCCTCTACTATCCATACAGTGGTCATGTCCAGTCACTAGTCCTATCTCTCCTCTGCTACTATCCATACAGTGGTCATGTCCAGTCACTAGTCCTATCTCTCCTCTGCTACTATCCATACAGTGGTCATGTCCAGTCACTAGTCCTATCTCTCCTCTACTATCCATACAGTGGTCATGTCCAGTCACTAGTCCTATCTCTCCTCTACTATCCATACAGTGGTCATGTCCAGTCACTAGTCCTATCTCTCCTCTACTATCCATACAGTGGTCATGTCCAGTCACTAGTCCTATCTCTCCTCTACTATCCATACAGTGGTCATGTCCAGTCACTAGACTCATCAATCTCACCGGAGAAAGCATCCAAGCGAGAGAAACGGAGAAACAGCGCCCCTCTGTCTTAGTATGTGTAGACTATGTATGTGTCTGGCAAAACAAATGTTTTACAATGTATTTTATTTAACCTTTATTTTAACAGCCAAGACATACTGAGACCTAGGTCTCTTTTTCAAATGCACCCTGTATAATACAATATAAAATACACATTACACACTATATATATATACACACACACATATACATATATATACATATATATATATATATATATATATATATATATATATATATATATATATATGGTTTGGACACACCTACTCATTCAAGGGTTTTTCTTTATTTTTACTATTTTCAAAATTGTAGAATAAAAGTAAAGACATCAAAACTATGAAATAACACATATGGAATCATGTAGTAACCAAAAAAAGTGTTAAACATATCAAAATATATTTTATATTTGAGATTCTTCAAAGTAGCCACCCTTTGCCTTGATGAGAGCTTTGCACACTCTTGGCATTCTCTCAACCAGTTTCACCTGGAATGCTTTTCCAACGGTCTTGAAGGAGTTCCCACATATGCTGAGCACTTGTTGGCTGCTTTTCCTTCACTCTGCGGTCCAACTCATCCCAAACCATCTCAATTGGGTTGAGGTCGGGTGATTGTGGAGGCCAGGTCGTCTGATGCAGCACTCCATCACTCTCCTTCTTGGTCAAATAGCCCTTACACAGCCTGGAGGTGTGTTGGGTCATTGTCCTGTTGAAAAACAAATGATAGTCCCACTAAGTGCAAACCAGATGGGATAATATAATATGCCATTTAGCAGACGCTTTTATCCAAAGCGACTTACAGTCATGCGTGCATACATTTTTACGTATGGGTGGTCAAACCCACTACCCTGGCGTTACAAGCGCCATGCTCTACCAATTGAGCTACAGAGGAGCGTATCGCTGCAGAATGATGTGGTAGCCATGCTGGTTAAGTGTGCCTTGAATTCTAAATAAATCACAGACAGTGTCACCAGCAAAGCACCCCCACACCATCACACCTCCTCCTCCATGCTTTACGGTGGGAACCACACTGTCACGCCCTGGCTCTGGGGACTCTAATATGTTGAGCCAGGGTGTGTATAGTCTATGTGTGTTCTAGGTTTCACTTTCTGGTTTTGTAGATCTATGTTGGCCAGGGTGGCTCCCAATCAGAGACGGCTGTAGCTCGTTGTCTCTGATTGGGAGTCATACTTAGGTAGCCGTTTGGCACTCATTCATTGTGGTTTCTTGTTCGTATTTGGTTTGTGTATGACCATTGACTGTCACGTCATCGTTTTGATCGTGTGATCATTTATTGAATAAATATGTTCGCCTTCAACGCTGCGCCTTGGTCCTCATCTCTGTTCGACGATCGTGACACACACATGTGGAGATCATCCGTTCACCTACTCTACGTCTCACAAAGACACGGCGGTTGGAACCAAAAATCTCAAATTTGGACTCATCAGACCAAAGGACAGATTTCCACCAGTCTAATGTCCATTGCTCGTGTTTCTTGGCCCAAGCAAGTCTCTTCTTATTATTGGTGTCCTTTAGAAGTGGTTTCTTTTGCAGCAATTCGACCATGAAGGCCTGATTCACACGGTCTCCTCTGAACAGTTGATGTTGAGATGTGTCTGTTTTTGGGCTACAATTTCTGAGGCTGGTAACTCTAATAAACTTATCCTCTGCAGCAGAGGTAACTCTGGGTCTTCCATTCCTGTGGCGGTCCTCATGAGAGCCAGTTTCATCATAGCGCTTGATGGTTTTTGCGACTGCACTTGAAGATACGTTCAAAGTTCTTGAAATGTTCCGTATTGACTGACCTTCTTGTCTTAAAGTAATGATGGACTGTCGTTTCTCTTTGATTATTTGAGCTGTTCATGCCATAATATGGACTTGGTATTTTACAAAATAGGGCTATCTTCTGTATACCACCCCTACCTTGTCACAACACAACTGATTGGCACAAACACATTAAGAAGGAAATAAATTCCACAAATGAACTTTAAAGAAGGCACACCTGTTCATTGAAATGCATTCCAGGTGACTACCACATGAAGCTGGTTGAGAGAATGCCAAGAGTGTGAAAATCTGTCATCAAGGCAAAGGGTGGCTATTTGAAGAATCTCAAATATAAAATATATTTTGATTTGTTTAACACTTTTTTGGTTACTACATGATTCCATGTGTGTTATTTAATAGTTTTGATGTCTTCACTATTAATCTACAATGTAAAAAATAGTACAAATAAAGAAAAACCCTGGAATGAGTAGGTGTGTCCAAACGTATAACTGGTACTGTTTATGCAGTGCCTTGCAAAAGTATTCATCCCCCTTGGCGTTTTTCCTATTTTGTTGCATTACAACCTGTAATTTAAATTGATTTTTATTTGGATTTCATGTAATGGACATACACAAAATAGTCCAAATTGGTGAAGTGAAATGAAAAAAATAACTTTTTTTTGTTTGTTTTTTTGTCTTATTTCTTGTTTGTTTCACAATAAAAAATATTTTGCATCTTCAAAGTGGTAGGCATGTTGTGTAAATCAAATGATACAAACCCCCCCAAAATCAATTTTAACTCCAGGTTGTAAGGCAACAAAACTGGAAAAATGCCAAGGGGGGTGAATACTTTCGCAAGCCACTGTATAATGACGTGTATTGATGTGTATATTGATGTGAATATTGATTTGCATATTGATGTGTATAGGGTATAATGATGTATATTGATGTGCATATTGATGTGTATAGGGTTTACTGATATACTGTATATTGATGTGAATATTGATGTGCATATTGATGTGTATAGGGTATAATGATGTATATTGATGTGCATATTGGAAAAAGAAGAGGACCGAGCACGCCCCAATTCTCATCGACGGGGCTGTAGTGGAGCAGGTTGAGAGCTTCAAGTTCCTTGGTGTCCACATCACCAACAAACTAACATGGTCCAAGCACACCAAGACAGTCGTGAAGAGGGCACGGCAAAACCTATTCCCCCTAAGGAGACTGAAAAAATTTGTCATGGGTCCTCAGATCCTCAAAAGGTTCTACAGCTGCACCATCGAGAGCATCCTGACTGGTTGCATCACTGCCTGGTATGGCAACTGCTCTGCATCTAACCACAAGGCACTACAGAGGGTAGTGCGTACGGCCCAGTACATCACTGGGGCCAAGCTTCCTGCCATCCAGGACCCATTTAAGCTTAATATCCTTGTCATCTATCGCCCTCCAGGTTCCCTTGGAGAGTTCATCAATGAGCTTGATGCCTTGATAAGTTCCTTTCCTGAGGATGGCTCACCCCTCACAGTTCTGGGGGATTTCAACCTCCCTACGTCTACATTTGACTCATTTCTCTCTGCCTCCTTCTTTCCACTCCTCTCCTCTTTTGACCTCACCCTCTCACCGTCCCCCCCCCTACTCACAAGGCAGGCAATATGCTTGACCTCATCTTTACTAGATGCTGTTCTTCTACTAATCTCACTGCAACTCCCCTCCATGTCTCTGACCACTACTTTGTATCCTTTTCTCTCTCGCTCTCCTCCAACACTACTCACTCTGCCCCTACACAGATGGTAATGCGTCGTCGTAACCTTCGCTCTCTCTCCCGCTACTCTCTCCTCTTCCATCCTATCATCTCTTCCCTCTGCTCAATCCTTCTCCCTCCAATCTCCTGATTCTGCCTCCTCAACCCTCCTCTCCTCCCTTTCTGCATCCTTTGACTCTATATGTCCCCTATCCTCCCGGCCGGCTCGGTCCTCCCCTCCAGCTCCGTGGCTTGATGACTCATTGCGAGCTCACAGAACAGAGCTCCGGGCAGCTGAGCGGAAATGGAAGAAAACTAGACTCCCTGCGGACCTGGCATCTTTTCACTCCCTCCTCTCTACATTTTCTTCATCTGTTTCTGCTGCTAAGGCCACTTTCTACCACTCTAAATTCCAAGCATCTGCCTCTAACCCTAGGAAGCTCTTTGCCACATTCTCCTCTCTGCTGAATCCTCCCCCCCCCCCTCCCTCTCTGTGGATGACTTCGTCAACCATTTTGAAAAGAAGGTTGACGACATCCGATCCTCGTTTGTTAAGTCAAATGACACTGCTGGTCCTGCTCACACTGCCCTACCCTATGCTTTGACTTCTTTCTCCCCTCTCTCTCCAGATAAAATCTTGCGACTTGTGACGGCAGGCCGCCCAACAACCTGCCCGCTTGACCCTATCCCCTCCTCTCTTCTCCAGACCATCTCCGGTGACCTTCTCCCTTACCTCACCTCGCTGATCAACTCATCCTTGACCGCTGGCTATGTCCCTTCCGTCTTCAAGAGAGCGAGAGTTGCACCCCTTCTCAAAAAACCAACACTCGATCCCTCTGATGTCAACAACTACAGACCAGTATCCCTTCTTTCTTTTCTCTCCAAAACTATTGAGCGTGCCGTCTTTAGCCAACTCTCTTGCTATCTCTCTCAGAATGACCTTCTTGATCCAAACCAGTCAGGTTTCAAGACTGGTCATTCAACTGAGACTGCTCTTCTCTGTGTCACGGAGGCTCTCCGCACTGCTAAAGCTAACTCTCTCTCCTCTGCTCTTGTCCTTCTAGACCTGTCTGCTGCCTTTGATACTGTGAACCATCAGATCCTCCTCTCCACCCTCTCCGAGCTGGGCATCTCCGGCGCGGCTCACTCTTGGATTGCGTCCTACCTGACCGGTCGCTCCTACCAAGTGGCGTGGCGAGAAGCTGTCTCCGCACCATGTGCTCTCACCAATGGTGTCCCCCAGGGCTCAGTTCTAGGCCCTCTCCTATTCTCCCTATACACCAAGTCACTTGGCTCTGTCATATCCTCACATGGCCTCTCCTATCATTGCTACGCTGACGACACACAACTAATCTTCTCCTTTCCCCCTTCTGATAACCAGGTGGCAAATCGCATCTCTGCATGTCTGGCAGACATATCAGTATGGATGACGGATCACCACCTCAAGCTGAACCTTGGCAAGACGGAGCTGCTCTTCCTCCCGGGGAAGGACTGCCTGTTCCATGATCTCGCCATCACGGTTGACAACTCCGTTGTGTCCTCCTCCCAGAGTGCGAAGAGCATTGGCGTGACCCTGGACAACACCCTGTCGTTCTCCGCTAACATCAAGGCTGTGACCCGATCCTGTAGGTTCATGTTCTACAACATTCGGAGAGTACGACCCTGCCTTACACAGGAAGCGGCACAGGTCCTAATCCAGGCACTTGTCATCTCCCGTCTGGATTACTGCAACTCGCTGTTGGCTGGGCTCCCTGCCTGTGCCATTAAACCCCTACAACTCATCCAGAATGCCGCAGCCCGTCTGGTGTTCAACCTTCCCAAGTTCTCTCACGTCACCCTGCTCCTCCGCACACTCCACTGGCTTCCAGTTGAAGCTCGCATCTGCTACAAGACCATGATGCTTGCCTACGGAGCTGTGAGGGAAACGGCACCTCCGTACCTTCAGGCTCTGATCAGTCCCTACACCCAAACGAGGGCATTTCGTTCATCCACCTCTGGCCTGCTGGCTCCCCTACCTCTGCGGAAGCATAGTTCCCGCTCAGCCCAGTCAAAACTGTTCGCTGCTCTGGCACCCCAATGGTGGAACAAGCTCCCTCACGACGCCAGGACAGCGGAGTCACTCACCACCTTCCGGAGACATCTGAAACCCCACCTCTTTAAGGAATACCTGGGATAGGATAAAGTAATCCTTCTACCCCCCCCTTACCCCAACCCAAACCCCAACCCCCCCCCCCCCAAAAAAAAAAAAACATTGTAAAGTGGTGATCCCACTGGCTACAAGGTGAATGCACCTATTTGTAAGTCGCTCTGGATAAGAGCGTCTGCTAAATGACGTAAATGTAAATGTAAATGTATACTAGGCGGTGTCAGAGGAAGGCCCTAAAAATTGTCAAAAACTCCAGCCACCCTAGTCATAGACTGTTCTCTCTGCTACCGCACGGCAAGCGGTACCGGAGCTCCAAGTCTAGGTCCAAGAGGCTTCTAAACAGCTTCTACCCCCAAGCCATAAGACTACTGAACATCAAATCAAATGGCTACCCAGACTATTTGCATTCCCCCTTTTACGCTGCTGCTACTCTCTGTTTATTATCTATGCATAGCCACTTTAATAACTCTACCTACGTGTACATATTACCTCAATTACCTCGACTAACCGGTGCCCCGGCACATTGACTCGGTACCGGTACCCCCTGTATATAGCCTCGCTACTGTTATTTTTACTGCTACTCTTTAATTATTTGTTACTTTTATTTCATATTATTTTATATTGTATTTTTTTGTGTGATTTCTTTTTTTGGTATTCTTTCTTAAAACTGCATTTTTGGTTAAGGGCTTGTAAGTAAGCATTTCACTGTAAGGTCTACACCTGTTGTATTCGGCTCATGTGAGAAATACAATTTGATTTGATTTGATATTGATGTGTATATTGATGTGGATATTGATGTGTATATTGATGTGTATATTGACGTGTATAGGGTATAATGATGTACATTGATGTGTATATTGACGTGTATATTGATGTGTATAGGGTATATTGATGTATATTGATGTGTTTAGGGTAAAATGATGTGTATAGTGTATATTGATGTATATAGGGTATAATGATGTGTATTGATGTATATTGATGTGTATAGTATATATTAATTTGTATAGGGTATATTGATGTGTATTGATGTATATTGATGTGTATTGATGTGTATTGATGTGTATTGATGTATATTGATGTATATTGATGTGTATTGATGTGTATTGATGTATATTGATGTGTATTGATGTATATTGATGTGTATAGTGTGAAAGAGACCTTGGTCTCAGCATGACTCCATGTCAAAATAACCCACTGGGCACAGACGTTAATGCAACGTCTATTCCACTTTGGTTCAACATGGAAACAATGTTGATTCAACCATTGTGTGCCCAGTGGGAAAGGTTAAATACATTTTTTAAAATTCAAATGTTGTATATATTATTGCTAGTTTTCCCACAATGTGATGATTTCTATCTAAATGTGTTTTTAAAGGCCCAGTGCAGTCAAACATTTGATTTTCCTGTGTTTTATATATATTTCCACACAATGAAGTTGCAATAATACTGTGAAAATTATGATAATGCCCTTTTAGTGTAAGAGCTGTTTGAAAAGACCGCCTGAAATTTCAGCCTGTTTTGGTGGGATGGAGTTCTGGCCTGCCTTGTGACATCACCAGGTGGTAAATTAGTTAATAGACCAATAAGAAAGAGTTCCAAACCTCTCTCTGCCAATAACAGCTAGTTTTCAGTTTTCCCCTCCCCACTCAGACCACTCCCAGACAATCTAGCTAAATTCTTTCTTGAGAAATTGCTCTTTGTTAAGAAGCTATTTTTGTTTCTTTTTGACCGTTTTTAATTAAAAACAATCACAGTAAGGTACATAATTGTTACCCAGAAATGATTTGATATTGAGATAAAAAATGTCTGCATTAGACCTTTAAACCAGTTAAATGTAACTAAATGTAATCTAAAATGTAATCTACGTAATTCCCAAAGGTAACTATTTATCATGAGATGGCCATAAACAATAACTGGTAACGCTACATACTCAAAGAAAGGTTCAAATCTCACCTTTCTGGTAATAGTTATAAATTGCTGAGGTGTACTCACTTTTGAGGACACAAGCTCAAATACATGGTACAATTACGATAAAAATATGAAATATTTTATATGATGTAGGCTACTTCCTATTCAACAAAACTGTATGAATAACGCTTGAAATGACTTGTATGCTTTCTAAATATAGCATAATCAATTTATAAAACGATTAACTATAATATTTCACCTTCCTTATAACTGTAAAATACAAATGTGCATGTTTTAGAAAATGTGCATATTATCTAAAAGTCTCTTTTGATCTAAACGTCTGCCCCATCGTTGTGAACGTCTCACAGCTTGGCTTCCTGAACTCGTTAGGAACTCGCCTTTCATCTCATATTAATCTTGTCCATCTATGACAAACAGAAAGTGTTTTTTTTTGTTTAAAATCTGTTGATTATTTTTGAATACTGGCTACAAATCGATCTCTGAATGTGCTACAGCGACGAAACCGCTCTCTCCTGCTGCTCTACGATGTCAGGATTGTTAGTGGCTGTGATTTAGGGTTTCGCCAGGAGTTGATGGACAGTCGGAAGAGCAAATGAAATGGTAGGAGGGACATCTCAGCTTCAAGTCATACTCATGTGTCCGTGAGAATCAGGGCTGCAGCTCATTGTAATTTTGATATATGGTGTCCACAGATCGATTTATAAGCGAAAATGTTGGCTGGAACTGGTACCAGAACCACGCAGGTCCCCAAAACAGGGAACTTTACATCTAAGAGTTAACTCAAGAGGGCTCTATTCAATCTTTATTGCGGAAGTTCAACGTTACAGGGTGATTGAAATGTAATGGCAATGTTCCCGCATTAGTGGAGACTGCACTGCTGCATATCTTTCAAATATCTCTTAACGAATACATTTGAAAAATCTTTGAGAAGAAACAGCAAAAAGATCTCTACTAGAAGAGGTGGAACTGTAAAACAACAGCAGCCGTATATCTGCTAGTTTGATAACTTGATCATGTGAGGTCATGTGACAGAAATAAACACTGTTGCGCTGAACATACAGCTCAAAAACAACAAAACATTTGGATTTGATTTCTTTAAGCTTTTATTTTACCAGGCAGGTCAATTATGAACAAATTCTTATTTACAATGACGGCCTGGCAAGAACAAATGAATAGGCCTAAATTTAATAGGCCAGAAAATGTAATAGTCCTAATCATCATTGAGCCACCATTTTCCTTCTGGCTCCATTGCTATGATCTGCGCTGAGAGAAGGGCTCTTAGAGTTGGCTTATTTCTTTCACATAAGGCCTGTTAAGGGGATTGCTTTAACTAAATATGAATATATGAACACAGAGATGCGTCATGCCCATTGAAACATAAGGGCACGTGCCTCCTCATAGTATTTTCGTTATAGCTTAAAGATACTGTGTGTGATATAGCTGTTATAGATGATAGATGTGATATGTGCCCATAGCTTTTTACATTCAAATAAACTCACAGAGAATAGAGATGGCAAATCCAATACTTTTTTTCACGGTTGGATAAATATACTTTGTTTCCTTTAGTGTCATGGCCATCATAAATGGGTGACTACGTGGGTGACTTTGGCTACAGAAATAGAACGTCACCCTAATCCCTCCTGTCCTCCTTCAGCTGTCTTTTGACTCATAATAAGACATTAAGATGACTTTGTGACGTATGATTCAGTGGTGTTGTGACTGCCTAAACACCTACGCTTTCCTATCCTTCACTGGGCATTGGTTTAAGTGTGATCGAACAAATGACTGAGCCGATACTCAACCTTTTCCCTTTGTTTCGCTTAACAATTACAACCCATCACACAACCAGGTACTGCCATACAGAGCAATTTAACTGAGAGAATACTGACATTATAATCAGGAAAATTAAAAACACAAATTGTGACTTAACTGTAAACATATGGAAAAAACCCGATTCATAACACTATCTAAATTAAACAATGTTATCACCATTCTATAAAAATCAAGAAAGCTTCCCAGAATACCCTCAGATGCTATTTACAATCTTTTTACCATGACTATCAAAATCATGCAGAGGATAATATTTACATTTTGAGTCTTCATACCATGACTATCAAAATCATGCAATTCTGTTTAATCCTTGATGATGTCACTCTCATTAAAAAAGTAAATAATGATTTGTCAATCACATTTATACATACTGAACCAGTCAACAGTTTGGACACACCTACTAATTCAAGGGTTTTTCTTTATTTTTTACTATTTTCTACATTGTACAATAATAGTGAAGACATCAAAACTATGAAATAACACATATGGAATCATGTAGTAACCAAAACAAAAAAAAGTGTTAAACAAATCAAAATATATTTTAGATTTTTGATTCTTCAAAGGACCCACCCTTTGACTTGATGACAGCTTTGCACACTCTTGGCATTCTCTCAACCAGATTCACCTGGAATGCTTTTCCAACAGTCTTGAAGGAGTTCCCACATACAGTGGGAGAAAAAAAGTATTTAGTCAGCCACCAATTGTGCAAGTTCTCCCACTTAAAAAGATGAGAGAGGCCTGTAATTTTCATCATAGGTACATGTCAACTATGACAGACAAATTGAGATTTTTTTTCTCCAGAAAATCACATTGTAGGGTTTTTTATGAATTTATTTGCAGATTATGGTGGAAAATAAGTATTTGGTCACCTACAAACAAGCAAGATTTCTGGCTCTCACAGACCTGTAACTTCTTCTTTAAGAGGCTCCTCTGTCCTCCACTCGTTACCTGTATTAATGGCACCTGTTTGAACTTGTTATCAGTATAAAAGACACCTGTCCACAACCTCAAACAGTCACACTCCAAACTCCACTATGGCCAAGACCAAAGAGCTGTCAAAGGACACCAGAAACAAAATTGTAGACCTGCACCAGGCTGGGAAGACTGAATCTGCAATAGGTAAGCAGCTTGGTTTGAAGAAATCAACTGTGGGAGCAATTATTAGGAAATGGAAGACATACAAGACCACTGATAATCTCCCTCGATCTGGGGCTCCACGCAAGATCTCACCCCGTGGGGTCAAAATTATCACAAGAACGGTGAGCAAAAATCCCAGAACCACACGGGGGGACCTAGTGAATGACCTTAGGAGAGCTGGGACCAAAGTAACAAAGCCTACCATCAGTAACACACTACGCCGCCAGGGACTCAAATCCTGCAGTGCCAGACGTGTCCCCCTGCTTAAGCCAGTACATGTCCAGGCCCGTCTGAAGTTTGCTAGAGTGCATTTGGATGATCCAGAAGAGGATTGGGAGAATGTCATATGGTCAGATGAAACCAAAATATAACTTTTTGGTAAAAACTCAACTCGTCGTGTTTGGAGGACAAAGAATGCTGAGTTGCATCCAAAGAACACCATACCTACTGTGAAGCATGGGGGTGGAAACATCATGCTTTGGGGCTGTTTTTCTGCAAAGGGACCAGGACGACTGATCCGTGTAAAGGAAAGAATGAATGGGGCCATGTATCGTGAGATTTTGAGTGAAAACCTCCTTCCATCAGCAAGGGCATTGAAGATGAAACGTGGCTGGGTCTTTCAGCATGACAATGATCCCAAACACACCGCCCGGGCAACGAAGGAGTGGCTTCGTAAGAAGCATTTCAAGGTCCTGGAGTGGCCTAGCCAGTCTCCAGATCTCAACCCCATAGAAAATCTTTGGAGGGAGTTGAAAGTCTGTGTTGCCCAGCGACAGCCCCAAAACATCACTGCTCTAGAGGAGATCTGCATGGAGGAATGGGCCAAAATACCAGCAACAGTGTGTGAAAACCTTGTGAAGACTTACAGAAAACGTTTGACCTGTGTCATTGCCAACAAAGGGTATATAACAAAGTATTGAGAAACTTTTGTTATTGACCAAATACTTATTTTCCACCATAATTTGCAAATAAATTCATAAAAAATCCTACAATGTGATTTTCTGGATTTTTTTTCCTCATTTTGTCTGTCATAGTTGACGTGTACCTATGATGAAAATTACAGGCCTCTCTCATCTTTTTAAGTGGGAGAACTTGCACAATTGGTGGCTGACTAAATACTTTTTTTCCCCACTGTATGCTGAGCACTTGTTGGCTGCTTTTCCTTCACTCTGCGGTCCAACTCATCCCAAACCATCTCAATTGGGCTGTGGTCGGGTTATTTTGGAGGCCGGGTCATCTGATGCAGCACTCCATCACTCTCCTTCTTGGTCAAATAGCCCTTACACAGCCTGGAGGTGTGTTGGGTCATTGTCCTGTTGAAAAACAAATGATAGTCCCACTAAGCGCAAACCAGATGGAATGGCGTATCACTGCAGAATGCTGTGGTAGCCATGCTGGTTAAGTGTGCCTTGAATTCTAAATTAATCACTGACAGTGTCACCTGCAAAGCACCCCCACACCATCACACCTCCTCCTCCATGCTTCACGGTGAAAACCACACATGCAGAGATCATCCGTTCACCTACTCTGCGTCTCACAAAGACACGGCGTTTGGAACCAAACATTACATTTACATTTTACATTTTAGTCATTTAGCAGACGCTCTTATCCAGAGCAACTTACAGTTAGTGAATGCATACATGTTTTTTTGTTTGTTTTATTAATATATAATTTTTTCATACTGGCCCCCCGTGGGAAACGAACCCACATCCCTGCCGGCCAAACCCTCCCCTATCTTGGACGACGCTGGACCAATTGTGCACCGCCCATGGGTCTCCCAGTCGCGGCCGGCTGCGACAGAGCCTGGACTCGAACCAGGATCTCTAGTGGCACTGCTAGCACTGCGATGCAGTGCCTTAGACCACTGCGCCACTCGGGAGTCAAACATCTCACATTTGGACTCATCAGACCAAAGGACAGATTTCCACCGGTCTAATGTCCATTGCTCGTGTTTCTTGGCCCAAGCAAGTCTCTTCTTCTTATTGGTGTCCATTAGTAATGGTTTCTTTGCAGCAATTCGACCATGAAGGCCTGATTCACACAGTCTCCTCTGAAAAGTTGATGTTGAGATGTGTCTGTTACTTGAACTTTGTGAAGCATTTATTTGGGATGCAATTTCTGAGGCTGGTAACTCTAATGAACTTATCCTCTGCAGCAGAGGTAACTCTGGTTCTTCCTTTCCTGTGGCGGTCCTCATGAGTGCCAGTTTCATCATAGCGCTTGATGGTTTTTGCGACTGCACTTGAAGATACGTTCAAAGTTCTTGAAATGTTCCATATTGACTGACCTTCATGTCTTAAAGTAATGATGGACTGTCGTTTCTCTTTGCTTATTTGAGCTGTTCTTGCTATAATATGGACTTGGTCTTTTACCAAATAGAGCTATCTTCTGTATACCCCCCTACCTTGTCACAACACAACTGATAGGCTCAAACGCATTAAGAAGGAAATAAATTCCACAAATTAACTGTTAACAAGGCACACCTGTTAATTGAAATGCATTCCAGGTGACTACCTCATGAAGCTGGTTGAGAGAATGCCAAGAGTGTGCAAAGCTATCATCAAGGCAAAGGGTAGCTATTTGAAGAATCTTAAATATAAAATATATTTTGATTTGTTTAATACTTTTTTGGTTACTACATGATTCCATATGTGTTATTTCATAGTTTTGATATCTTCACTATTATTCTACAATGTAGAAAATAGTAAAAATAAAGAAAAACCCTGGAATGAGTAGTTGTGTCCAAACTTTTGACTGGTACTATATGTATATGCTATGCTACCATTCAACAAACATACATTCAACATAAATTAACAGACATTTGAAAAATAATATTTATACAAATGAAAGGGCATACTCCCAGTAAGTAAAATGGCAGGTGTAGGTTGTTTTGTCCATTGGTCATGAGTCATATCCAACATGTTACAATGAAACATTTGCATTTAGAGACTGCATTAACTGTAATTGAAAAGATGTTGTCTGAAGGTCAAACACATAACCACGGAACAACGTCAACCCATCATGGTTGATTTTTTGACAAAGCCACAACATTGTTGCTGTGAAGTACATAAAATGCTCAAATAGGGTTTGTCTGCATTTACTTTGTTTACAAACATTGGAGTGAAACATGCTTATATTTTAGTTCTGATGGGGTACTACAGTTAAACTAAGCTCATGAGTTGAACTAAGCTCATGGTGATCTTAGGCTTGTGTGCGGCTGCTCGGCCATTTCATGAAGCTCCCGACGAACAGTTCTTGTGCTGATGACGTTGCTTCCAGAGGCAGTTTGGAACTCTTTAGTGAGTGTTGCAACTGAGGACAGACAATTTTTACGCGCTACGCGCTTCAGCACTCGGCGTCCCCGTTCTGTGAGCTTGTGTGGCCTACCACTTCGCGGCTGAGCCGTTGTTGCTCCTAGACTTTTCCACTTCACAATAACAGCACTTACAGTTGACCGGGGCAGCTCTAGCAGGGCAGAAATTTAACAAACTGACTTGTTGGAAAGGTGGCATCCTATGACGGTGCCACGTTGAAAGTCACTGAGCTCTTCAGTACGGGCCATTCTACTGCCAATGTTTATCTATGTAGATTGCATGGCTGTGTGCTCGATTTTATACACCTGTCAGAAACGGGTGTGGCTGAAATAGCTGAATTCACTCATTTGAAAGGGGTGTCCACATACTTTTGTATATATAGTGTATCATACATTTAAAAGTCCAAAGATGGATGGAGCCAAAGCAGATTGCTAACCATCATTCATTGTTCTGAGGCGTCATGTTTGTGCAACCATAACACAACTGGAAAATACAAACATACCATAGTTGATTTTTGAAAGAGTCACATCATTGTTGCAGTGACGTACAGAAAAGGTTCTGTTCCATGCAACAGCTAAACATCATTGATTGTTGTGAGGCATCGTGTTTGTGCAACCATAGCACAACTGGAAAATGCCCAGGGGAAGAACCGTAAGGTCACGGACACAAAGCCAGTGTCCATGGACTCACATTCAGATGGAAGGATAGCTTCTTAGTTGTTTCATAATCAGACCTCTCCAATATGGGACTGTGTCTGGACATGGACGATCTTGAGCAGAGGACCAGGCAGGCCTAAGACTTTCTCACTGAGAGAACGTAGTCTACTCTAGCGCTCAGTGTGGCAGCTCCCACAATACCACAACAATAACGCCATCGCCACATTTAGATAACAGAGTGAGTCTTTTCTACCAGTTTGAGGGCCTGGTGCATCCCGGCGGCAGACAGCCTGCGGTTGATGTTACGGTAGCGGCAACGCAGCAGGTTGCTGTAGGTGGTCCTCAGGTCCCTGTTGAAGAAGGCGTAGATAAACGGGTTGAGGAGGGAGTTGGCGTAGCCCAGCCACAGCAGGGTCCTCTCCACCCACAAGGGCACACAGCTAGGGCAGTCCACCCTGCAGATGAAGGGTCTGGCCGTAGAGAGCAGGAAGAATGGCATCCAGCAGACGCTGAAGGCCCCTACCACGATCCCCAGGGTGGCCGCTGCCTTCTGCTCCCGCTTGAAGATGGACATGTTCCTCCGGTTGCTCCTCATGAGGCGCGAGAATCGCGTGCACTCCTCCACCTCCCTGTGGAGCCTCAGGGCGGCCGACACACAGTCCACGCTCTCCTCCTCCTCCTCCTCCTCCTGCTCCTCCATGGCCTCCTCCTCTCCCCCCCGCGCCTCCTCCTCCTCCCCGACCCGCGGGAAGCCCGTGATGGTGTGTTTGGCGGCGCTGAGCTTGGCGGCGCGGTAGATGCGGTAGTACATAATGAGCATGACGGACACGGGGATGTAGAACGCCACCGAGGTGGAGTAGATGGTGTAACCAAAGTCCTGGCTGATCAGACACACCTTGTTGTCGTTGACGTTCTGGGCCCAGCCGAAGAGGGGGGGCAGGGTGATGGAGGCGGAGAGGAGCCACACGGACACCACCATCTTGGCCATGCAACAGCCATTCTGCCTCACAGGATAGGTCAGAGGTTTGGTTATGCCCAGGTACCTCAGAACGAACAACAAAAAAGCATATCATTAATTAGCTGCTAAACATAAGCTGTTTATACATTCAGAACATACTACTGTACATACATTGCATGAACAGCAAACAACTTCCAACAGAAAACAAACACTGGGGAGTTATTCACCCCCAAAATAACTATTAGCAATTATAATAAGACACTGTATAACAATATTATTATAACGTAGCCTGCTACTAGGGCTAAGCTATACTATCTTTTCAAAGGAGAATGGAATTCCGAACTCCTTAAGTGTTTTGTTATGTTTTATGACAGGGTAGAAGCAGAAGCAGAGAGACAGTAGAGGGACCGGCAAAAATGCTTATTGGCTCATGCGGGGGATCGAACTGCAGGGGGTAAACATATGGTTTTGGAGGCAAGCGTGTTACCCACTTAATTCACTATGAAAATATCGATGTTAATTTGTTTATTTATTCTTTATTTTATTTAGTAGCCTACACCAATTGGTGCCGAGCCCGTATGGGTTTATAAGACACGATTACATCAAGTACCTGTGCACAAAACACTAAACAGAAATGTAGGACTCAATTTAACAATTAAATGCATAATTAACAATCATAACAAAACGGCTTTCACCTTGTCACACTACACAAACAATACACGTGTCCTTCTATGTAGGTAAAAGGCGTTGGAATTACACTTACCTGTCTATGCTAATTACGCACAACGTCATTATGGATGCAGTGCAACACATCACGTCCATGGCGATAAAAACATTGCAGAAGACTTGGCCAAAAACCCATTGCCCCCCAATAAGGTCCGTTATACTGACAAACGGCATAACTGCCAGCGCGATTGAAAGGTCGGCAACCGCCAGAGACACGATCAGATAGTTGGACGGCTGCCGCAACTTCTTCACAAAGCACACCGAAATCACCACCAGCAAGTTCCCGCAGATAGTTAACAGCGTGAGCATGGTGAGTAACCCTCCAATAAATACCTTCTCCATCTTGTCGTAGTTCAGAATTTGCTCACCACACCGAGTGCCATTCTCCATCAGCAGAGTTGAAGACCGCGAAGTGGCGGAGAATGCCTCCGTCGCCTCTTGCGCAATCTTCAGCAAGTGTGCAACGAGCGCCTCCGAAATCATGTTTGTTGCGCCGGGCTCTTTCGCTCTCTCCATCACGTAAGATTTCATGTTGCTGTTGTTGAAAGTTCTATCTGCATTCACGACCATGCTGGTTGGTTTTTATGCATGAACTTACAACCCCGTAAAATGACATAGCCTATAGGCCTACGCACAGATGTGCATGTGTGATGTAAATGACTCATCTGCATCGTCCGCCCAGAGCGCACATTCATAAATGTCAGAAACACGCAAATTGCTCTATTTTGAGGACATTATTCATAACGCAAGCCGCAAGTATGTATCAAAAACGACCTTAATTAAAATGTTTCTCTGCGAACATCTCGCACCTCTGGACGCGCCACCGAGAAATAACAGCTCCCGAGGGCATGTCATTGCCTAACTGATTGACAAGTGACGTCAGGAACACCTAGAATATTGGAGTCATACCAAATGTATTTCTGATTTATTCAAGACATTAAATAAGCATGTCATTATCTGAATAGCCAACCAATCCAATGCGACCATGAACAATAACGGATGGGGAACGGTATCCAAATACCTTCGTTGGCAACTAAATCAGCTGTAATAGATTTACAGAGTAGGTCGAATAATTGTAGGCGACAAAATGGCCACAATAGCATCATTTGAGATAAAAATTAAAAATTAAAAAAAGAAATGCATATATATTGTAGTAAACATTATTGGAGCAGGTAGCTAGCAGGAGAACGCTGGTGTCAGAAAGTGGGATGGAGCCGGTGATTGGATGGAGCCGGTGATGGCCGGAGCCGGTGATGGGCTTGGAGCCGGTGATGGGCATGGTGTCTACATGTGAGGGACTTGGTATAGAGAGGGTGGGGACAGCTCACCTGAAGGAAGGAAGGCGGTAATGTAGCGACTTTAACTCAACACCTAGCGACCTTGTCAACAGGTTCGGACCTCTTGTCGTAACGGTTAAGATGTTGGCTTGACAGTCGCTCGACCCAGGTTCGAGTCCCAGTCAGAGTTGCCCCCCCCCCCCCGCCCCCCGAATTCGTTTCAATAGATCAATAGTTAGGCATATGTAATGGCAGCGGCAGTAGCCTCGAGGTCACCAGCTTCAATATACTACATACTGCTGTTGTGCCCTTGAGCAAGGCACTTGACCCCTAAGGGCTCCAGTGGCACAGCCCCTGTGCTGCTCCCAGGCTGTGGTCTATGTGTGTGTGTCAACTTGGGTACTGGAACAGTGAAAATGAATAATACCATGCAAATGTACCAATAAATCAAGTATGTTATTGTAATCTTATCGACACCTGTTCCCGGGATCACAGCTAAGTATGTCATGGTGCCGTCATGTATTGAAGTGGGTGTATCTGTCCTGTATTATTCATGACTAAAGGCACCAGGGCCCAGTCTTTTCAAAACCTTTTCAATCTGGTTCAGAATTATGTAATCCTCTTTTTTGCCTTCCAGGATCAGATCGATCTGGCTGTTTTTCAGCCTTTTTTTTCCAGAAAATAATTAGATACCACAATATGAAGATGACAGAATCTGGATTGTCAGTGCTTTGAACGGGCCTCGCCATCTACTGGACAGGTTGTGGTATTACTTCTACCCGGTCGTATGGAAACAGAGATGAGGGAACTACATGAATAAAGATGCCTTGATTAAAAACAATAGAGCCTGTATATCACTTAGAAGTCAGTAGATGCATTTATTTGAAACTTCTAAATATAACAAATCAAATCAAGTCACGTTTTATTGGTCTTGTACACATATTTTGCAGATGTTATCGCAGGTGAAGCAAAATGCTTATGTTTCTAGCTCAAACAGTGGAGAAATACCGAACAAAACACACACATCTTTGGTTACTATGGTGGCATTATTTATATGCTCTGTTTTGAAACCATTGGACTCAGTATTCCACTCAGCGATACGTTTTATCACTGGGACGGTTTTAGGACTCATCATTGTATTCTGTACAAAATGTGGGAAGGACCTCTGCAGACTTGCAGAAACTTCCTCTGTACATAACTTCATTGATTACATTTAGACTTACACATTACCAAACCCTTCTCAGGGATGGTTAACTCTGGGAGACCCCTTTGGTCTCCACAGAATTTGGATAATCTGCTTTTAGTTTTCTTTGCCCCTTATGTCTGGAACAATTATGCAGAATTCCTTGCCGTTAGATATTCTGGTGCCTTTCAGGCATTTTTAAATGATTAATTGGACACTTTTATGTTACAGAATCCGATTGCTTTTCTTAAACATGTTTAATGTTGTGTATTGTATTGTGTTTTATTATAGTGTGTTTTATTTGTAATGTATACGGAGGGCTGTTGTGTTTTATTTTATATAATTTGTGTTACATTTTTTCTCTCCACATTTTGTTACGTTACAGCCTTATTCTAAAATGGATTAAATCGTTTTTTCCCCCCCTCATCCATCTACACACAATACCCCATAATGACAAAGCAAAAACAGGTTTTTAGATTTTTTTGCAAATGTATTAAAAATAAAAAACGGAAAATCACATTTACATAAGTATTCAGACACTTTACTCAGTACCTTGTTGAAGCACCTTTGGCAGCGATTGCAGCCTCGCGTCTTCTTGGGTATGACACTACAAGCTTGGCACACCTGTATTTGGGGAGTTTCTCCCATTCTTCTCTGCAGATCCTCTCAAGTTCTGTCAGGTTGGATGGGGAGTGTTGCTGCACAGCTATTTTCAGGTCTCTCCAGAGATATTTGATCGGGTGGAAGTCCGGGCTCTGCCTGGGCCACTCAAGGACATTCAGAGACTTGTCCCGAAGAATGATGGAGGCCACTGTGTTCTTGGGGACCTTCAATGCTGCAGACATTTTTTGGTACCTTTCCCCAGATCTGTGCCTCAACACAATCCTGTCTCGGACCTCTACGGACAATTCCTTCGACCTCATGGCTTGGTCTTTTCTCTGACATGCACTGTCAACTGTGGGACCTTATATAGACAGGTGTGTGCCTTTCCAAATCATGTCCAATCAATTGAATTTACCACAGGTGGACTCCAATCAAGTTGTAGAAACATCTCAAGGATGATCAATGGAAATAGGATGCATCTGTGCTCAATTTCGAGTCTCATAGCAAAGGGTCTGAATACTTATGTAAATAAGGTAGTTCTGTTGTTTATTTTTCATAAATGAGCCCAACATGACTAAAAATCTGTTTTCGATTTGTCATTATGGGTTGTTGTGTGTAGATTGTTGAGGACATTTTTTGAATTTAATCCATTTTAGAATAAGGCTGTAACGTAACAAAATGTGGAAAAAAAGTCAAGGGGTCTGAATACTTTCCGAATTTACTGTATATACACTATTTTCAGAGGAAACCTGGAACATCTCCCAGTCTGTCATATCAAAACAATCTTGAAACATAGATTCCGATTGGTCATACCAACTACTGACCACATGCCTATACTGCAGTCAGTTTAACATAATGAACCTTTGGATTGTAGTGACATTTACATGTCTTGGTTGTAGTGCCTGTCTAAATCCACCCTGAAGCCACCATTCTAGTGGGATCAAGTCTTGATCATCAATATAATCCTGATTTTCGGCATCACAACTATCGTAATCACTACCTTTGAGTTTTGAAAAACGCAAAAACAACATTGGATTACCAAATCCTTATCCCTATCCAGAGGATCAGAATCTTATTTTTTCCGTTTTGAAAACCCCAATTCTAACATTTAAGCCGATCTGATTGCCTAAATCTGATCAGATAACTTTAGATACACTGGGCCCTGGGCATCCGGTCAGTGTTAAGTCAAATCGGCCAATTTCTCACAATACCGAAGATCAGGGAAATATGTAGAGGCCTTTTTTTGTTGTTGTCACTTTTCAATAATTTTCCTTGAGAAGCACAAAACTATGAATCAGGGGTTTATCATCAGATATAAGCAATGTGACTATGGACCATTGAGCAGAATACTTTTTGTACAGAATGTTACAATAGCACCACCGTGTGGCCTTATTGGGTACTGTATTTGTCCTCGTGGCAAAGCAGTGACTAACTTCAGTCTTTAGCTCAACGTCTTTTGAAGACTGATGATTAGACTCAAGCGAACCATCATCTTCAATTGTAATACACTGTAATCACTCCTGCCGTGTTGGCTGGGACTGCAGAGCAGAGCATCTTCCCAAATAAGATGACAAGTTAACGCTATATCAGCTGTTAACATTGTTACATTGGACCTTTTCACATTGTTACAAGTGTTACATAGGACCTTGATATGGCAACTTTCACGAGCTTGAACAGTAGGCTAAAGAGCTGTTGACACATTACGAGTTTTTAATAGAGAAAATATCCACACATAATAATTGTACTGTATATAATTGTAATGTTATTCTCATGTGAGCAATTGGAATACTAAATGGCCTGTCAAATGTTATAGCATGTTTCAAATAAAAAAATGTAACATTTGCTTTTAATTATACACTGAACCAAAATATAAACGCAACATGTAAAGTGCTGGTCCCATGTTTCATGAGCTGAACTAAAAGATCCCAGACATTTTTCAAACGCACAAAAACATTATTTCTCTCAAATTTTGCACACAAATTTGTTTACATCCCTGTTAGTGAGCATTTTATCCTTTGTCAAGATAATCCATCCACCTGACAGGTGTGGCATATCAAGAAGCTGATTAAACAGCATGATCATTACATAGGTGCACCTTGTTCTTGGGACAATAAAAGGCCACTCTAAAATGTGCAGTTTTGTCACACAATACAATGCCACAGATGTCTCAAGTTTTGAAGGAGTGTGCAATTGGCATGCTGACTACAGGAATGTCCACCAGAGCTGTTGCCAGATAATTGTATGTTCATTTATCTACCATAAGCCGCCTCCAACGTCGTTTTAGAGAATTTGGCAGTACGTCCAACCTGCCTCACAACCGCAGACCACGTATAACCACACCAGCCAAGGACCTCCACATCCAGCTTCTTCACCTGCGGGATCGTCTGAGACCAGCCACCCGGACAACTGATGAAACTGTGGGTTTGCACAACCAAATAATTTCTGCACAAACTGTCAGAAACCGTCTCAGGGAAGCTCATCTACATGCTCGTCATCCTCACCAGGGTCTTGACATGACTGCAGTTCTGCGTCGTAACCGACTTCAGTGGGCAAATGCTCACCTTCGATCGTCACTGGCATGCTGGAGAAGTATGCTCTTCACAGATGAATCCCAGTTTCAACTGTACCAGGCAGATGGCAGATGGCGTCGTGTGGGCGAGCGGTTTGCTGATGTCAACGTTGTGAACAGTGTGCCCCATGGTGGCGGTGGGGTTATATGCTATGGGCAGGCATAAGCTACGGACAATGACGAACACAATTGCATTTTATCGATGGCAATTTGAATGCACAGAGATACCGTGAAGAGATCCTGAGGCTCATTGTCGTGCCATTCATCCGCCGCATGATAATGCATGGCCCCATGTCGCAAGGATCTGTACACAATTCCTGGGAGCTGAAAATGTCCCAGTTCTCCCATGGCCTGCATACTCACCAGACATGTCACCCATTGAGCATGTTTGGGATGCTCCGGATCGACGTGTACGACATAGTGTTCCAGTTCCCGCCAATATCCAGCAGCTTCGCACAGCCATTGAAGAGGAGTGGGACAACATTCCACAGGCCACAATCAACAGCCTGATCAACTCTATGCGAAGGAGATGTCTCACTGCATGAGGCAAATGACGGTCACACCAGATACTGACTGGTTTTCTGATCCACGCCCCTACCTTTTTTATTTAGGGTACTGTATCTGTGACCAACAGACGCATATCTGTATTACCAGTCTTGTGAAATCCATAGATTAGGGCCTAATGAATTTACTTCCTCATATGAACTGTAACTCAGTAAAATCTTTGAAATTGTTGCATGTTGCGTTTATATTTTTGTTCAGTATAGTTTATAGGCCAAACCGTTCAGAGGTTTTCATGAGAAGACTGATTTTCGGGATGTCTCATGGTCTGACAAACACCGCTGTAGCTCAGCCACCTTTCACTGGAGGATGTGGTGGATTGAGACGTAGCCCGCTCAGCCACCTTCCACTGGAGGATGTGGTGGATTGAGACGCAGCCCTTGCAAAAAAACAGATATCTCTAGTTTAAACTGACGGATTTTGATGGGGATTATTTTATTATGTTAATTAGATTGACCCACGGGTGCGTCAATAGACTCTTAAGGATGAACACGCTTAAATTACGAGAGTACACAGTCCTTGTGAGGACTTTCCATGTATTGGTCTTTCAAACACATGGAAACCATGTTTGATTTATTTGATACCATTCCTCTAATTCCGCTCCAGCCATTACCATGAGCCCGTCCTCCCCAATTAAGGTGCAACCAGCCTCCTGTAGTAGGTAATTCCCCATGCTTCGACTACTCAGCCCCGGGCCGCCATCCCACTTCTGACACCAATGTAGCAAACGGCGGAGCAGGGAACAAAGCGAACCTGGGTCGCTGGCGTGAAAGGCCAACACCCTACGCATCACGTCAATAGGGTTAACCGACTTGGTGGGAATTGTGACGTGGCTCATATAGCGAGGATCGCTACAATACAAACATTTAAATAAATAAACAAACAACTGATTGAAATACTAAATGAACGCTACTTAAAAATACATCGCTTAATTACTGTGTAGTTAAATTATCTCACAAACTAGGGCATAGAGAGGTTTTGGACTGGAACAGCTTCACTCATGAACCCGAGTAGCCTTAGTTTTTATTATTTACACAAGTGTATGAACAACAGGTAGGCCTGCAAGGCTATTCCACTATTCTGAATATTTGACTGTACTGTCTGTGTTCACAGTAGGACTACAGCAAAACAATCCACTATAACCCATACACAAAAAAAATGTATGCACGCATGACTGTAAGTCGCTTTGGATAAAAGCGTCTGCTAAATGGCATATTATATTTATTATTATAACCGGGCCT
Source organism: Coregonus lavaretus (assembly GCF_964263955.1). Classification (NCBI taxonomy): domain Eukaryota; kingdom Metazoa; phylum Chordata; class Actinopteri; order Salmoniformes; family Salmonidae; genus Coregonus; species Coregonus lavaretus. The sequence goes on along the minus strand of NC_140012.1, from coordinate 43,304,912 downwards.
AATTATACATAGATATTCTGACAATCATATCAACCTCACACCACACCAGTGTACCCAGACCATTACTGACAAATACAAATAAAATAAAATGTCATGAACAATCCGAACACTGTTTGACCTGGTGGTATAGTTTCAGTGCCAGAACAAAACAAGATAATGTCCCAACACCCAAAGATGCACGCAGACAGTTTCGTCGTGATGTAGGCTACAAAGTAGCAACAACCCACCCTTCAACTCTGACCCACTGACACATGCACAGGTGAAAACAAAGCTTCATGCTCCACCTGTGAAAAGGTTAGGGTGGGGAAAAACAACATGACATAGCAAGAAGTAAACAGCCTCGCCATCTGCATCAGTTTCAACACATAGGAAAATGTTCACCACAGCCGGGCTGTCATGCCCTCTGCTTGGCGGTGTGTGTGTTATAAATCAGCTCAACATGACGGCTACTGCAGCACGCATGATCATTCATTGCGTGACGCATAGCACATACCTATAAATATGCCACAGCCATCGCTGAACGTTAGGCTACATCCAGAGAGAAATAACATTAAATAATCTAACAACAATTATTTGATCCACGCTATAACACAACCCGTTCTGCTTTTTAGGCATATAAACCTATGCTTGTTCGTATTTTCTGTATAGAACGAGAGATCGTTGCCTTTTTATTTGATTTATTTGACCTTTATTTAAGCAGGTAACCCGGAGAGCTCGTTGCCTTTAGCACCGTGCTATCGGGGATCCTTGGTCGTTGGGAGTTGTTCTGGTGAAGGTTTGGAGCGGAGGGACGTCCGGAGGTTCCCAGATAGCACCGACCGTAGCTCCGGGTCCCCTGGAGGGCAAACGGGTTCGGGAGCCATTCTTTGTGACGTAAGTGGCAAGCTAACCAGCTGTTGAACTCAGAAACTGCGGTAGCAGCGGGCTGTAAGAGTGGGAAATAAATGACCGACAGTGACCTCGGCCCGAAACGTGTTTAAGCGGATAGGTCTTTACACCTTTTATCAACTGAATAAAGGCGCACATTATCGGTACTAAGAGCGACGAAATATTTTCTACTCGAGTAATTTCTTTAGAAAGAAATGAAGGAGCGTGCCGCAGGGTTAGAGAGCTAGATAGAGACAGCAGCTCTTTGCTTCGTTTCGGTTAGTTTAGTAGCACGCCTGCTATCTTACGTAGCTAGCTAACTGCAACAATGGATAAAGCTAAATCAATTATCGAAAAAAAAGGGTCAGGATCTTGTTATGCCAACGGACTTCGAAGGGGGTTTCATTCTCAGGCTAACAACGGTGGATGCAATGCATACAAATCAAGTGGAAACTGTACTGGTGCCAGTAGCAATGTCGAACACTTCCATCATCTGCATACCTGTGATGTCGAAGCCAATGGGTCCCCTCCTGCGAAAAGATGCAGGTTAAGAAGAAGAGTTGAATCAGTGAAGAGAAACAGACCACGTAAGTGTCACGGACGCTGTCAATGGGGTTTGCTGGTGCAACTTTTGCATTTGGTCATTTCTGTGTTTACTCATCAAATAAATGGCAATTTATGTTAGGCAGCTACTTTCTTCGGGGGTTTTCAAACCCCTCCTCTGGGACCCTCAACCGTTCTGCGTATTTTAGCTATTCCACAGCTATCACACCCGATTTAGTCTGTCAACTAATCATCAAGCACTTGATTACCGGTTAATCAGGTGAGTTAGTTTAGGGTTACAACAAAATTGTGATAGGGCCTACGTATGGGGGTCCCCGGGCAGAGGTTTGTAAACCCATGGGCTACATGTATTTAAAGAAGCTGCATTTAAAGAAGCTGCATAGTCAGCTGGCTATAGGTAGCTATGCATGGTACTGAACGTCTTGCATAATCCTATGGGGCCAGGTTGGCGTTCCGGTGGGGCAGCCACGGTGTTTTGGTCGATTCACCGTGTGTTGTATACAGGCTGCTGTATGTAGAGATTGTGTCAATTTCCTCTGTGTATATTCTGTCAGTACACCTTGTCTATTGTTGGCAGCACCATTTCACCGAGTCAATTTCCATTTAACGTTATGTGGCGAATAAAACGGATTCTGATAGTGATCAAAGGGTTACTGCTTTAAGCTGTCAGCAAATCATCCTATTAAAGTAGTTTGCTCCTAATCTTAACGATGATGTCCTGGATATGAGCTATTATTAGTTCCAGTCATGTTATTTTGTCGTTTAATAGAAAATAAGTGACTCCTTTTTGTTTTTGCAATACTTGCACCGTGATTGTTGTCTTCTGAGTCAGAAGTTGTGCTGAAATCGCTCCTGATAAGAAGGCTTGGCGTACTTCGGCCAATTAGCGGCCGCCCGTATCTCCGCGAGGATGGGCACGGCCCCCGAATGCACGAAATTCCCATTCCCTGGTTTCTAGAACGCTGTTAGAAGTTGGGAGACGAAGTCACAATGCAATAATTTATTTGCTGTAACAATATAAACTGGGGAAACAAAGGATTGTAAACACTGATCTTAACTTTGCATGCCTGTATTTTTTTTATTCATAAGTGTGTTTGCATGAACCTGAGCGCATCACTATGAAGCTGATAAGTTGGTTGCTGTTGTTTCCATGACAGTGGAATTTGAGCCTCTCGAAACCCCACCATACAGTGTGATGGAAATAGGGCAAAGTGTTTTTAATTTGTCAGAGTAGATAGGGCTATACTGCACTGCCATTATTTAACAACCTCTGGGACATTGAGAAACATTCTCTCCAGTATTGTTGAGTTTCCTTCTAGTACAAAACATTCACAACATTATGATCCAATGAAGGGTGGGTTCTTGTCTCTTGGTTTGTAATGTAAATCAAGAGGAGAGGTAGACTACACCAGGTTTGGACTCCATTTCAATTCAGAAAGTACACCAAATTCCAATTCAAAAATGATCTCATTGAAAAAGCATTGAAGATAATTGGAATTGGAATGTACTACTTGAATTGAAATGGAATTGACCCCAAACCCTGGGATACATGGTAGACCGTCACGAATCCTGTAGCGTTGACAGGGCAAAGAGAAAAACATTTATAGGGAATAGAAAATTGTCAAAACCTCCTGAACGCCAACAGATATTCAGATTATAAAATAATGTTACCCTCCCACCCCCCCCCCCCCCCCCCCAGCCCCCAACACACACACACACACACACACACACACACACACACACTTTCTCAACCCCCTTGTGGTTGCAGAGAGCCATGGCATGGGGAAGGTAAAGGGACACCTTTCACCCACATGTCCTGGCCTGTCTGTCCGTCGCTCTGCCCCTGTATCTGGACACACACACACACACAGCCCCCTACAGCTTGACAGGGCCTCTGGTGTGGTGACTATCATGTACCCCTAGCCCTGCTTCCTGATAAAGAATGATTCCACTACCTGGGAGGCTGGGTTGCCTGTCACCTAGTAAAAGAAAGGTTGGAACAGTAGACCTTGGTCTCATTCGATCAGTTGGAAGTGAGAGTTGTCTTATTCTTGTTTTTGTTTTATAGTCTTTGCAGTTTTTTTTTAAAGGCTCTTTAAATACGATTTTATTATAATTATTACTTCCCTGCATGTTTTCATGGATTCCTATCAGATATGGTATAAGGGCAATTCCATAGTAACGGAAGTACGCTTTGACTCAGTTTTTTCACTTCAAAATGAATGCCAAACAAAAAAACATTGATTTCATGGGTAGGGGTCAGTAAGTTCTGGGAGAGGTGACATTAACTGGAGAGTGAAAGACAGAGGGAGAGGGAGGGGTTGTCCAGACTAAGACTGTGGTTTGACCACCTCACGACAGAAAGACAAAGAAAACAGTGATGAGCTGAACGTAACAGTATGCCAGTGGACGGGAGGACAGTAGCAGGAGACCCAACTGTGGTTTCTGACTATTATGATTTCCCATTGTAGCCAATTCAGTTGCAGTATTTCTGTTAGAGATTTTTGGGGTTATTACGTTACCAATTTCGTAACGGAATTACAAGATTTAATCACTTAATAGTTGATAAACAAAATTGATATAAGTAAAAACACTATAACTAATTGATAGATCTACCTTTACTTGTTACTTCTGTGAACTTCGCTATCCTCCCTCATGAAGGAGACAAATTAGAAAATATCTTAACGATATGTGGGTTTTTTGGTAACGGAATTAAAAGGCATAAAGCAATATTTCTTCAAACTTACAAAAGGTAAACAACTTCTCCAAAACGAAATATGTGTTGATATTAGTTGGCAGGGGTCTTTAAGTCAACGTTGTGTTTTGAATGCATTACTGATACCTTTTTAAGACTTTTTCTGGTGGATGTTCTCTAAGACCCCTTTTCCGTCTGTTTAGAAATCCAATCCTTGATTTACTTGTGCCACATTTGTAAGATGGAAAATGGTTGAAAAAATGTATCTACCTTCATTCCCCAAACATATAGATTCTTAGCTTTCATTTGACACCCAATTTGATATAAACTCAACATGTAAAGTGTTGGTCCCATGTTTCATGAGCTGAAATAAAAGATCCCACAAATGTTCCATATGCACAAAAAGCTTATTTATCTCAAATGTTGTGCACAAATGACATTTACATTTACGTCATTTAGCAGACGCTCTTATCCAGAGCGACTTACAAATTGGTGCATTCACCTTATAGCCAGTGGGATAACCACTTTACAATATGTTTTTTTTTTTTTTTTCTTTATTTGGGGTGGGGTAAGGGGGGGTAGAAGGATTACTTTATCCTATCCCAGATATTCCTTAAAGAGGTGGGGTTTCAAGTGTCTCCGGAAGGTGGTGAGTGACTCCGCTGTCCTGGCGTCGTGAGGGAGCTTGTTCCACCATTGGGGTGCCAGAGCAGCGAACAGTTTTGACTGGGCTGAGCGGGAACTATGCTTCCGCAGAGGAAGGGGAGCCAGCAGGCCAGAGGTGGATGAACGCAATGCCCTCGTTTGGGTGTAGGGTCTGATCAGAGTCTGAAGGTACGGAGGTGCTGTTCCCCTCACAGCTCCGTAGGCAAGCACCATGGTCTTGTAGCAGATGCGAGCTTCAACTGGAAGCCAGTGGAGTGTGCGGAGGAGCGGGGTGACGTGAGAGAACTTGGGAAGGTTGAACACCAGACGGGCTGCGGCATTCTGGATGAGTTGTAGGGGTTTAATGGCACAGGCAGGGAGCCCAGCCAACAGCGAGTTGCAGTAATCCAGACGGGAGATGACAAGTGCCTGGATTAGGACCTGTGCCGCTTCCTGTGTAAGGTAGGGTCGTACTCTCCGAATGTTGTAGAGCATGAACCTACAGGATCGGGTCACCGCCTTGATGTAAGCGGAGAACGACAGGGTGTTGTCCAGGGTCACGCCAAGGCTCTTCGCACTCTGGGAGGAGGACACAACGGAGTTGTCAACCGTGATGGCGAGATCATGGAACGGGCAGTCCTTCCCCGGGAGGAAGAGCAGCTCCGTCTTGCCGAGGTTCAGCTTGAGATGGTGATCCGTCATCCACACTGATATGTCTGCCAGCCCTGTTAGTGAGCATTTCTCCTTTGCCAAGATAATCCATCCACCTGACAAGTGTGGCATATCAAGATGATGATTAAACAGCATGATCATTACACAGGTGCACCTTGTGCTGGGGACAATACAAGGCCACTCTAAAATGTGCAGTTTTGTCACACAATGCCACAGATGTCTCAAGTTTTGAGGGAGTGTGCAATTGGCATGCTGACTGCAGTAATGTCCACCAGAGCTGTTGCCAGAGAATTTAATGTTAATTTCTCTACCATAAGCCGCCTCCAACGTCGTTTTAGAGAATTCGGCAGTACATAAAACCAGCCTCACAACCGCAGACCACGTGAAACCACGCCAGCCCAGGACCTCCACATCCGGCTTCTTCACCTGCAGGATCGTCTGAGACCAGTCAATCGGACAGCTGATGAAACTGTGGGTTTGCACAACCAAAGAATTTCTGCACAAACTGTCAGAAACCGTCTCAGGGAAGCTCATCTGCGTGCTCGTCGTCCTCACCAGGGTCTTGACATGACTGCAGTTCGGCGTCGTAACTGACTTCAGTGGGCAAATGCACATTGCATTCGGAAAGTATTCAGACCCCTTTTTTCACATTTTGTTACGTTACAGCCTTATTCTAAGTGGATTAAATTATTTTTTTCCTTCATCAATCTACACACACTACCCCATAATGACAAAGCAAAAACAGGTTTGTTTTAGCAAATTTTTGCATTTACATTTACATAAGTATTCAGACCCTTTTACTCAGTACTTTGTTGAAGCAGCTTTGGCAGCGATTACAGCCTCGAGTCTTCTTGGGTATGACGCTACAAGCTTGGCACACCTGTATTTGGGGAGTTTCTCCCATTCTTCTCGGCAGATCCTCTCAAGCTCTGTCAGGTTGAATGGGAAGCGTTGCTGCACAGCTATTTTCAGGTCTCTCCAGAGATGTTAGATCGGGTTCAAGTCCGGGCTCTGGTTGGGCCACTCAAGGACATTCAGAGACTTGTCCCGAAGCCACTCCTGCGTTGTCTTGGCTGTGTGCTTAGGGACATTGTCCTGTTGGAAGGTGAAACTTTGCCCCAGTTTGAGGTCCTGAGCGCTCTGGAGCAGGTTTTCATCAAGGATCTCTCTGTACTTTGCTCCGTTCATCTTTGCCTCGATCCTGACTAGTCTGAGAGTCTTTAGGTGCCTTTTGGCAAACTTCAAGCAGGCTGTCATGTGCCTTTTACTGAGGAGTGGCTTCTGTCTGGTCACACTACCATAAAGGCCTGATTGGTGGAGTGCTGCATAGATGGTTGTCCTTCTGGAAGGTTCTCCCATCTCCACAGAGGAACTCTAGAGCTCTGTCAGAGTGACCATCGGGTTCTTGGTCACCTCCCTGACCAAGGCCCTTCTCCCCCGATTGGCCGGGCGGCCAGCTCTAGGAAGAGTCTTGGTGGTTCCAAACTTCTTCCATTTAAGAATGATCGAGGCCACTGTGTTCTTGGGGACCTTCAATGCTGCAGAAATGTTTTGGTACCCTTCCCCAGATCTGTGCCTCGACACAATCCTGTCTCGGAGCTCTACGGACAATTCCTTCGACCTCATGGCTTGGTTTTTGCTCTGACATGCACTGTCAACTGTGGGACCTTGTATAGACGGGTGTGTGCCTTTCCAAATCATGTCCAATCAATTGAATTTACCACAGGTGGACTCCAATCAAGTTGTAGAAACATCTCAAGGATGATCAATGGAAACAGGATGCACCTGAGCTCAATTTAGAGTCTCATAGCGAAGGGTCTGAATACTTATGTAAATAAGGTATTTCTGCTTTCAGTGGCAATTTTAGCATATAAACCCCCCCCAATTAATTTTTAAAATCATGACAGCAATGCCACTACACAACACAACACATTCATTGCACTATAACGGTGTCAAACGGTGCCCACAAACCTACATAAAGCTGTCCCAACAGCAGAATCCCAACAGCAGAGTCCCAACACCTTACCACCGCTACACCTGGCTATCAGCGGATCCTCGTCTGGCAGCGAAACAGATCATTCAGCCTCATTTACTGCCTTTAAAAAAAAAACATAGCTGATATGGCTGACTTGCTTAAACAAATGTGGTTTCTACTGACAATTGAGATGTACAAAATATGGCATAAGGGAACGACGAGCGCATCAGAGGGAATCCATAATTCCGATTAAGACATTAATGAGCGAGCTAGGACGGACGTAGTCAATATGACTATTTGTTCAGCACTTTTGAAATGTAGTGCCTGTTGCTTCCACAATGCAATCTGAGCGGAAGCAGTCAACATTTTGAAATACGCTACATGACCAAAAGTATGTGGACACCTGCTCGTCCAACATCTCATTCCAAAATCATGGGCATTAATATGGAGTTGGTCCTCCTCTTTGCTGCTATAACAGCCTCCACTATTCTGGGAAGGCTTTTCCACTAGATGCTGGAAATTTGCTGCCACAAGAGCATTAGTGAGGTCGGGCACTGTTGTTGGGCGATTAGGCCTGTCTCGCAATCGGCGTTCCAGTTCACCCCAAAGGTGTTCGATGGGGTTGAGGTCAGGGCTCTGTGCAGGCCAGTCAAGTTCTTCCACACTTACAGTTGACCGGGGCAGCTCTAGCAGGGCAGAAATTTGACCAACTGACTTGTTGGAAAGGTGGCATCCTATGACAGTGCCACGTTGAAAGCAGTGGTGGAAAAAGTACCCAATTGTCATACTTGAGTAAAAGTAAAGATACCTTAATAGAAAATGACTCAAGTAAAAGTGAAAGTCACCCAGTAAAATACTACTTGAGTAAAAGTATTTAGTTTTAAATATACTTAAGTATAAAAATGATATGTAATTCTATGTAATATACTTAAGTATTAAAAGTATAAATAGCTAAACATTCCTTATATTAAGCAAACCAGACGGCACCATTTTCTTGTTTTTTTAATTTATTTACAGATAGCCAGGGGCACGCTCCAACACTCAGACATCATTTACAAATGAAGCATGTGTGTTTAGTGAGTCCTCCAGATCAGAGGCATGTAGGGATGACCAGGGATGTTCTCTTGATAAGCATTGAAAATGTAACGAGTACTTTTGGGTGTCGGGGAAAATGCATGGAGTAAAAAGTGCATTATTTTCTTTAGGATTGTAGTGAAGTAAAAGTTGTTCAAAAATATAAATAGTAAAGTACAGATACCCAAAAGTACTACTTAAGTAGTACTTTCAGATATTTTTACTTAAGTACTTTACACCACTGGTTGAAAGTCACTGAGCTCTTCAGTATGGCTGTGTGCTCGATGTTATACACCTGTCAGCAACGGGTGTGGCTGAAATGGACGAATCCACTCATTTGAAGGGGTTTCCACATAGGAATGTTAAGGGGATTATTTTATAAACACCTTTTTCCTCATATGCCATTGAAACCAGTATTTCTCTCATGTTCTCAACTTTATTTCGTTGTCCAGCAGCCAAAGACACAATCCTAGTCATATTAACAACCAATGCTTGTTGTTGTGTCTAGACCACTGCCGTGTGCGTATTGCTGCGCTTATAATGTGAAGAAATAGCCTAATACTTTATCAACATTTTAAGCTAATTGTTCTGCTCTGTTGCATCAGCCTCATTGCTTTTTAAAGTTTTTTTTTTTTAATGTACAGCGGTTGTATTAATTTGGGATGTATCGCTTCCCACATCTGTCCCAGAGTATGTTTGGAATGTTCCTTTCTTGCACAGGAGGTCGTCAATCTGACCAATAGAACAGGTCAACTTTTGTACTATGGGGGATAGTAGATTGACATAGGCTAGTGCTTTGGCTGTTCGTTAGGCCTACTCATCTTGTTGGCTCACGAAAAGTAAATGTGGACAGTTCTTCTAACATCTTGGTGTGGTCCTCTGTAGCTCAGCTGGTAGAGCACGGCGCTTGTAACGCCAAGGTAGTGGGTTCGATCCCCGGGACCACCCATACACAACAACAACAAAAATTATGCACGCATGACTGTAAGTCGCTTTGGATAAAAGCGTCTGCTAAATGGCATATTTATCTTCACATTATGTGCCTCGGAATTCGATAAGGAGGCGTGCGGTTGCATTACCGATGTCTGTCTTGACTTGTAGCCTACATCCGAGCTGCGTGCCTGTGAGAAGGACCTGATCACGTGACAGGCATTGGCTAATAAGAATTTAGATATCTGAGCGAGCCATGTGAGTGAGAACTTTGAGAAAAAACACTTTATATCAGAGCTGTCTCGGCGCTGGTTATGCATATTCATGTCATAAGGCTAGTAGCATAGCATCTCTCTCCATTGAAAACAGGCGGTTGACGTAAAACCCTTATCGAATATTAAAAAAGGTATTACAATAATGAGATGTATCCACCAATCCAAAGAAAGGATAAACTGGACAGGCCGCTTTGTGGATAACGTCGACTCCCATTGTTAGGGCAGAGAGACATGCATCTTGTCAGTATATCCATAATCGTTGTCCATGACAGTTTACCCAATTTAACCACAACATTCAGAAGTCAGAGAGTATAACCGATCCTAGATCAGCGCTCTGGAGCAAACTATCGCTGAACAGCGGCAGTCGTGTTATAGCGACTGTTGCTTTTGTTGTCAGCAAAATGGCGACAAGCGGAGAAGCCCCTGAATCTTGGTACCTGGCTCTGCTCGGCTTTGCGGAACATTTTCGCACCTCAAGTCCCCCCAAGATCCGTCTCTGCGTCCACTGTCTGCAGGCGGTGTTTCAGTTCAAGCCGCCGCAGAGGGTCGAAGCCCGAACCCATCTACAACTGGGCTCGGTACTCTACCACCACACCAAGAACACCGAACTCGCCCGGAGCCACTTGGAGAAAGCGTGGTTCATATCACAACAAATCCCTCAGTTTGAAGATGTCAAATTTGAGGCTGCAAGTCTTCTGTCAGAGCTCTATTGCCAACAGAATCTGGTTGACTCTGCAAAGCCCTTGCTGCGGAAGGCCATCCAGATCTCCCAACAAACTCCCTACTGGCACTGCAGATTACTCTTCCAACTGGCGCAACTGCACACGCTGGAGAAGGATCTAGTGTCAGCCTGTGACCTCCTGGGGGTTGGGGCAGAGTATGCCCGGGTAGTGGGCTCCGAATACACCAGAGCCCTCTTTCTTTTGAGTAAAGGAATGCTGCTGCTGATGGAGAGGAAGCTTGGGGAGGTGCATCCTCTGCTGACGCTGTGTGGGACCATCGTGGAGAACTGGCAGGGAAACCCCATCCAGAAGGAGTCCCTCAGGGTGTTCTTCCTGGTGCTGCAGGTCACACACTACCTGGACGCTGGACAGGTTAAGAGTGTGAAGCCGTGTCTGAAGCAGCTCCAGCAGTGCATCCAGACCATCTCTACACTCCACGATGATGAGATCCTACCCAGCAACCCTGCGGACCTGTTCCACTGGTTGCCCAAGGAGCACATGTGTGTCCTCGTCTACCTGGTGACAGTCATGCACTCCATGCAAGCAGGCTACCTGGAGAAGGCCCAGAAATACACAGACAAAGCACTCATGCAGCTGGAAAAGCTCAAAATGCTGGACTCCAGCCCCATCCTCTCCACATTCCAAGTCATCCTACTGGAGCACATCATCATGTGCCGACTTGTCACTGGTCACAAGGCCACGGCACTGCAAGAGATCTCTCAGGTGTGTCAGCTGTGCGCTCAGTCCCCCAGGTTATTCACCAACCACGCATCCCAGCTACACACTCTGCTAGGTCTGTACTGCATCTCAGTGAACTGCATGGATAACGCAGAGGCGCAGTTCACTGCTGCCCTGCGGGTGAGTGACCTGACGACGCACCAGGAGCTGTGGGCGTTCATCGTGACCAACTTGGCCAGCGTCTACATCAGGGAGGGCAACAGGCACCAGGAGCTGTATAGCCTGTTGGAGAGGATAAACCCAGATCACAACTTCCCTGTCAGCTCTCACTGTCTGCGAGCAGCAGCCTTCTACATCCGTGGACTCCTCTCTTTCTTCCAGGGACGATACAATGAGGCTAAGCGGTTCCTGAGGGAGACTCTGAAGATGTCCAATGCTGAAGACCTGAATCGTCTGACTGCATGCTCTCTGGTCCTACTGGGCCATATCTTCTACGTGCTGGGGAACCACCGGGAGAGCAACAACATGGTGGTTCCAGCTATGCAGTTGGCCAGCAAGATCCCCGACATGTCAGTCCAGCTCTGGTCCTCAGCTCTGCTCAAGGATCTGAACAAGGCTTGTGGGAACACGATAGACGCCCACGAGGCGGCTCAGATGCACCAGAACTTCTCCCAGCAGCTCCTGCAGGACCACATCGCTGCCTGCAGTCTCCCTGAGCACAACCTCATCAGTTGGACGGATGGACCACCTCCAGTGGGCCAGTTCCAGGCCCAGAACGGACCCACTACCAGCCTGGCCAGCCTGCTCTGAGCACCACCACGCCATGAAAGGGCGAGAGAGGAAGGGAACGGTAGAGGGGATAGAAGGAGGATCGAGCATTGAAGGGAAAGAAAAGAAGAGGAAGACTCATATGCCGCTGATCTGCATACAGCCTGGATGCCGGTCTGTTTGAACATTGGTGTTACCATGTCAACGAGAAGAGCTAACTAATGCTGAAATGGAATACGACAGAGAGCGAGTACCTCAGACTGCCACTGGACACATAATGAAAGTAGAGTACCTTATAGAGTTGAAACCTCACATCTAATCTAACCTCACATCTTTTACTGATATCCACATGGCAGTCAAAGCTAGCTTTTTGGTCTAGCTGGTGGTGTGTATGGTTGACAGAGCGAAAAGACACCACCTGTACCCCAAGCTCAAGGCAGAACAATAAACCAGTGAGAAGACGGTCACTGGGATACTGGAGCACATGCGAGAGAGAACTTTAAACTGTGGTCCTCTGTAGCTCAGCTGGTAGAGCACGGCGCTTGTAACGCCAAGGTAGTGGGTTCGATCCCCGGGACCACCCATACACAAAAATGTATGACTGTAAGTCGCTTTGGATAAAAGCGTCTGCTAAATGGCATATTATTATTATTATTATTATTATAGGTGCTTCGCACGGCGATTGGCAGCCGAGAGAATGGAATTATGATGATTATATTCAGCCCTAGGGCACAACGGCTCCTTTGGCAGCAAGGCACGGAATGTTTTAGGGGGCATTAAGAATACTGTCTGTCACTGCCTTGCTTTCCAATGGAACAATTGAAATGAAATGAAATGAAATGCATGTGAGGCAGGCTGATTTGGTTCTTTGCTGATGACTGGGAAACAACAGGGTAACGACATGGTAACGACAGGGTAAGGACAGGGTAAGGACAGGGTAAGGACAGGGTAACGACAGGGTAAGGACAGGGTAAGGACAGGGTAAGGACAGGGAAAGGACAGGGAAAGGACAGGGTAAGGACAGGGTAAGGACAGGGTAAGGACAGGGTAAGGACAGGGTAACGACACGGTAAGGACAGGGTAAGGACAGGGTAAGGACAGGGTAAGGACAGGGTAACGACACGGTAAGGACAGGGTAAGGACAGGGTAACGACACGGTAAGGACAGGGTAAGGACAGGGTAAGGACAGGGTAAGGACAGGGTAAGGACACGGTAAGGACAGGGTAAGGACAGGGTAAGGACAGGGTAAGGACAGGGTAACGACAGGGTAACGACGCTGTAATGCATCTCTTGCTTTGCCTTGACAGCCTTCCCCTGGTTCGGGATGGACATCGGCGGTACTCTGGTGAAGCTGGTCTACTTTGAGCCCAAGGACATCACGGCGGAGGAGGAGCAGGAAGAGGTGGAGAGCCTGAAGAGCATCCGTCGCTACCTGACCTCCAACACGGCGTACGGGAAGACGGGCATCCGAGACGTCCACCTGGAGCTGAAGAACCTGACCGTGTGCGGCCGGACGGGCAACCTGCACTTCATCCGCTTCCCTACGCAGGCCATGCACCACTTCATCCAGATGGGCCGAGACAAGAACTTCTCCAGCCTCCACACCACGCTCTGCGCCACTGGCGGAGGGGCCTACAAGTTCGAGAACGACTTCAGAACGGTGAGTGAGAGAATAAGACAACGGGTGACCTGACAACCTTGCAGCCTTGATTCCAGTTAAGGAAGGGGTGTGCTATGTTAGATAAGACATTATTATTATTATTATTGATTTTTTTATTTGCTCTGGACTTGTTGGCCTATGCTTTACTGTACTGGTGTTGCGAAGACAACCTGTGCTGTCAGGCGCTGGGTTGTGGTGCCGGCCGGCTGGGCTTCTCTGTTCTCCGACCGCAGACCTGGTTTGTTTACATAGTCACCTGCTTCCTCAACCCTGACTGAGGTTTGCTTCATGCTCTGATTTGCCTCTGCGTGATTTGCCTCACACCACCACCCCCACCACCACCACCACCACCACCACCTCTCTCTCCCTCTCTCCGCCCCCCCTCTACAGATGGCTGATTTAGAGCTGTTGAAGCTGGATGAGCTTGACTGTCTGATTCGTGGCCTGCTCTACGTGGACTCCGTGAGCTTCAACGGTCACCCTCAGTGTTACTACTTGGAGAACCCGTCAGACACCCAGAACAGTGTGAAGACCCCGTGCAGTCTGGCCAACCCGTTCCCTATGCTGCTGGTCAACATTGGATCTGGGGTTAGCATCCTGGCTGTGTACTCCAAAGACGACTACAAACGGGTCACCGGCACCAGGTAAAGCGCAGGACACAGTGGACAGGGATTAACGTTTATTTTTATTTTTTTAAAGCCTTGCAAGGTCTGCATTATAATTTATGGTAGTGTTTTAAAATCAGAAATGTTTCAGGACAGTGCTGTTCACCAGTGCCAGTATCTGCCATGCTTTGACAACAGTCCAAAGCCATTTTACTGATCAGCAGTGAACTGGGTTTTCCCAGATGAATGACCCAAGTGAGAGTTGTTTTCTAGCATGGGGGGAGTCATTGTACAGAAAGGAATTGTAATCTTCAAAAGGCCCCTGATTTTTGTTTTTCTTCATAAGAAGAGAGAATCATCATACGTTGTAATGTCAACAGAGATTACAGAGAAAAGCAATAATTTACAACTCTCTTCTTTGCTGTGAAGAGACAGAATCATTAGATCATTTGTTTTGGTACTGTCCAATATGTAGCTTGTTTTTGGTTGCAGGTTCAGGAATGGTTGAAGAATTGCAACATTTACCTGAAGCTAACTCTTTTAAATCACCCAGCAGTGCTATTTGCAAAGTCATAGTCAATCAATCAATAATATAATAATACTCTTAGCAAACATTTTTTATCTTTAATTTACAATCTGTAGAAACTATGAGAATAGAAAGGTTCATAACTTTTGTGAAACAGCACAGTTGAAAAAAAAAAAATGGCAAATAGAAATCAAAACTGGATGTTGTTCACTATTAGATGGGAGGGGTTGAGGGGAGCTGAAGGATGGGACTAAAAACAAACAAAAGATAATTATTGTAAAATATACTGTGTCCGTAAAATGTATATAGTATGTATAAACTGGAAGTAGAAGCCTAAGTGTTGTTGTCCATTAGTTTACTCCAATTAGGGTTAGGGGAAAATAATAAAGGATCAAATAAAAATATATATTTACCCTAAAAATATATGGGGGATTGGAAATGATGCAGACAATTACATTGATGGAAGCCACAATCAATCTTGCAATATTAAAGCTGATCTACGCCCTAAAAGAAAGAGGAATTCATAATTTACAGCTGCTGTGCGTCATTCATATTAGCTTTTGTAGTGGAATTGTGACTCACGATGGATAACAGTTAGACTGCTTTATTGTTACCAGCAAGCCAGGTTGAACAACGTCTACGTCAGAAGACAGAGCGCCAAGCCAGGTTGAACAACGTCTACGTCAGAAGACAGAGCGCTCCGTGCTCTACCACGCACCCTAGACAGACACTGCCTGCCTGCTCGTTGCACAAGGACAGTCTATATTTACGGCAGTTCAACCTTGAAACATCTCTAAATAGAAAACGTCGCTGGGATGAAACTGAGATCATGCTGGTATTTGTCATTTTGAAGCTTTCCGTTAACCACGGCCAAGTTATCCTTCTTTGAAAGAGTTAAGTCAGGGTTAGGTTGGTAAAATGATCACTTGGCCATGGTTAAGTCAGGGTTAGGTTGGTAGAAGGATAACTTGGCCATGGTTAAGTCAGGGTTAGGTTGGTAAAAGGATAACTTGGCCATGGTTAAGTCAGGGTTAGGTTGGTAAAAGGATCACTTGGCCATGGTTAAGTCAGGGTTAGGTTGGTAAAAGGATAACTTGGCCATGGTTAAGTCAGGGTTAGGTTGGTAAAAGGATCACTTGGCCATGGTTAAGTCAGGGTTAGGTTGGTAAAAGGATCACTTGGCCATGGTTAAGTCAGGGTTAGGTTGGTAAAAGGATCACTTGGCCATGGTTAAGTCAGGGTTAGGTTGGTAAAAGGATAACTTGGCCATGGTTAAGTCAGGGTTAGGTTGGTAAAAGGATCACTTGGCCATGGTTAAGTCAGGGTTAGGTTGGTAAAAGGATCACTTGGCCATGGTTAAGTCAGGGTTAGGTTGGTAAAAGGATAACTTGGACATGGTTAAGTCAGGGTTAGGTTGGTAAAAGGATAACTTGGCCATGGTTAAGTCAGGGTTAGGTTGGTAAAAGGATCAGTGGTGGAAAAAGTAAAGATACCTTAATAGAAAATGACTCAAGTGAAAGTTACCCAGTAAAATACTACTTGAGTAGAAGTCTGAAAGTATTTGATTTTAAATATACTTAAGTATCAAAAGTAAATGTAATTTTAAAAATATACTTAAGTATCAAAAGTAAAAGTATAAATCATTTCAAATTCCTTATTAGGCAAATCAGACAGCACAATTGTATTTGTATTTTTTATTTACAGATAGCCAGGGGCACACTCCAACACTCAGACATCATTTACAAACAAAGCATGTGTGTTTAGTGAGTCCGCCAGATCAGAGGCAGTAGGGATGACCAGGGATGTTCTCTTGATAAGTGTGTGAATTGGACCCTTTTCCTGTCCTGCTAAGCATTCAAAATGTAACAAGTACTTTGGGTGTCATGGAAAATGTATGGAGTAAAAAGTACATTATTTTCTTTAGGAATGTAGTGGAGTAAACGTTGTCAAATATATAAATAGTAAAGTAAAGTACAGATACCCTGAAAAACGACTTAAGTATTTAAAGTATTTTTACTTAAGTATTTACACCACTGAAAAGGATAACTTGGCCGTGGTTAAGTCAGGGTTAGGTGACAGCTCCTGAGGTCTTGTGACAGTTCCTGAGGTCTTTGGGTCAGCTTACAGTTCCTATGTGACATGTTCTGCCTACCCCCACAAACTCTCCCTGTCTCAGGCTGTCTCAGGCTGAGAGGGGACGCACTGTTGTACGTTCATTCAGAACCACTTTCCATGACGTTTCCCCAGCATAAGGGACGAAACCGTAACTTGAAGTGTACATGTGTGTAACTACAAAATTTCACACGTTTCCCATATGATGTCAAAAAGCCCATTGACGTTCCTGTGCCTGATCCCTTCTCTGTGTCCTCCCCTCAGTCTTGGTGGGGGAACGTTCCTGGGCCTGTGCTGCCTGCTGACGGGTTGTGAGACGTTTGAAGAGGCGCTGGATATGGCTAGCAGAGGGGACAGCAGCAATGTGGACAAGCTGGTGAAGGATATCTACGGAGGAGACTATGAGCGCTTCAACCTCCAAGGATCTGCTGTGGCCTCCAGGTGAGCGAGGGACCACTCAGTACTGGGGCATTATACTGGATCTACCATGATAATATATGTACCATTTATATATCTACCATGATAATATATACACTGAACAAAAATATAAACGCAACATGAAACAATTTCAAATATTTAAGGAAGTCAGTCAATTTAAATAAATAAATTAGGCCCTAATCTATGGACTTCACATAACTGGGAATACAGATATGCATCTGTTGGTCACAGATACCTTAAAGGTAGGGGCGTGGATCAGAAAACCAGTCAGTATCTGGTGTGACCACCATTTGCCTCATGCAGTGCGACACATCTCCTTCACACAGAGTTGATCAGACTGTTGATTGTGGCCTGTGGAATGTTGTCCAAGGAACGGTCCATAGAGCTCCGAGAGAGAATTGTGATGAGGCAGATATCTGTGGAAGGGCATAAAACAATTTCTAGAGTGAAGGTTTCCAAGAGCCCAGTGGTCTCCATCGTTGGGAAATGGAAAAAAATGTAGATCTACCCAGACTCTGCCTAGAGCTGGCCGTCCGACCAAGCTGAGCAACCGGGCAAGAAGGGACCTGAGATGGGAGAACATGCCAGAAGGACAAGTCTCTACAGCACTTCACCAATCTGGACTTTATGGTCAGACGGAAGCCACTTCTGAGAAAAATACAAATGACAGCACGCCTGGAGTTTGCAAAAAGGCTCAGAAAGAAAGACTCGGATCATAAAGCGAAAATATTCTGTGGTCTGATGAGACAAAAATTCAACTATTTTGCCTGAATGCAAAGGGCTATGTCTGGAGAACACCAGGTATAGCTCATCACCAGTATAACACCATCCCTACCGTGAAGCATGGTGGTGTGCTTTTCAGCGGCAGGGACTGGGAGAGGTCAGAGGGAACAATTAATGGAGCCAAATACAGGCAAATTCTTGATGAAAACCTGCTTCAGAGTGCAAACGACCTTAGACTGGGGCGAAGATTTACGTTCCAACAGGACAATGACCCCAAGCATACATCGAAAGCAACGCTGGAATGGCTTCAGAAAACAGGAGGTTGGTGGCACCTTAATTGGGGAGGACAGGCTCATGGTATCAGCAGGCCAGTCAAGTTCTTCCACACCAATCTCGCTTTGTGCACTGGGGCATTGTCATGCCGAAACAGGAAAAGGCCTTCCCCAAACTGTTGCCATAATGTTGGAAGCACAGAATCGTCTAGAATGTCATTGTATTCTGTATCGTTAAGATTTCCTTTCACTGGAACTAAGGGGCCTAGCCCGAACCATGAAAAACAGCCCCAGACCATTATTCCTCCTCCACCAAACTTTACAGTTGGCACTATGCATTCGGGCAGGTAGGGTTCTCCTGGCATCCGCCAAACCCAGATTCGTCCGTCGGACTGCCAGATGGTGAAGCGTGAATCATCACTACAGAGAACGCGTTTCCACTGCTCCAGAGTCCAATGGCGGTGAGCTTTACACCACTCCAGCCGACGCTTGGCATTGCGTATCGTGATCTTAGGCTTGTGTGCGGCTGCTTGGCCATGGAAACCCATTTCATGAAGCTCCCGACGAACAGCTCTTGTGTTTTGACGTTGCTTCCAGAGGCAGTTTGGAACTCGGTAGTGAGTGTTGGAACAGAGGACAGACGGGGGCAGAAATTTGACGAACTGACTTGTTGGAAAGGTGGCATCCTATGACGGTGCCACGTTGAAAGTCACTGAGCTCTTCAGTAAGGCCATTCTACTGACAATGTTTGTCTATGGAGATTGCATGGCTGTGTGCTCGATTTTATACATCTGTCAACAATGGGTGTGGCTGAAATAGCCGAATCCACTAATTTGAAGGGGTGTCCACATCCTTTTTTGTATGTGTATATATATATGTATGTGTATACAGCTCTGGAAGAAATTAAGAGACCACTGCAAAATGATCAGTTTCTCTGGCTTTACTATTTATAGGTATGTGTTTGGGTAAAAATAACATATTTGTTTTATTCTATAAACTCTGACAACATTTCTCCCAAATTCCAAATAGAAATATTGTCATTTAGAGCATTTATTTGCAGAAAATGACAACTGGTCAAAATAACAAAAAAGATGCAGTGTTGTCAGATCTCGAATAATGCAAAGAAAATAAGTTCATGTTCATTTTTAAACAACACAATACTAATGTTTTAACTTAGAGTTCAGAAATCAATATTTCGTGGAATAACCCTGATTTTCAATCACAGCTTTCATGCGTCTTGGCATGCTCTCCACCAGTCTTTCACATTGATGTTGGGTGACTTTATGCCACTCCTGGCGCAAAAATTCAAGCAGCTCGGCTTTGTTTGATGGCTTGTGACCATCCATCTTCCTCTTGATCACATTCCAGAAGTTTTCAATGGGGTTCAAGTCTGGAGATTGGGCTGGCCATGACAGGGTCTTGATCTGGTGGTCCTCCATCCACACCTTGATTGACCTGGCTGTGTGGCATGGCACATTGTCCTGCTGGAAAAACCAATCCTCAGAGTTGGGGAACAATGTCAAAGCAAAAGGAAGCAAGTTTTCTTCCAGGACAACCTTGTACATGGCTTGATACATGCGTCCTTCACAAAGACAAATCTGCCCGATTCCAGCCTTGCTGAAGCACCCCCAGATCATCACCGATCCTCCACCAAATTTCACAGTGGGTACGAGACACTGTGGCTTGTAGGCCTCTCCAGGTCTCCGTCTAACCATTAGATGACCAGGTGTTGGGCAAAACTGAAAATTGGACTCATCAGAGAAAATGACCTTAGTCCAGTCCTCTACGGTCCAATCCTTATGGTCTTTTGCAAACCTCAGCCTGGCTCTTCTTTGCTTCTCATTGATGAAGGGCTTTTTTCTAGCTTTGCACAACTTCAGCCCTGCCCCTAGGAGCCTGTTTCGAACCGTCCTCGCCATGCACTTCACCCCAGCTGCCGTTAGCCATTATTTTTGTAGGTCACTTGATGTCATCCTACGGTTGTGGAGTGACATTCAAATGAGTTGGCGGTCATCCGCCAAACCACTGTGATATTTGGTGGAGGATCGGTGATGATCTGTGGGTGCTTCAGCAAGGCTGGAATCGGGCAGATTTGTCTTTGTGAAGGATGCATGAATCAAACCACGTACAAGGTTGTACTGGAAGAAAACTTGTTAATTTTACCCAAACACATACCTATAAATAGTAAAACCAGAGAAACTGATAATTTTGCAGTGGTCACTTAATTTTTTCCAGAGCTATATATATATATATATATATATATATATATATATATATATATATAGTTGAAGTCGGAAGTTTACATACACCTTAGCCAAATACATTTAAACTCAGTCTTTCACAATTCCTGACATTTAAGCCTAGTAAAAAGTCCCTGTCTTAGGTCAGTTAGGATCACCACTTTATTTTAAGAATGTGAAATGTCAAAATAATAGTAGAGAGAATGATTTATTTCAGGTTTTATTTATTTCATCACATTCCCAGTGGGTCAGAAGTTTACATACACTCAATTAGTATTTGGTAGCATTGCCTTTAAATTGTTTAACTTGGGGTCAAACTTTTCGGGTAGCCTTCCACAAGCTTCCCACAATAAGTTGGGTGAATTTTGGCCCATTCCTCCTGACAGAGCTGGTGTAACAGTCAGCTTTGTAGGCCTCCTTGCTCACACAGGCTTTTTCAGTTCTGCCCACAAATGTTCTATAGGATTGAGGTCAGGGCTTAGTGATGGCCACTCCAATACCTTGACTTTGTTGTCCTTAAGCCATTTTGCCACAACTTTGGAAGTATGCTTGGGGTCATTGTCCATTTGGAAGACTCATTTGCGACCAAGCTTTAAGTTCCTGACTGATGTCTTGAGATGTTGCTTCAATATATCCACATAATTTTCCTTCCTCATGATGCCATCTATTTTGTGAAGTGCACCAGTCCCTCCTGCAGCAAAGCACCCCCACAGCATGATGCTGCCACCCCCGTGCTTCACGGTTGGGATGGTGTTCTTAGGCTTGCAAGCCACCCCCTTTTTCCTCCAAACATAACGATGGTCATTATGGCCAAACAGTTCTAATTTTGTTTCATCAGACCAGAGGACATTTCTCCAAAAAGTACAATCTTTGTCCCCATGTGCAGTTGCAAACCGTAGTCTGACTTTTTTATGGCGGTTTTGGAGCAGTGGCTTCTTCCTTGCTGAGTGGCCTTTCAGGTTATGTCGATATAGGACTTGTTTTACTGTGGATATAGATACTTTTGTACCTGTTTCCTCCAGCATCTTCACAAGGTCCTTTGCTGTTGTTCTGGGATTGATTTGCACATTTCACACCAAAGTACGTTCATCTCTAGGAGACAGAACGTGTCTCCTTCCTGAGCGGTATGACGGCTGCGTGGTCCCATGATGTTTATACTTGCATACTATTGTTGGTACAGATGAACGTGGTACCTTCAGCCGTTTGGAAATTGCTCCCAAGGATGGACCAGACTTGTGGAGGTCTACACATTTTTTTCTGAGGTTGATTTATTTTGATTTTCCCATGATGTCAAGCAAAGAGGCACTGGGTTTGAAGGTAGGCCTTGAAATACATCCACAGGTACACCTCCAATTGACTCAAATGATGTCAATTAGCCTATCAGAAGCTTCTAAAGCCATGACATCATTTTCTGGAATTTTCCATGCTGTTTAAAGGCACAGTCAACTTAGTGTATGTAAACTTCCGACTTCAAATGTGTGTGTGTGTGTGTGTGTGTGTGTGTGTGTGTGTGTGTGTGTGTGTGTGTGTGTGTGTGTGTGTGTGTGTGTGTGTGTGTGTGTGTGTGTGTGTGTGTGTGTGTGTGTGTGTGTGTGTGTGTGTGTGTGTGTGTGTGTGTGTGTGTGTGTGTGTGTGTGTGTGTGTGTGTGTGTGTGTGTACAGTGGGGGAAAAAAGTATTTAGTCAGCCACCAATTGTGCAGGTTCTCCCACTTAAAAAGATGAGAGGCCTGTAATTTTCATCATAGGTACATGTCAACTATGACAGACAAATTGAGGAAAAAAAATCCAGAAAATCATATTGTAGGATTTTTAATGAATTTATTTGCAAATTATGGTGGAAAATAAGTATTTGGTCACCTACAAACAAGCAAGATTTCTGGCTCTCACAGACCTGTAACTTCTTCTTTAAGAGGCTCCTCTGTCCTCCACTCGTTACCTGTATTAATGGCACCTGTTTGAACTTGTTATCAGTATAAAAGACACCTGTCCACAACCACTTACAGTCACACTCCAAACTCCACTATGGCCAAGACCAAAGAGCTGTCAAAGGACACCAGAAACAAAATTGTAGACCTGCACCAGGCTGGGAAGACTGAATCTGCAATAGGTAAGCAGCTTGGTTTGAAGAAATCAACTGTGGGAGCAATTATTAGGAAATGGAAGACATACAAGACCACTGATAATCTCCCTCGATCTGGGGCTCCACGCAAGATCTCACCCCGTGGGGTCAAAATGATCACAAGAACGGTGAGCAAAAATCCCAGAACCACACGGGGGGACCTAGTGAATGACCTGCAGAGAGCTGGGACCAAAGTAACAAAGCCTACCATCAGTAACACACTACGCCGCCAGGGACACAAATCCTGCAGTGCCAGACGTGTCCCCCTGCTTAAGCCAGTACATGTCCAGGCCCGTCTGAAGTTTGCTAGAGTGCATTTGGATGATCCAGAAGAGGATTGGGAGAATGTCATATGGTCAGATGAAACCAAAATATAACTTTTTGGTAAAAACTCAACTCGTCGTGTTTGGAGGACAAAGAATGCTGAGTTGCATCCAAAGAACACCATACCTACTGTGAAGCATGGGGGTGGAAACCTCATGCTTTGGGGCTGTTTTTCTGCAAAGGGACCAGGACGACTGATCCGTGTAAAGGAAAGAATGAATGGGGCCATGTATCGTGAGATTTTGAGTGAAAACCTCCTTCCATCAGCAAGGGCATTGAAGATGAAACGTGGCTGGGTCTTTCAGCATGACAATGATCCCAAACACACCGCCCAGGCAACGAAGGAGTGGGTTCGTAAGAAGCATTTCAAGGTCCTAGAGTGGCCTAGCCAGTCTCCAGATCTCAACCCCATAGAAAATCTTTGGAGGGAGTTGAAAGTCCGTGTTGCCCAGCGACAGCCCCAAAACATCACTGCTCTAGAGGAGATCTGCATGGAGGAATGGACCAAAATACCAGCAACAGTGTGTGAAAACCTTGTGAAGACTTACAGAAAACGTTTGACCTGTGTCATTGCCAACAAAGGGTATATAACAAAGTATTGAGAAACTTTTGTTATTGACCAAATACTTATTTTCCACCATAATTTGCAAATAAATTCATTAAAAATCCTACAATGTGATTTTCTGGATTTCTTTTTCTCATTTTGTCTGTCATAGTTGACGTGTACCTATGATGAAAATTACAGGCCTCTCTCATCTTTTTAAGTGGGAGAACTTGCACAATTGGTGGCTGACTAAATACTTTTTTTTCCCCACTGTATGTATGTGTGTGTATTTAACCATAAACTTAATTGTTATGGTAGTTAATTAACCGTAAAAGCACTGCAAAACGCAATGTAGGTTAAGTAATGGTGTCCTTGTCCCAGAAGTGATCTCCGGCCTTGGCCTTGTGTTATGATGTTCAATTCTCTTTTAATTCTTAACAAAACAAACTCTTATTGGTATTGTTTAAATTAAAGAAGGATTTGTGATTCTTGTGATTTCATATGTTGTTTTTGTTCTTTAACCCACAGCTTTGGTCACATGATGAGCAAGGAGAAACGAGACTCCATCAGCAAAGAGGACCTGGCCCGGGCTATGCTAGTCACCATCACCAATAACATAGGTTCCATTGCACGCATGTGTGCCGTCAACGAGGTAACCACACACACACATTCTCCCTGCAGTTTGCGATATATTAACATTCATTCACTCAGTTATGTTTTCAGGAGAAGTCATTGTCTAAAGGTCTTATTTGCATTTACATTTTAGTCAGTTATCCAGAGCGACTTAGTCAGTGCATTCATCTTAAGGTAGTGTAACCGGTGTCAAATGGCTAGCTAGTTAGCGGTGCGCGATGGTTGTGTTTCAGTCGGTGACGTCACTCGCTCTGAGACCTTGAAGTAGTTGTTTCCCTTGTTCTGCAAGAGCCGCGGCTTTTGTGGAGCGACGGGTAACGGTGCTTCGTGGGAGGCAGTTGATGATGTGTTCAGGGGGTCCCTGGTTCGAGCCCAGGTTGGGGCAAGGAGAGGGAAGGAAGCATTACTGTCACAGTAGCTAGTTGAGACAACCACATTTCAGTCTTTTGGGTGGTTTTCTGTATGCGTTCAGCTTCTTTACAGTGTTGCCTTGTGGCATGGTGATCAAGCAGCGTCCTTTACAGTGTTGCCTTGTGGCATGGTGATCAAGCAGCGTCCTTTACAGTGTTGCCTTGTGGCATGGTGATCAAGCAGCGTCCTTTACAGTGTTGCCTTGTGGCATGGTGATCAAGCAGCGTCCTTTACAGTGTTGCCTTGTGGCATGGTGATCAAGCAGCGTCCTTTACAGTGTTGCCTTGTGGCATGGTGATCAAGCAGCGTCCTTTACAGTGTTGCCTTGTGGCATGGTGATCAAGCAGCGTCCTTTACAGTGTTGCCTTGTGGCATGGTGATCAAGCAGCGTCCTTTACAGTGTTGCCTTGTGGCATGGTGATCAAGCAGCGTCCTTTACAGTGTTGCCTTGTGGCATGGTGATCAAGCAGCGTTCTTTACAGTGTTGCCTTGTGGCATGGTGATCAAGCAGCGTCCTTTACAGTGTTGCCTTGTGGCATGGTGATCAAGCAGCGTTCTTTACAGTGTTGCCTTGTGGCATGGTGATCAAGCAGCGTTGTACAGGGCTGTCAAAGCGCACAGACAAAGGCAGAGAGGCTGACACATAAAAGCTTTAATAAAATAAGTGACACTAGCAAGAGCAGTGTGCGTGTTTCTCTTTTCTTTTGAAGTTCTCACGTTGTTCCCACACACCCGCTACAGGATCACTCCGATGTGGGGGTGCTTTTTTACATCTGGTGTCAGTGATAGTATAGACAGGACAATAAGTGCAAGGCAGTTCAGTTCAACACCAACACAACAGCACAGATACAGATGCTGTATCTAGCATTTCGAGGTCCAACTGGCTTCCTTCTCAGCTCCGGCCTTGTACATTAAACATTGGTTACAGGGCCGACGTACAGCAGACTCCTGTCTTTTAGCACCACTTTGTGGTAATCATGAGTACTTATTTATTCATCCCTATTGGCTGTTGGTATTTGGTGTTTTATTAGGATCCCCATTGGCTGTTGGTATTTGGGTATTTTATTAGGATCTCCATTAGCTGTTGGTATTTGGGTATTTTATTAGGATCTCCATTAGCTATTGGTATTTTATTAGGATCTCCATTAGCTGTTGGTATTTGGGTATTTTATTAGGATCTCCATTAGCTGTTGGTATTTGGGTATTTTATTAGGATCTCCATTAGCTGTTGGTATTTGGTATTTTATTAGGATCTCTTCCTGGGGTCCACACAGAACATGAAACATGACATAATACAGAACATTAATAGACAAGAACAGCTCAAGGACAGAACTACATCAATTAAAAAAAAAAAATACAATGTTTCTGGAGTTCTGTTATGAACTGTATATTGACTGCCTCTGTGTGTTTTGGATACATTACATATTTTGCATTAAAATGACGTCACTACTATGACATTTTCACTTTCAGAAAATCGAGAGAGTTGTGTTTGTTGGGAATTTCTTACGGATCAACACCGTGTCTACTAAGCTGCTGGCCTACGCCATGGACTTCTGGTCAAAGGGGCAACTGAAGGCCTTGTTCTTAGAGCACGAGGTAGAGCACTGAGTTTGGATTTTAGATTCTGTCAGACTGAATTTTTAAACAAAGTTGTCAACTCCTACCCCATCGCTCCTGGATTTCATAACCATAATTTGAGTATTAGTAATAATCCTATATTTGTATGTTTTTCTGTAGGGATATTTTGGAGCGGTTGGGGCGTTACTGGAGCTGCTGAAGTCGTCTGAGGAGCCGTGACGATATGACCACGTCGTCCCTCAAGAAGCCGCCACAGGAAACCGGGAAAAAAAAAAAACTGGGAAAAGCCATTTAATAATTTAACAACTCCTAAATATATTTTAACTCCCTCCCCTAAAATCCTCTCAAATAGAGGTTTTTAAATAACTAATGTAATGTCTCATGTCATGAACCCTGGGAGGCAGGTAAGTGCTAAGGGTCACAGGGACGGTGTTAGTTCTTGGTACTGGGTGTAAATACCTATTTTTCACTAAAGCCAAAACCTGCTGAGATGTTACCTGTGTGACAGGAGTCTGCAGTCAGTCCAGTTACGTCTTAGGAAAGTGAGTTTCTCTCAACATATAAATATTGCCTTGTCTGCCGATGTTGTGTTCTGTCCATCTATGTGAAAAAGGCGGACAGGAGGAAAGAGTTTAGTTCCATTGGTATCAAATGAAGGGACCAAGAGGCTGATTCATCATCATTGACTGGTTCTTTAATTCAGCGTGTCACAACAAGGGTCCCACTCTCCTCTGTCGCCATCATCATAGCTTTATTATCACAGCATGGTTAACAGTAATGGGGTGTTTTAAAAACCATTGGTTCACCAGCCTCTTCAAACTCTAGTCTCTTTTAGTGATGAAGTTCTGTGATGTTGTTGGTATGTCTGTCACGTTTCAAGATATGTGTTATGATCTTGATACTTTGGTTGTTTTGAGACGCTGCACTACAAAAGCTGAACTATGAGTCCGGTACAAGTGTCCACCTTCTGTTTGTTTCACACCCGATCCTCCCCAAGCCCTGGACCATGACGACACCCACTCTACAGCCGGTGATGTTGTACAATCGCCTAGTGTTTGAATTGCCTAGTAAGGACTGTAGAGTAAGGAGAGTAAGGACTTTTTTTTGTGGTGTTTTATCTAACATAGTTGTAAGAAAGGTACATAACTACTGGCAGCAGTTAGTCTATATAGTGATTTAAGTATTTTATCTTATGTCAGTGTGGGAGTTCCTCTCCCAGTGCAAAGGGTCCATTACCTGCAGTTTGGACAAGAAATCTCTCTTTTGGCCCCCAAAGCAATTCCCGTAGCTGCTATCAGTTTTCTTGTTTTAGTCATCAGTTAAAGCTAGTCAATGTGAATGTGAATGTGCTTGTAGCTAGAATATTGAAGGACCACCACACTAGACATGTATTACCTGTTGGCCTAGGTATTTCAAATGGCAGCAAGTAGTCAAAGAACTTCTATCATAATGACCTCATAAAACATTACATAAAAAATTGCCTTGGCACCTCCTGTGTTAGAATAAAACTGTTGCATTCAATGTCTCAACCTTTGCTATTATGACATCACAGAATGTTCTGTTCTGTTTGTCTTTTGCTATTATGACATCACAGAATGTTCTGTTCTGTTCTGTTTGTCTTTTGCTATTATGACATCACAGAATGTTCTGTTCTGTTTGTCTTTTGCTATTATGACATCACAGAATGTTCTGTTGTGTTTGTCTTTTGCTATTATGACATCACAGAATGTTCTGTTGTGTTTGTCTTTTGCTATTATGACATCACAGAATGTTCTGTTCTGTTTGTCTTTTGCTATTATGACATCACAGAATGTTCTGTTCTGTTTGTCTTTTGCTATTATGACATCACAGAATGTTCTGTTGTGTTTGTCTTTTGCTATTATGACATCACAGAATGTTCTGTTGTGTTTGTCTTTTGCTATTATGACATCACAGAATGTTCTGTTGTGTTTGTCTTTTGCTATTATGACATCACAGAATGTTCTGTTGTGTTTGTCTTTTGCTATTATGACATCACAGAATGTTCTGTTGTTTGTCTTTTGCCTTCCTCCTCTCCCTGTTGGTTAATGGCCTCAGCCTGTCAGGTGGCACTGTTGTCAAACTTGTTAGCAGTTTACTTACTGGCTACTCTGTGCCACCCTCTTCTCAACTCAAACCTGTTTGTTGCCTTTGTTTTTACTAGTACTAAGTTTCTGTGCCACCCCTCTCTTCTTCTTCTCTTCATGTAAAGTGTTTACAGTTCAGCGTGGTTGTTTTGTGAAGGCTCCAGGTAGACCTATGTGAAATGAGAGTCCCACTGTAACCAGCTGCCACGTGGAGTTTAGTGAGGTTAGTAGATGGTATCATTCATCTGGGATTCTGACTTTATTTCATAAAGATCTTTCTATTTTCTTCTTATTCCTTTTGGGTGATTTTTCAAATGTTCATTTTGTGGTTTTCTGTATTGTTTGTTGTTTTTGGCTCAGTTATTGCAAGTATCCCCTGTTCACATTTGCATGTATGCTCTTATGAAGTTGACATTAGGCCTTGGTACTGGTCTGGATCAATGGCTACATTTGGGATTACCATTTCAATATTTATGACCCCCAATATTTGTATATTATATTTACACCCAATAGCAGCTCCCAATTTATATTATATTTATTGAGGTATCATATCTACTGATACGATGAAATGAAGTGTTGAAACACCTCAAGCCTCCGAAACAATGTCCTGTAAAGATGCATCAGTAACTGCTAAATGGCATATTATTACTATTATTATTATTATTATTATTATTATTTATTATAACTGTCCTCCCTGTGCTGTGAGAAGGTAGTATTATGTAATGACGTTTCTCTGTACTTCCAAACATTTATATTTTAGTCATTTAGCAGACACTCTTATCCAGAGCGACTTACAGTTAGTGAGTGCATACATTATTTATTTATTATTTTTTCATACTGGCCCCCTGTGGGAATCGAACCCACAACCCTGGCGTTGCAAACGCCATGCTCTACCAACTGAGCTACATCCCTTCCGGCCATTCCCTCCCCTACCCTGGACGACGCGGGGCCAATTGTGCGCCTCCCCCTTGGGTCTCCCGGTCACGGCCGGCTACGACAGAGCCTCAAATTTCCTGGCAAGTTAAATTGTTGAGTCAAGTATTTTTCCTTTTTTTTTTACATCCATGTATTAGACACTCCTGAAGACCATCTACAAGGCTAGTATTGAAGCATTGGGAATAGATGACTGCCCTTCAAGTCAGTTTCAGTGTGTTAGCCCCGGCTCAATGTGAAGCTCCTCCTCCTCAGGATTTACATAGTGTTTGCATCTCACGGATTGAGCCATCAGATCTGTATTATGGAAGAGCTCTGTTTGTACAGGAATAATACTCGTCACAGCACAAGGACGTTTGCACGCACCCGCTCCTCGCCCAGTCTAAAGCTCTGTTGAGTGATTGGAGTTAAAGCAGAAGTTACTGTAAGTCGCCGAGGATAAGAGCGTCTGCTAAATGACTAAAATGTAAAGCAGAAGCCTAGCGGTATCCCCTGACCATCGTTACAGTGTTAATGAACAGGAGTTTGATCCCTGATAATCAATCAGAGAACATGCTATGCAGTAGTTTCTGTATTGATCTCTTTTTTTTTTTTTTTTAATGTTCTAGCAATGCTGCAAATTCTGCCAATAACCCCAAAACAAGCAAGTGATTTGGTTGTTCAAACCTGTTGTTTTGTAATCTTAAGAATTATGCGAACTGGTTTTGTCTTTTGATCTGAGAATCTGTTTTTTTTTTTTTCTTGATTGAGTGAGTTCTTCTGCTCAGAGTCCTGCTGAAGTTTAAACAACACAATCTGTAGTCTGGAAGCTTAATAGGATGGACCTTTTATCATGTTGATCTGAATACACTGTACCTGTAAATATATCCACCAGAAATCCACCTGCTAATGAAATGTCTAACCTCCTTACTGTGTGTAAGGGTACGTTTAAACAGGCTGCCCAATTCTGATCCTTTGCAAACTAATTGATCTTTTGACCAATCAGATCAGATCTTTTGCCAATATTTGGGCAAAAGATCAGGCAAAAGATCAGAATTGGGCTGCCTGTGTAAACGCAGCCTAAGTGTTTAACTCTCTTGCTTAAGAAAAATTACAAGAAAAGGAACACTGGAAATATGCTGTGCTCAATATGTACATACTGGAATTTAAGAAATGTTATTTTCTAAAAGGAATAAAATTGTGAAGCTATTAAGATGTTTATTGGTGAATCTTTATTTTTTCTTATATAGATTTTTTTCTTTGTTTTTTTTTTGTCATTTAGCAGACGCTCTTATCCAGAGCGACTTACATGAGCAATTAGGGTTAAGTGCCTTGCTCAAGCGCACATCGACAGATTTTTCACCTAGTCGGCTCGGGGATTAGAACCAGCGATCTTTCGGTTACTGGCACAACGCTCTTAATCACTAAGCTACCTGCCGCCCCAGCATTCTTGATGCTGTCAGGGAGAGGGGGGGGGGGGGGAATTGGTGATTCTTGATAACGTTTGTAGTGACAATAGGTGGTGAGTGTTGGCCATAGCCACGGTAATCTGAATATATCTGCATCTGAATATATCTGCATCTGAGTATCAAAAATAGATTTATTTCTACATTTCTGTTGTGGTCTTTGAGAAGTTGATTTAGGGAACTCTAGTGTCACATTGATGTGGTCTTGCTCTGTGAGTTGGCCAGTTAGCCAGGTAAGTCAATGCCATAACACTGAGTGTACAAAACATTAGGAACACCTTCCTAATATTGAGTTGTACCCCCTTTTGCCCTCAGAGCAGCCTCAATTCGTCGGGGGCATGGACTCTACAAGGTGTCGAAAGCGTTCCACAGGGATGCTGGCCCACGTTGACTCCAATGCTTCCCACAGTTGTGTCAAGTTGGCTGGATGTCCTTTGGGTGGTCGACCATTCTTGAATATTGTTGGTTGTAACTGTTTAAAATGCATACAGTAAGTGTTCATTTTGCATTTGTGAAATTATTTTTGATGTGATGTGAAAGCAGAGGGCTTTGTTTCCCAAACCGTATTGCAAGCGAGGATTATTAACGTTTCTAATTAAACAGCGCGTCGGATCGTAGCTCACATGGTCCCAGTTGTGGCCGATACTTCCGGCTGAGAACAGGGACAAGGCAGAACGCCTCCTGGGGCTCTCCAGAACAGGGACAAGGCAGAACGCCTCCTGGGGCTCTCCAGAACAGGGTTTCCCAAACTCGGCCCCCGCCACGCCCGCACCGCACGTTTAGGTTTTTACCCAACTCCTCATCAAACTTTTTATTATTTGAATCAGCTGTGAAAACCCGCACCCAGGGGGAGCCCCAGGACGGAGTTTGGGGAAGCCTGCTCCAGAGCAACAGTGAACATGTCTCTCCCGAAGACTGAACTCCATTGTGGAGATTTCATTCTAGACACAAGAGGGCACCGTTTTTCCCGCAGATAAATTAAAATTCACAGTCGTGCATTTTACCTCGACGTTTGGCCCTCGAGACACTCTGTAGAAGTGTCGTATGGTGCGTTCGTATATATATATATATATAGACACGTCGCAGCACGACACATGTTTGGTGGCTTTTCCCAACAACTAAAAAAGCCATACAAACTGCCATACATACAGAGGTGAATATGGCGGACGTTTCTGAGAGGACGCTACATGTTGCAATCGCTTTTTCATTCGCACTAGGCTTCCTTTCTGGATGGCAGGCCAACCGAGCGAGGAGGAAGTTCCTGGATTGGAGAAAGAAACGGCTGCAGGATAAACTCTCAGAAACACAGAAGAAACTGGACTTGGCATAAAAGTGGAGTGGGGGTGTGTAAGTAATTGGCCTATGGGTTGATTGCATGCAGTTACATTGTAACAACAAATTATATGATTACATTGTATCAAACATGTTGTTACGTAACATCAGCCAAGTTAGTGACTGGAAACATTGTAAGGTTAGTAGGCTTAGCCTACATTCAGTGTAAAAATGGGACCAAACTGGATTTGACCTACGTTTGTTGAAAGGGTGGCAGCGAGCGATTCTTGGAGTCATTTAACCTTTCTTATTTTCACAAGGGAAATACAAAATAATCCAATAATAAGTTATAAAATCCTCCTCAAATGTGTCTTTGTTCAGTTTTTTTAATTTTATTTCCCCTGGAAAATGACAGCAGCAAATGCAGGACTGCTGGTGGTCTGGCATAGCATAGGCAACCGGTTCAGTTGCATTTCTTTGGTAGCCTATCCCTAGTTTACAGTTAGTAGGCATAATTGCCTCGACTGTATGTAAAGCATGATGTAATAATGACTGTTCTTCTGTTTTCAGGTCATCACCAAAATAAAATGTTGACCTGTCAAAGGGAGCTGTCAGATCACGGACCTCCAATAAAGGGAATGGGGTCGTTGTCACAACCAGCAGAACTGAAGCAAGATACAAATACACGTTTCTGAACGTGTTTGTTTTGTGATTTGGTGACAGTGTGTTTGCTGGGTCCGTCTTCTCAAATGTGCTCCAGACATCTTTCCAGACTACTGCCGTTTTACTTCTAATAAAAGCATGTGTTTTCTTACATCCGGTGTTTTGAAGATGCCTATGGGAGTTTACTGTCTTTATATAGCGTAACTATTGTAACCAAATCCAT
The DNA here is from genome assembly GCF_964263955.1 of Coregonus lavaretus. Classification (NCBI taxonomy): domain Eukaryota; kingdom Metazoa; phylum Chordata; class Actinopteri; order Salmoniformes; family Salmonidae; genus Coregonus; species Coregonus lavaretus. The sequence continues at coordinate 43,272,220 of NC_140012.1, read as the reverse complement.
TGCACTGCATTTTCCCGATCCCAAATCGACCCTTAGACCCTATGACCTGGTGGAGATATGAGAGGATGTGATTGTCCTATGTCATACTCTTTTAGATCTCCACAAGTGCATAGGGCGTTTGTGTATAGGGGTCAATTTGGGATTGGGCAGAATCCACCATCACTCTTACCAGCACCTATGTGTATAAAATAGTATATATATTTTTTTTTTTTTTACATTAGAGAGATTTTATTGTACAAACAAAATCAGCATAGCGGACTAAACTCCACGACATTGTTAGGAAGTTTCTGATGAGTTGATCAGATACTTCACCATGGAGTTTAGTCTGCTACAATCAGCAATGTATTGTAACTGTATGCATGTGATATTATGTACTCAAAGACATGCTGAGATGTAAGAATGCATGTAGAAATGTGGATGATATGTTATTTTAGAAAACATTTGACATTTTGCTATGTCCCCTGAATACATGTTAGCAGTATTCGCCAATATTATAACTAGGGGACTTTTATTTTGAAGGAAGTATTTGACCAAGGAACCTGTTTGACCAGGAAGTGACTCCCAGTGGTGTCATAAGTATATTCAACAAAAATATGAATGCAACATGCAACAATTTAAACGATTTTACTGAGTTACAGGTCATATAAGGAAATCAATCAATTAAAATAAATTCATTAGGCCCTAAAATATATTTTTCACATGACTGGGCAGCCAGGCCACTTGGGAGCCAGGCCCAGCCAATCAGAATGGGTTTTTCCCCACAAAAGGATTTTATTATAGACAGAAATACTCCTCAGTTTCATCAGCTGTCCAGTTGGCTGGTTTCGGACGATCCCACAGTTGAAGAAGCCGGTTGTGGAGGTCCTGGGCTGGCGTGGTTACACGTGGTCTGCGGTTGTGAGGCCGGTTGGACGTACTGCCAAATTCTAAAAAACTACGTTGGAGGCGGCTGATGGTAGAGAAATGAACATTACATTCTCTGGCAACAGCAAATTTGTGCACAACATTTGAGAGAAATAAGCTTTTTGTGCGTATGGAAAATTCCTGGGATCTTTTCTTTCAGCTCATGAAACACGGGACCAACACTTTACATGTTGCATTTATATTTTTGTTCAGTATAGTTAGAAGCTAGCTGTGTGTTCACATTCTGTGGGTCCCAGCTCATATTGGGGTAGGAGGAAATGAGGCAGCAGATATGGTATCTCTGAAGAGGGAGGAGGTAGATGTGGTGGTCCCGTTAGGAGGGGGGGGGGGGGGGGGGGGGGGGTGGAATGTAGGAGCATCATAGCAGAGGTGTTGACCCAGGAGTGGCAACGTGAGTGGGAGACAGAGGAGCGGGGAAGGCAGTTTTTCTCTATCCAGAATTCTGTGAGGAAGGTCAGTAGGTATCTGGGGAGTGAAAGGAGGGGTGGGGTTCTGTTGACAAGGCTGAGGTTGGGTCATTGTGGATTGGGAAGTGGGTTAGTGTAAAAGGCGCCACATGGTCAATCCAGAGCTATACGGAGCCCTCCGCATTGACATGTTTGCTTGACGGTAGGTGGAGGGCGGGAGGTCCAGTATAAACACAAACTCAACTTCCTTCACAACAGCTCTGCGCTGCACCGCGAAGTGCAATAAGTATGAATGCCTTGACTTCCGCAGAGGTGTATCACCGTAGATGCTGCAAGGCCAATGCAGACAACGGGTTGACCATGTAATGCCTTTTAGGCTTTTAGATATGTGTAATTCGCACTCCGACCTGAGAAACGCAGCAATACAGCGTCTAGTCTGCCGGAACACACAAGAAGAAGAAGAAGAAGTGTTCACATTTTCAAACATCTTGAAGTATATGCCGTTTACTACGCTTTCTTTAAGACATACAGATAGTTTAGCGACGCTTGCTCCACAAGACTGCATTGGATCAATCGTATAGTTGCAAGCCATGAGTTCTAATGTTTCCTTGTCGAAAGGTAAATATGCCATGCTAACTATCCAAAAAGCTAACTTATATTTACTAGCTACAGTAGCTACGTACTTACTTTGCTACGAACACTGTTGTTATTTAGCGATATTTCCAAATAATGTCAACTATTTTATGACATTTGGCTAATGTAATCTGTAAAGATTTTGGCGATGCCATAACGTTAGCATACCTGTCATTTCGTAAGACTGCGACCTTGGCTTGTTGCCTCCTATTGACTAGCAAGGCAGCTGGCTATAATAGTTTGTTAGGCCGAGAATAGTATTTTTGTATAAGGTGATACGATATAGCACTGGCATGTTTTCCATCGTGCCTTACAGGCCCCATTCCGTGCATTTCCATTCATGTCAACATTTTAAAGCAACAAAATGTGACAACTGCAAGAGATGGATTCTTTACATAGGCAATGGAATACCTTTTCAGCTAAATATTCTGTCCTTCCACTCCCACTTTATAACCCAGCAGTGCTACTATAATATAATATGCCATTTAGCAGGCGCTTTTATCCAAAGCGACTTACAGTCATGACTAGCCCTCGATCATGAGGCTCAGTTCGATGACATTACACAAGTCATTGGATGAAGGCGTCTTCTGTATGGGGGAGTTTCGTTAAGAGCCCCGACACTCAGCCTGGTCTCATAGACTAAACGTAACATATTAAAAGGTAAATCCGGGACATCAAATTTAGTATGTGATATGTTATGTTTGGTATGGTTACATAAGACAGATGGTTATTTAAGGCAAAAACGAAAATAGGGTGGATGGGTGGGTGTATAACGTGAATGTCTAGCAACCCAAAGGTTGCGAGTTCGAATCTCATCATGGACAACTTTAACATTTGAGCTAATTAGCAACTTTTCAACTACTTGCTACTTTGCAGCTACTTAGCATGTTAGCTAACCTTTCCCCTAACCCTTTTAGCAAACCCTTCCCCTAAACATAACCCTTTTAGCTAACCCTTCCCCTAAACATAACCCTTTTAGCTAACCCTTTAACCTAATTCCTAACCTTAACCCCTAGCCTAGATAATGTTAGGCTCCTTTAGTCCATCACTAGGCTATAGCACCTGTAAACTAAACCATAACTTAGATGTACTGCGCTTCCTACCATAAAGAAACACATGTTTTATGCATTCTAAATACTGTGCTAGTGTGTGTTGGAACAGTCAAATACATTTCTGCCTGAACTGTAGTTTAAGTAAACCGCCTCACCTTTTTAAAGTTTTGCAGAGTTTTAACATACTGAATGGTAAGCTATATTAGTAGTGTTGGTGATATTTTGTTTGTTTGTATTGCAGTTGGAGGCCTACCTGAACTAGATACTGGATCAGTCTGTTTTTTTTGTTTTACAGCGGAGTTGGTGGCAGCCATCGGCGTGACTGCAGGAGCTACAGCTGTGGGCCTGCTCCTCCTCCAGCACTTCTCCAAGGGGTCAGGGGTCAAGCCCAAGGTCAACTTTGACCTGCAGAAAGACAACCCCAAAGTAGTGCACGCGTTCGACATCGAGGACCTCGGGGATAAGGCGGTGTACTGCAGGTGTTGGAGATCCAAGAAGGTTGGCTTGCTGTCAATTTTATACTCTTTGTTTGGTTTTACAACTTCTCACTATAAAGTGGAGCCGTGGATTAACCACTAGAAATTCATAGACGCACGGCACGGAAAGAGGTTGTGGTTGTGAGGAGAGCTTTTTTAGCATCAGCCTTAAACAAACAGTAGGCTAGTAAGGTTATGTTATTACTTGCATTTGAGCAGAACAAGGCAAGGAATTTTAAAAATGTGTTTCGTGTATTCTAACTACTTTTGTTGTTGTTGTTGTTGCCTAGTTTCCCTACTGTGATGGCGCTCATGCTAAACATAACCAGGAGACGGGGGATAATGTCGGTCCCCTCATCATGAAGAGAAAGGAGGCCTGAAACAATCAAATCAATCATCCATGTGATTCCATGACTGCCGCTTCTATCATACTGACGCACACTACTGCTCTTCGCTACAGAAAGGAGGGCAGAGGTTGACAGTACACTTGTTAGTTACTCTGAAATACGGTGACGGTCCTTACATTACTCTGTTATAAACCAAATCACTTTTTGTCTATATTTATATATTGATTGATTGAAGCCACCCTTTATCACAGGACCCAAGCAGTTATCCATTTTTGCGGAAATGACTTTGTAATCATACCTAGAATGATGGTAGATGTTTCGCTGGGATTACCAAGGAAACAGGGCTGCGGGAAGTAATGTAAAGCAAAGTGCCATGCTGGTTGTATATATTTAATTGAGCTGTGGTATCTGTGCACTGTTATTTTCAGAATGTGAAGACTTGCTTGTTTGATCAATGTCTACCTTCTCATTCTTTTTGATACCGTAGAGATCGTATCTGTCCCATTATGGCGTCTGTGAGCGCACGGGCAGAGCCATTGAGGCCATCTCCATTTTGAAGTAGTCCATTTTCTTCTTCTTCTACTACTTCTATGAGTTGGTAAACGAACTGAAAGGGTGCACACTGCCACCTGGAGTGTGTTGTTTGAACAGGTATAAAACCAAAGGTTGGGGATTTACTGCCACCTGCAGTTATGGAATGTTTGCTCATGAGAATAATTAATTGGCTGATCCCTCCTAATGACCTGGATGGAATTATGTGAGACTTCCTTAACCCATAGGAAGTCCCGTCCAGTTGACTACTTCAAAATGGTGAAAGTCCGCAATGGCGCTGGCCATGCTAAAACAGACTTTTAGGCACAAGAGTCCTCTATCATTCTCTATGGTTGATACTCAGGAGTTTTTCCTGACCACGGGACCTGTAACCTACTGAATGGCTGAATCTGAACTTGTCATGGAGCACTTCTGGTAATTAGCTTAATAATTCACAGTTCTATGTAGTGCAGCGTTTCCCAAACTCGGTCCCGGGGACCCCAAGGGGTGCACGTTTTGGTTTTTGCCCCTAGCACTACACAGCTGAATCAACTTATCATCAAGCTTTGGCTATTTGAATCAGCTGTGTAGTGCTAGGGCAAAAACCTAAATGTGCACCCCTTCGGCTCCCCAGGATAGAGTTTGGGAAACGCTGATACTAATGTGAGAAGAATGTTAGTGTCTATGGTTTGTGTGACCTCTGATTTCCACAAGATGTGACTTCATTCGAATCCATCACTTAATCATCAATAAAAACAATATCAATGTAATTTTTTCTTATATTTTCATGCATTCTGCCAATTAAATAATACATGTTTGTGGGAACCAAGTCTTTTCTAATCCAGTTTGACAAGTAGAAGTCATATAGCACCCTCTAGTGCCAGTTCACACCAAAATAATTTATTAGATTGATTTATAATGAACAATTAAACCAATCAAAAGGGACTGACGGGAATGAATATGAAGTTTGGCTATGAAGCATATTCCTCTCCCCAGAAGGTGTGCTCATTCAGAACTACATCTCTGGCTGATGTGTAGGCCTAGTGATGCCGACCTGGGTCAAATGCGATTTCGCCTGACATAGAAAATGTTCTGTCTCTCGTCAGGACACTGTGGTTCAGAGGAGCTAGCCAACAACACAGCTAACACAATCACTTCAAACTGAAGCTGGAAATACCGCAAACTAGCTGCACTTCGTTTCGTTGGACCTTTTCTCAATTGACATTTCTTTGTGTATATCTATAAAAACGATGCCAGCTGATTCATGATTTAGACTGGCTGAGAAACGCTGCCATCCTGTCTGTCTCGTCCCGACTCCCGAAACGTTCATTACTATGGGACAGCTGGAGATCGAATTTGTATATTGAAACAATGTTGCAAATGTCGGAGAGACAAGACAGCAAGGTTTATACAAATCTCTGCTGTTGAAAACTAAATCTTAGTCTAAAAGAAATGGGAGATAATGCCTAGATGCTTTTTACAGTGGAGATCACATTTGTAAATTGCCTGGCTGGGCTGATGAGACAGTGGATTGATCAGTCAGATGGAACAGAGTAAATAGGCATTTTAATGTCGTAGATTTAGCGGGTGGTATCTTGTGGAACAGACACCGGTTGGAATGCGCTTTTAACCAATCAGCATTCAGGATTAGAACCACCTGTTGTATAATAAGTGAATATTGACTGGGACTACAGTTGGTTGTTTAGCAACAAAACTGACATGTGCACAACTATGGGGCAAAACAGATGGGGCTGGCTTAGATTGTTGACAACAAGTAAACTACATTTCATCTCCAATGTTTATTGAAAACATAAAAACATTTGCACAATTAGCACCTGTTGTCTCTAATACATCATTACAGTTGTTGGGTAGCTAGCTAGTGATTTTTTTTTGCCATATTAGCATTGATATGAAATCAGTCAAAACACCTCAAAACAAGACATGGTATCAAAAACAAGATGAAACTAGCTGAAAGGAGTCACTCATGATTTCCCACATGACAGTTTATTGTCATTGTTGCTAGCTATCTGGCCATCCAGAATCACAAAAACTGACGGATTTCTGCCCCATTGAAGGGTGCGCATTGTTTTCGTGATGTCCTTTAACCCTGCTATGATTTGACCATTTGAGACGGTTTGATTCCCTCTTAAATCTCCCTCTCTCTGTGTGCGCGTTTAAATGTGAACTGTCTTTTTAAAATCAGTAGGCCTATTTGAACCATTTATTAATCAAATAACAAAATGCAGGTTTATTATTTCTCTACAGGGCCAAGTTGTTTACCGTGCCAAATAGTTTCCTCTTGATCTCCTTAGATTACGTGTATAGGAGGATTATGTGTGTGTGCATGGGATTATTGACGAGGACAGTGGAAATGACTTCAGGCTCTGCCTCCATCGATGCGTTTTTACATTTTAAACCTGTGCTTTCACCTCACAACAATATTCTACATCGATAGTTCTGTTGGAATCCAGAGCGGTCACGGTTTCACAACTGCGCCCTTCTCTTGTCCACACAGGTAGAATTGGATTTGAGCACAACCTCATCCCTCAACTTCAAGAAGAATGGCTGTCGAACTCGTCAAAATCGGCATTTCATTGAAAATGCTACCAAATAACAGTGCCGTGTACTTCAAATCGGACGGAGCGAGATTTGGCCAAACCAGGACGATTAAATTGCTAACGGGGTCAAAGTACAAGATTGAAGTGGTTGTCAAACCTGGGGCTGTGGAGGCAACGTAAGTATGGTGGGGTGAAATGTATTACAGGCCTTCCCGCATCAGGCAATATTCTTCCGATAGCCTATATAGTGTCTATACACTTCAATAGGATACATTTTGACAATTTCTCTGTTGAGGAAAACAATGTTCTGTCAGTGACAGGCTGTCTCTGTCCATCACCCCCTGTTGATGTTTTGACTACATTTACATTTACATTTTAGTCATTTAGCAGACGCTCTTATCCAGAGCGACTTACAGTTAGTGAATACATATATATATTTTTTTTATACTGGCCCCCCGTGGGAATCGAACCCACAACCCTGGCGTTGCAAACGCCATGCTCTATCAACTGAGCTACATCCCCTGCCGGCCATTCCCTCCCCTACCCTGGACGACGCTGGGCCAATTGTGCGCCGCCCATGAGTCTCCCGGTCGCGGCCGGCTGCGACAGAGCCTGGATTCGAACCAGGATCTCTAGTGGCACAGTTAGCACTGCGATGCAGCGCCTTAGACCACTGCGCCACTCAGGAGATAAAATATACATTTTATTATCCTAAATCTATATTACATCAGTGTCCATAATGTGAGGAATAGCATCGGTGCATTCTCTTAGAAAATATCACAACCATGGGGATATTATGGCCCTTGCTTTAATCTAATTTACACATTTATTAAATTGGTAATTCATTGAGAACATTGATAAAAAAAAACACAAGCCGTAAGAGGTTGAAGGCGTTACGTCAGAGCGTGCGCGGTTCACTCGAGATCCCACTAGATGGCCAAACTGCAAAGTCAAAATTGCCTTTTGGGTCTTAGTTTAAGGTTAGCAGTTTGGTTAAATTTAGGTGGGTTTCAAATCTGATTTTAAGAATATAAATTGTAGAAATAGGCAGGGCTTCCAACTTTGCAATTTGGCGAGATAGTGACGACAGTGACGTTTGATTAGAGTCCGGCGGGTGCAGCCAGAATGTGTGAAATCCACCACCGATTAGGCCCTTTAAGCATTTCCTACAGTAGGCTAAACATGCACGCAAATATGGCGAGTTGAGTTTGTGTTTCAGTCTTTTGTTATAAAAAAATGACGGATAGAACTATAACAAATGACACTGGATGATCTATATTTCACCTCTCTCCATCCACACCCCTTCACCCATCCATTCCTTTGACTGATTCGTCTATAAATAATAATGCAAGGTGATTTGTAGATCAGTCATTCGGCAGTTGTCTGCACTGTCAGCTGCGATGTCAAACAACCACAGGCCCAGTGTCACCAAGTGTTTTTTCTGTGTTTCTACATCGGCATCGCTTGCTCTTTGGGGTTCTAGGCTGGGTTTCTGTAAACCGCTGATGCACACGGGCTTTATAAAATACATGTCATTGATTGATGATCTCTCCCTAACTGTTGCGATCCTGTCCTCAGCACTATGAGTGTAGGTGGAGTCCCCTTCCCCTTGGAGAAGCAGTCTAGAGACTCCCAGGCTGTAGTCTACACTGGCATCTACGACACAGAGGGAGTGACGCACACCAAGAGCGGAGACAGACAAGCTGTACAGATCAGCATGCAGGTAATAAAAGGGCGAACTCAGTTTGACTGCGATTTGATTCGGATTTCATTTCGGATCCCTTATTAGCTGACGCCATGACAACAGCTAGTCTTACTGGGGTCCAATACATAATGAAAAATACATTACAGACAGAACACTTTACATGTACATAAAGCAATGAAGTAGACACGTTAATTCAGAGCAGTTTACCAGTCACATTACAAATATCATCTAGCCTGGCTCCAGATCAGTTTGTGTGGTAAGGCCAACTCCTATGGTCGTTGTCATGCCATGACCATAGGTGTTGGGGCAAGACAGCACAAACATATCTGGGAACCAGGCTATGCATGATCCATATGAGGCCATTACACATGTAGGCTATACTGTTTCAGGAGTCAACTGTTCATGATGCAAATCATCCAGTGTTTATTTTTACTAGTCTTTTCTTACTAGCTCTGACTTTGCTTATAGCTACTTTGAGGAATAAATGTACTTACTATGACTGTGGTAAGTGGTTGTCTCACCTAGTTAACTTAAGATGAATGCACCAACTAAGTCGATCTAGATAAGAGCTTCTGCTAAATGACTAAAATGTAAATAAAACAATTTGAGTTAATCGCAGGATTTGCTGTGATTTAAGCGCAAATTCAGAATTTGCTCAAATTGAGCTGTAATTTACGATTTTTTTAAATACAAAAAGCATTACAATAATATTGACGTCTTGATTTTGTCCAAAGTAACGGTAAGCAAAGTCAGGTAAATTCATAAAACAAATTTATTTAACCCCCCCAAAAAACTGCCAGAGTCTGGATGACCTCTACTAAACACAATGTACTGATTCAGGGATGTGTGAAGGACTACAGGGATGTGTGAAGGACCACAGAGATGTGTGAAGTACCACAGGGATGTGTGAAGTACCACAGGGATGTGTGAAGTACCACAGGGATGTGTGAAGGACCACAGGGATGTGTGAAGGACCACAGGGATGTGTGAAGGACCACAGGGATACCCGACGAGAACAGAGCCAAAGGATATCAGGGCAATGGGGTTTTACGGTCACCACACAACTCACTGCAGTTCACTTTCGGTACTTATTCAACAGGGTGTTTCTGTTTCTAGGAGGAAAGAGATACATGGAAATAGAAGTAACCATGCAAAGATATAGTCAAAAAAGGCTATACAAGGAGTTGGACCTATACATATATGCACACTACTGCATCACACAAGTTAAATACAATCAATCATGTTCTTAATTGAACACTATAAAGCTAAAGATGCATAATATTGCAGTGCCTGAATCACATATCAATGAACATTGATGGCTAAACAGTAAGCAGGCTCAGGTAGAGCCTGAAGCTAGCATTAGCCATGTCAGAGTATGGTATAAGGCTAGGGAAAGAGACTGCCACTGTAGCGTACAATCACACCAGTAGCGTACGATCACACCAGTAGCGTACAATCACACCACAACGGATGCACTATCTGCACAATAAGGACTGAAATGTGAGATAATGGCATGAGCCTCAACAGCCCCTCATGTAGCCTTAGCATTATCATTAGCGGTGGGCTACAAACATTTAGCAGGTCATGCTAACAAACAATTAGCCTAGCAAAGGCACATGCATGAGGTACAAACACCAATCCCTGTAAACTGATTTTACTGTCAACACTCAAATAGGGCCACTTCGATTATTCTACGCACACAGCAACAACTTCTTTGTTAGCTCTGCTCCCTTGTGTCCAGTTCCCTGTCTTTTATCAGATTAGCCACGCCCAGTAGGCAGGCACCAGCGAGGTAATTAGAGGACACACGGGAGCAGTGATTGGTTCGTTGGCAGGTCAATCGTGTTCTGTCAGGGCCTTTTTAACAACCACAACATCAACTTGTTTGTTGTTTTTTAGCTCACAGGAGGTTGGTCGTGGTAATGGCTGGAGTGGAATCAGTGGAACGGTATCAAATACATCAAACACATGGTTTCCAATGCCATTCCATTAGCTCCGTTCCAGCCATTAATATGAGCCGTCCTGTGTTTTAGCTGTATAGACGACGTATTTTCAATGTTTTCAGTGTATTTTGAACGCTTTCAGACAATGTGATTAATCGCAAATGTAAAAAAATGTCGCACTAAAATTACAACAAATTAACTTGCGTTAACCGATTTTAACTCTGAAAGCTCTATTATTTTTCCCCCCCTCCCAGTTCCCAGAGGTGGGCTCTTTTGAGGTGGTGTGGCAGGTGAAGTACTACAACTATAACAAGAGGGATCACTGCCAGGGGGGAAACAGTTTCAACAGCATCGAGTACGAGTGCAAGCCCAACGATACGCGCAGCCTGATGTGGGTCAACAAGGAGCTGTTTGTCTGACGGACCGACCAACCAACACAGGCAGCATCAGGGTTGTGTTCATTAGACACCAAACAGAAGAAAACAGTGAAACTGGGAGGTGCTAACCTGAAATTAGCCAACAGAAATGCCTGTTTTTTATTTTATTTCCGTTGGCAAAATGTTTTCCCACGGTGTGCCCTAATGAACACGACCCAGATGAACATGAGAGATGACGTTCAGCTTCCGGATAGTGATAGACGATGTGTACCAGATCCAGCCAGCATGGAACCCCTCATAGCGTAACAATGCTGTTGTTAAATAACTAAAGATGTATAATTTGCTGTATGTTGGTGTGTGTTTATAGCTATGCAGATTTATGTTAGGTGTGTGGTGTGTGTGTGTGGTGTGTGTGTGTGTGTGTGTGTGTGTGGTGTGTGTGTGTGTGTGTGTGTGTGTGGTGTGTGTGGTGTGTGTGTGTGGTGTGTGTGTGTGTGGTGTGTGTGTGTGTGTGTGTGTGTGGTGTGTGTGTGTGTGTGTGTGTGTGTGTGTGTGTGGTGTGTGTGTGGTGTGTGTGTGTGTGTGTGTGTGTGTGTGTGTGTGTGTGTGTGTAGTATCTATGCATATCTATGAAGGCGGTATGTTAATATGTACTCTGTATGTGGAGAGGTTGTGTGTGTCTGTTATAGTATTGTAATGAGCATTCAGTGATTTTTGTTTGTCTTTTTTTTAAAGCTTTTTTGTTCAGTTAAAATGTTGTCCCATGTCTCGTTTTCCTATGTGGAAAAGTACAAGCAGTATAGGAGATACTGTAGAAGTGTATGTCTACAGTTAGAAGATGTTACAAAATATTTGGACTAATCCATTAATTTTTCTTATTTTATAATTGTGCTGATTTTGACTAATCAGAATGTCGCGTTACGGACTAATCAGAATGTCGCGTTACGGACTAATCAGAATGTCGCGTTTCGGACTAATCAGAATGTCGCGTTTCGGACGAATCAGAATGTCGCGTTTCGGACGAATCAGAATGTCGCGTTTCGGACGAATCAGAATGTCGCGTTTCTGACTAATCAGAATGTCGCGTTTCGGACTAATCAGAATGTCGTGTTTCGGACTAATCAGAATGTCGTGTTTCGGACTAATCAGAATGTCGCGTTTCTGACTAATCAGAATGTCGCGTTTCGGACTAATCAGAATGTCGAGTTTCGGACTAATCAGAATGTCGCGTTTCGGACTAATCAGAATGTCGCATTTCGGACTAATCAGAATGTCGCGTTTCTGACTAATCAGAATGTCGCGTTTCGGACTAATCAGAATGTCGCGTTTCTGACTAATCAGAATGTCGCGTTTCGGACTAATCAGAATGTCGCGTTTCGGACTAATCAAAATGTCGCGTTTCGGACTAATCAGAATGTCGCGTTTCGGACTAATCAGAATGTCGCGTTTCGGACTAATCAGAATGTCGCGTTTCGGACTAATCAGAATGTCGCGTTTCGGACTAATCAGAATGTCGCGTTTCTGCTGCTCCTGACTCCTATTTCTCTCTTAACATATTTTACAGAACTAAATATGCCAAGCGTTATATTGGTTGGGAAAACTATCATTTACTATGAGATATGTAGCGAAAAAGCAGCAAAATATAGATGACTGTTTAAGAAAACATGAAAGGAGCAGTCTATGAATGCATCCATAGTGTCACGGATTCTGCCGAGGCTGCCCTTCCTCCTGGCTCGGGGCAGGCTTCGGCGTTCGTCGTCACCGGAGTACTAGCTACTGCCGCTCTATGTTTCATGTTTCTATGTTCATCTGATTGTTGTCTGTTGTTGCGCACCTGTTCCCTATAATGTTAATTGGTCTTCCCTTTTTAACCTGTTCACGTCCACTGTGTGGTGTGCGTGTTTGTTGCTTGTACGAGTGTCATTTGTGAGCGGGTTTTGCTCCTCCCTTGTGTGGAGGTTTTGTTTGTATTTTCTTTACTGTTCAGTAAAGTGGATCTTCATTTCATTCTGTGTCCTGCGCTTGACTCTGGCCTACCGCATTCCACAAACATTCGTGACACATAGCTTCTAGTATGAGTTTGGGGACTTGCATGCTTTGGAAATGTATGAAAACATTCAGCACTGATTAAAATATTGCATAAAAATAACCTTTTAAGAAGGTTATGTAATAATGTTGTGGTTCTCTGTAGCTTAGTTGGTAGAGCATGGTGCTTGCAACGGCAGGATTGTGGGTTTGATTCCCACTGGGACCACTCACTGTTGGCTATGTGAGATTAGGCGGGATGTGTGAGAATTTTAGGGGTCAATGCTAGAGGATAGAGCCCATTGGACCCCCGTCCCTAACGAGGGGGGGACTGGCCCATTGGACCCCCTGTCCCTAACGAGGGGGGCTCTTGTGTCCCCTCTCAAAGAATACCAGTAGCCGTACAGTAGGTCTGTAGAATGGGGATAATCTTGCACGCACTGCACAGTTTCCACCACTGAGTGGCACTGGTGCACATATGCAAACAGACATTTGCCAGAAAAAAATTAAGCTCAGTTCCCCAGATGCAATGTAATGCACCTCTCCCAACATTGTATCTGTCCCATTGAGGCCATCTCCATTTTGAAGTAGTCCATTTTCTTCTCCTACTACTTCTATGAGTTGGCAAACAAACTGAAAGGGTGCACACTGCCACCTGGAGTGTGTTGTTTGAACAGGTATAAAACCAAAGGTTGGGGATTTACTGCCACCTGCAGCTCACGAGAATAATGAATTGGCTGATCCCTCCTAATGACCTGGATGGAATTATGTGATCCTTCCTCGAGACACAGGAAGTCCCACACAGTTGACTACTTAAAAAGTGTGAAAGTCCTCAATGGCGCTGCCCATGCTAAATGGGCTTTTGGGCTAAATGAGCTTTTGGGCACTCGAGTCCTCTATCTATCTCTATGGCGACAGTATGGCCACAACACGGCATTGAGAATGTGCTGGGATCTTCAAAATAAAAGTTATCTGTTTCACGTAACGCTCAAGCTCAAGATGAGTCTGGCGGGGAATTCTGGCAGAATGTGCATGTGAGCTGTCCCCTGCCATTGTGCCCTTGAACAAGGCACTTCCCTTTAAACTGCTCCAGGGCCAACCTCCTCTTCTTCTAATGTTGGGGCTACATTGGCAACTGGCAGTGGTTAGTCCCAAAGTATGAATTTCAGTCTCCATGTACATAGACTGCTCTAAAGGTAAGGAAACAAATAAGTTATTATGTAATTTCGGTGAACTAACCCTTTAAAACAGAGGGACTTTTATCTTGAAATGTAGGATACTTGCTGCCTCCTCTCCACACATCCCTTGTCCCTCCTCCGCGTTACTGACCCTGCCCTAGGGGTCTCCCTGTGCCACTGCAGTGAAACCGACGGGAAAAGAGTCAGAGGAGCTGGGTCAAAAAAACAAGAACCTGAATATCACGAGCACCGTGTTTTTGTAATAGCGAGACCCCCGTTTTATATCGTTTCCCCCCCCCCTCGTTCACATTTCCTGGTCATCCTATTTCATCATCCAACCGGCAAGATGGTAAGCAAACTGTCGCGATTTATTTTCACCCACAAACCAAAAGATAAACACAGTGGATATGGGACATGTCTGCGATTGTAGGGACTACAGTTTGTCGTGTTATTACCGTGTTATATATGTGTCACAGAGTGAAGAAACCGTACCTCCCTCGCAATGAAGGAGGAAATGATTTCCTTGCCAATTTTGCCTCGGTATATTGGGCAGTGCTGTGGCCGATATATGCCGTTCCTAGTCGTAACCCTGCTTACACTCTAAATCCAACTTTATCCTGCAGTAGGTAGAAGTCAACATCTTAACAACAAAGGAACTACATGTTGAAAACCAATGTGCGACATGTTGCTTTGATGTTCCCAATGTCCGTGAGTGGCTAATTTGACTGATGTCCTACCCTACCCTAAAAGTCGAATCTGCTTTATAAATAAGACTACATGGGTGTATACATTGTATTTAGCAAGCTGGACTAGACATTACCAAATCAAGGAGGGGTGACGAGCAAAGACCGTAGCGTTGTAGCCTATGTGTTGCAACCCTGTTATCACCCCCTGTTCATTTCGTCTTGCTGCATTGTATCATTTAGTTTTTACCAAGATTACACGCTAGCTACTGTCGAATGCGAGATAATAATTGATGTCTAATTACCAGCCAAGCATAGACATGGGACATCATGCAATTAAGTACAAACCATACTTCATCTTTAATTGCGTGTCATGCACAGGCCCTGGGTAAGCTACAAAGATAGCTAATTTTAGGCATGTGAAAATGTAATGGAATAAGGCCTATTCCGTGTTGGTAGAAGTGTAAAACAGCCAACAGGCTACTCCATTGTGAATGCTACACGGCGAGGCTACTCTGGGTTATCATTGAGTGGGGGCAGGGAAGACGAAGGCTGTTGCTTAAGCATGTAGCGGAATGACCTGACACAGGGACCATATGCTGCCTAGCGATCAACCACCACCCACATACATATCGACTGAGCGAGCGCCGGCTGGCACTAGGAAATGTAAGAGAGATAAAAGCCGTGGCGAATCACTAGCACAAGCCATGATCCACCCTGCCTAACTGCCTGGAGGGGCTGGCTGTGTGGTGCCTGCCAGACCAGTGTATACCCACTCACACCGGATTTATTAGCGGAACTGTTGCATTGCTTCTAGCACAAGGAGTTAATACAATTGTGAATAGGCCTATAAGATCGCATGAGTCCAGGTAAACTCAATTAAACATGCACCACCTCTATCATAACTGTGCATCTTTCGACCAATCAGATCAGATCTTATGCCACTTTTAATTGATCTTTTGACCAATCAGGTTGTGTAAACGCAGATCTTTTTGAGTCCAGGTAGCCCAATAAAAGGTGTATGCAGCATACTTTCTTGCGGGTGAGATTTGTTTATCAAATTAGATTTTAAGACCTCCGTCCTAAACCCAGGGTAGCCGCTCCACTCCATGAGTGGCGCAGTGGTCTAAGGCTCTGCATCGCAGTGCTAACTGTGCCACTAGAGATCCTGGTTCAAATCCAGGCTCTGTCGCAGCCGGCCGCGACCGGGAGACTCATGGGCGGCGCACAATTGGCCCAGCGTCGTCCAGGGTAGGGGAGGGAATGGCCGGCAGGGATGTAGCTCAGTTGATAGAGCATGGCGTTTGCAACGCCAGGGTTGTGGCTTCGATTCCCACGGGGGGCCATTATAAAAAATAAAAATGTATTCACTAACTGTAAGTCGCTCTGGATAAGAGCGTCTGCTAAATGACTAAAATGTAAATGTAATAACAGTCCAACTGGCACTCAACTGTTCGATCCTGGATCTCAGCATCTCCACAGTCGGGCCAAAGATAAGACAGGGCCAGTCGCTTACAGTCCCAGTGCCTCATCAGGCCTTCTCACCTCTGTGCCTCAGACAGATTGTTCTTTATACCAGACCACCCATCCAGACCCTACGAGGTCTGTCCACGCGCAACCACAGCTCTCAGACAGAATCATCAATATAATAAATGCCATTTAGCAGACGCTTTTATCCAAAAGCGACTTACGGTCACGCGTACGTAACATTTTACATTCTGGTGGTCCTGGGAATCAAACACACTATCCTGGCATTGCAAGCACCAATGCTCTACCAACTGAGCTACGGAGGACCACAGCAGATGGAAGGATGAATGTCAGGTCAGCCTCCTTCAGGAGCATGGTTTGACACCCTGCCCTGAACACACATGAGGATTAGCTAGTGAGAGTATTTAGCCCGCTGATATTTGTATGATTATTTTCAGATTAGCACGTAATCCGTCCACACAGACAGTGTTACTCTAGCTCGCTTCCCCTCATGTGGTAGATACCTGTCACGGCTTCCTCCGAAGCTGCCTCCCCTCCTTGCTTCGGGCAGGCTTCGGCGTTCGTCGTCACCAGCCTTCTAGCCACTGCCGCTCCTCATCTCATCATTCCATCCAGCGTAACCGTGTACTACGGAATAAATTCTGTATTCTGCGATTTACCCTCCTGCGCCTGACTCCTTCAAATCACACTCTCACAATACCAGGAGTCATGGTCTGACTGCACTGCTACAGAGAATGCATTGAGACAAGGGGAGAAAATAAAACCTCAAAGACGGCACATGGTAAATATTTGACAAAACAAATCAAGCAGGATAGTTGTAATCAATGAGTCATTATAATAAAGTAACAATGATGCCATTTAGCAGACACTTTTATCCAATGTGAAATACAGTAGTCCATGCATACATTTTTAATATGGCGAACCCAATGGGATTCGAACACACAACCCTGGTGTTGCAAATCTACCACACAGGACCACAAAAACATTACCAACTCAGCCACACAGGACCATCAAAACATTACCAACTCAGCCACACAGGACCATCAAAACATTACCAACTCAGCCACACAGGACCATCAAAACATTACCAACTCAGCCACACAGGACCACAAAAACATTACCATCTCAGCCACACAGGACCATCAAAACATTAACAACTCAGCCACACAGGACCACAAAAACATTACCAACTCAGCCACACAGGACCATCAAAACATTACCAACTCAGCCACACAGGACCATCAAAACATTACCAACTCAGCCACACAGGACCATCAAAACATTACCAACTCAGCCACACAGGACCACAAAAACATTACCATCTCAGCCACACAGGACCATCAAAACATTAACAACTCAGCCACACAGGACCACAAAAACATTACCAACTCAGCCACACAGGACCATCAAAACATTACCAACTCAGCCACACAGGACCATCAAAACATTACCAACTCAGCCACACAGGACCACAAAAACATTCCCAACTCAGCCACACAGGACCATCAAAACATTACCAACTCAGCCACACAGGACCATCAAAACATTAACAACTCAGCCACACAGGACCACAAAAACATTACCAACTCAGCCACACAGGACCATCAAAACATTACCAACTCAGCCACACAGGACCATCAAAACATTAACAACTCAGCCACACAGGACCACAAAAACATTACCAACTCAGCCACACAGGACCATCAAAACATTACCATCTCAGCCACTCAGGAACATCAAAACATTACCAACTCAGCCACACAGGACCATCAAAACATTACCAACTCGGCCACACAGGACCATCAAAACATTACCAACTCAGCCACACAGGACCATCAAAACATTACCAAATCAGCCACACAGGACCACAAAAACATTACCAACTCAGCCACACAGGACCATCAAAACATTATCAACTCGGCCACACAGGACCATCAAAACATTACCAACTCAGCCACACAGGACCATCAAAACATTACCAACTCAGCCACACAGGACCATCAAAACATTACCACCTCAGATGTTGGATTCCAAGATGGCGGAGTAGTGCAGTTGTGTTTTTATCGTCTGTCTGTAAATAGCCTGTAAATACCCTATTTTCGTACATTTTTCGTACATATTTCCCTATCAGACTTTTCATCCTTCTACAAGATATACTTTCCTGCAACCCGCCTCACTCAATGTGGAACGGATTCTATTATTGACTTACCTTTATCTAGAATCTAGAATCTCCAGTTGAAACTAGCTAGCCAGCTACTTGCTATTTGCTATTAGCCACAGCTAGCGGTGTTCTCACCCAGAACATTGGATTTTTTTCCGCGGGATTAATTTTAATCACTGGACATTGATCACCGGATATTCGGCCAGTCTGCACAGCGCGTTATCGACCCAGAACATATCAGTTTTTCCGCGGAATCACTGATTCACTGGAACTTTAACTCCGGATTCATTGCTACCAGCTGGCTACAACAAAACGGACGCTGTGGTCTGGCTAATCAACCTGAGCTAGGCCCATCTCCCGGCTATCTACCTCTCTATCAACCGGACGGGACCACATAGTATTGACACGGAGCCCCGCCGATCCTACACGACTGGTCTGCCGACGAAATCGTCTGATGTGGTTACGACGTAACCACGAAGATTCCATCCATCTGCTAGCCCTGGCCCGTTAGCACACGCTTACTCACTAAACTGAACTAGCTACTGGACTAGCTACTTGCTATTAGCCACAGCTAGCAGTGTTTCACCCAGAACATTTGATTTTTTTCCCCGCGGGATTAATTTTAATCACTGGACTTTGATCACCGGATATTCGGCCAGTCAGCACTGCGCGTTATCGACCCAGAACATATCAGTTTTTTTCCGCCGGAATCACTGGACCGGATTCTTCGCTACCAGCTGGCTACAACAAAACGGACGTAGCACACGCTAGCCGTGGCCTCTTACTCACTAGCACTTCACCACCGGACCTTATGATAACTCAGCTATACAGCTGATATCTGCTGGACTGTTCCTTTTTACGGTACTACATCCTGTTTATGTTTAGCCTCAGCCCAAACATGGTTAGTTTATTGTTGTTTCGGTTATTTCTAATTGTACTATATCACTGTAGACCCCCCAGCCTAGCTAAACCTGCCTTAGTTAGCTCCTTTGTCCCTCCACCCATACACTCAGAGACCGATTCAATTGATGCCTCTAGAGATACTATCTCTTTCAGTGTTACCCAACGCTTAGGTTTACCTCCACTTTACTCATATCCTTCCATATCCTTGTCTGTACATAATGCCCTGAATCTTTTCTATAACACCCGGAAATCTGCCCCCTTTATTCTATGTACCCAACGCACTAGAAGACCAGTTCTTAAAGCCTTTAGCCGTATCCTTATTCTAGTCC
Source organism: Coregonus lavaretus (assembly GCF_964263955.1). Taxonomy (NCBI): domain Eukaryota; kingdom Metazoa; phylum Chordata; class Actinopteri; order Salmoniformes; family Salmonidae; genus Coregonus; species Coregonus lavaretus. Next base: position 43,252,500 of record NC_140012.1, on the reverse strand, counting down.
TCCTCTGTTCCTCTGGTGATGTAGAGGCTAACCCAGGCCCTGTAGCCCCCAGTATCACTCCTACTCCCCAGGAGCTATCATTTGTTGACTTCTGTAATCGCAAAAGTCTTGGTTTCTTGCACATAAATATCAGAAGTCTACTTCCTAAGTTTGAGTTATTCACTGCGTTAGCACACTCTGCCAACCCAGATGTTCTAGCAGTGTCTGAATCCTGGCTCAGGAAGGCCACCAAAAATTCTGAAATTTCCATCCCCAACTATAACATTTTCCGTCTAGATAGAACTGCCAAAGGGGGTGGAGTTGCAATCTACTGTAGAGATAGCCTGCAGAGCTCTATCATACTATCCAGGTCTGTGCCCAAACAGTTTGAGCTTCTACTTCTAAAAATCCACCTTTCCAGAAATAAGTCTCTCACTGTTGCCGCTTGCTACAGACCCCCCTCAGCCCCCAGCTGTGCCCTGGACACCATATGTGAATTGATTGCCCCCCATTTATCCTCTGAGTTTGTACTGCTTGGTGACCTAAATTGGGATATGCTTAATACCCCAGCCATCCTACAATCCAAGCTAGATGCCCTCAACCTCACGCAAATTATCAACGAACCTACCAGATACAACCCTAAATCCTTAAACATGGGTACCCTCATAGATATCATCCTGACTAACATACCCTCTAAATACACCTCAGCTGTCTTCAACCAGGATCTCAGCGATCACTGCCTTATTGCCTGCGTCCGTAACGGGTCCGCGGTCAAACAACCACCCCTCATCACTGTCAAACGCTCCCTAAAACACTTTAGCGAGGAGGCCTTCCTAATTGACCTGGCCCAGGTATCTTGGATGGATATAGATCTCATTCCGTCAGTAGAGGATGCCTGGTTGTTCCTTAAAAGTAATTTCCTCTCAATCTTAAATAAACATGCCCCATTCAAAAAATACAGAACTAAGAACCGATATAGCCCCTGGTTCTCCTCAGACTTGACTGCCCTTGACCAGCACAAAAACATCCTGTGGCGTACAGCATTAGCATCAAATAGCCCCCGCGATATGCAACTTTTCAGGGAAGTTAGGAACCAATATACACAAGCAGTCAGGAAAGCAAAGGCTAACTTTTTCAAACAGAAATTTGCATCCTGTAGCACTAACTCCAAAAAGTTTTGGGACACTGTAAAGTCCATGGAGAATAAGAGCACTTCCTCCCAGCTGCCCACTGCACTGAGGCTAGGAAACACTATCACCACCGATAAATCTACAATAATCGAGAATTTCAACAAGCATTTTGCTACAGCTGGCCATGCTTTCCATCTGGCTACCACTAACCCGGCCACCAACTCTGCACCCTCTGCTGCAACTTGCCCATGCCCCCCCCGCTTCTCCTTCACACAAAGTCAGACAGCTGATGTTTTGAAAGCGCTGCAAAATCTGGACCCCTACAAATCAGCTGGGCTAGACAATCTGGACCCTTTCTTCCTAAAACTAGCCGCCGAAATTGTCGCAACCCCTATTACTAGTCTGTTCAACCTCTCTTTCATAACGTCTGAGATCCCCAGAGATTGGAAAGCTGCCGCGGTCATCCCCCTCTTCAAAGGGGGCCCCCTCTTCAAAGGGGGTGACACTCTAGATCCAAACTGCTACAGACCTATATCCATCCTGCCCTGCCTTTCGAAAGTATTCGAAAGCCAAGTTAATAAACAGATCATCGACCATTTCGAATACCACCGTACCTTCTCCGCTATGCAATCCGGTTTCCGAGCTGGTCACGGGTGCACTTCAGCCACGCTCAAGGTCCTAAACGATATTATAACCGCGATTGATAATAGACAGTACTGTGCAGCCGTCTTCATCGACCTGGCCAAGGCTTTCGACTCTGTCAACCACCGCATTCTTATTGGCAGACTAAATAGCCTTGGTTTCTCAAATGACTGCCTCGCCTGGTTCACCAACTACTTCTCAGATAGAGTTCAGTGTGTCAAATCGGAGGGCCTGTTGTCTGGACCTATGGCAGTCTCTATGGGGGTGCCACAGGGTTCAATTCTTGGGCCGACACTTTTCTCCGTGTATATCAATGATGTCGCTCTTGCTGCTGGTGACTCTCAGATCCACCTCTACGCAGACGACACCATTTTGTATACATCTGGCCCTTCATTGGACACTGTGTTAACAAACCTCCAAACGAGCTTCAATGCCATACAACAATCCTTCAGTAGCCTTCAACTGCTCTTAAACACTAGTAAAACTAAATGCATGCTTTTCAATCGAACGCTGCTAGCACCCGCCCACCCGACTAGAATCACCACTCTCGACGGGTCTGACCTAGAGTATGTGGACAACTACAAATATCTAGGTGTCTGGTTAGACTGTAAACTCAACTTCCAGACTCACATAAAGAATCTCCAATCCAAAGTTAAATCTAGAATTGGCTTCCTATTTCGCAACAAAGCCTCCTTCACTCATGCTGCCAAACATGCCCTCGTAAAACTGACTATCCTACCGATCCTTGACTTCGGCGATGTCATTTATAAAATAGCCTCCAACACTCTACTCAGCAAATTGGATGTAGTCTATCACAGTGCCATCCGTTTTGTCTCCAAAGCCCCATACACTACCCACCACTGTGACCTGTACGCTCTTGTTGGCTGGTCCTCACTACATGTTCGTCGTCAAACCCACTGGCTCCAGGCCATCTATAAATCACTGCTAGGCAAATCCCCGCCTTATCTTAGCTCATTGGTCACCATAGCAGCACCCACCCGTAGTCTGCGCTCCAGCAGGTATATCTCACTGGTCATTCCCAAAGCCAACACCTCCTTTGGCCGCCATTCCTTCCAGTTCTCTGCTGCCAATGACTGGAACGAATTGCAAAAATCTCTGAAGCTGGAGACTCTTATCTCCCTCAATAACTTTAAGCATCAGTTGTCAGAGCACCTTACCGATCACTGCACCTGTACACAGCCCATCTGAAATTAGCCCACCCAACAACCTCATCCCTATATTGTTATTTAATTTGCTCTTTTGCACCCCAGTATCTCTATTTGCACATAATCTCTTGCACATCTAGCATTCCAGTGTTAATACTATTGTAATTATTCTGCACTATAGCCTATTTATTGCCTTACCTCCATAACTTGCTACATTTGCACACACTGTATATATATTTTCTGTTGTATTTCTGACTTTATGTTTTTTGTTTACCCCATATGTAACTCTGTGTTGTTTTTGTTGCACTACTTTGCTTTGTCTTGGCCAGGTCGCAGTTGTAAATGAGAACCTGTTCTCAACTGGCTTACCTGGTTAAATAAAGGTGAAATAAAAAAATAAATAAAACACAGGACCATCAAAACATTACCAACTCCGCCACACAGGACCATCAAAAAATTACCAACTCCGCCACACAGGACCATCAAAAAATTACCAACTCAGCCACACAGGACCATCAAAACATTACCAACTCCGCCACACAGGACCATCAAAAAATTACCAACTCAGCCACACAGGACCAACAAAACATTACCGACTCGGCCACACAGGACCATCAAAACATTACCAACTCAGCCACACAGGACCAACAAAACATTACCAACTCAGCCACACAGGACCATCAAAACATTACCAACTCAGCCACACAGGACCATCAAAAAATTACCGACTCGGCCACACAGGACCATCAAAACATTACCAACTCAGCCACACAGGACCAACAAAACATTACCGACTCGGCCACAAAGGACCATCAAAACATTACCAACTCAGCCACACAGGACCATCAAAACATTACCAACTCAGCCACACAGGACCATCAAAACATTACCACCTCAGCCACACAGGACCATCAAAACATTACCAACTCAGCCACACAGGACCATCAAAAAATTACCGACTCGGCCACACAGGACCATCAAAACATTACCAACTCAGCCACACAGGACCAACAAAACATTACCGACTCGGCCACACAGGACCATCAAAACATTACCAACTCAGCCACACAGGACCATCAAAACATTACCAACTCCGCCACACAGGACCATCAAAACATTACCAACTCAGCCACACAGGACCATCAAAACATTACCAACTCAGCCACACAGGACCATCAAAACATTACCAAATCAGCCACACAGGACCACAAAAACATTACCAACTCAGCCACACAGGACCATCAAAACATTATCAACTCGGCCACACAGGACCATCAAAACATTACCAACTCAGCCACACAGGACCATCAAAACATTACCAACTCAGCCACACAGGACCATCAAAACATTACCACCTCAGCCACACAGGACCATCAAAACATTACCAACTCAGCCACACAGGACCATCAAAAAATTACCGACTCGGCCACACAGGACCATCAAAACATTACCAACTCAGCCACACAGGACCAACAAAACATTACCGACTCGGCCACACAGGACCATCAAAACATTACCAACTCAGCCACACAGGACCATCAAAACATTACCAACTCCGCCACACAGGACCATCAAAACATTACCAACTCAGCCACACAGGACCATCAAAACATTACCAACTCAGCCACACAGGACCATCAAAACATTACCAACTCAGCCACACAGGACCATCAAAACATTACCAACTCAGCCACACAGGAACATCAAAACATTACCTTTTGATCTCATGTAGGGCTTCTCCCAATAGTCAGGACTGAACCCTCTATGGCTGAGTTTACACAGGCAGCCCAATTCTGATCTTTTTTCCCAACTATAGTCAGAAGACAAATTAGTGGCAAAGATCAAAACGCAGCCTAAGATACTCAAAAAAGAGAGGTCAAATTGAGCCAAAAATAATGCCTCAAAGAAAGCAAATGGCAAAGATACGACAGAACAAAGCGGTTGCTTGGTTACTTGAATCAATAAGCCTTCAAAACATGACATCATCATCATGTGGCTTTAGAACTCCTCCTGAAAGCTCTAATTAGTATGACACATGATGACAAACCCTAATATTAGCATATGCATCATCACCTCCCTTATAGGTCTGGGATATAGGGCCACACGTTACATGAAGTTAGACTATATAAAGGCTGTATAAAGGGGTTATAAGTTGTTTATAAAAAGTGAATTGTATCGATTCGTGGTTGCCATAGCCACGGGAAGAAGGGGTGCTGAGGGTTCTGTAGCACCCCCTGATAAAATGGAGATAATTTTTAATATTTATTTTTAGTAACTTTTTTTTTTATATATCTTTTGAAAAATGTATGAACAATGCCTTTATTACACTTATATGAGCGGGGGAAAATACTCTTCAGCACCATTGAGGATGTGGTGTATATTTTCATATTCTGGGATGTGTTGGGCTGGAGCAACCAGTCACGCATTTATCAACTGATGCTGACCTATATGTATTTACAGCTGAGCTAAATATGTATTTTATATATATATACAGCTAATGCTGATGGACTGCAGCTGGTCAAACTGCTTGGCACATCATCACACGGTTGGTGGAGGTTCAAACAAGGTCAAGAGTGTCATCGATGTTGCTTAAAGATCTACTGCTACCGGGGCTCAGACGCCACAGTAGTGGTTGCTGGCCCAGAGTACTTAGCACCTCTGAACGTCATTTTGCGAACCGATGTGCGCACCGATTTTTACATGTAGAATCGCGAATGCTAGATCCACATTCGGTGCGATGTGCGCTAGCCATTTAGGCTGTGTTTACACAGGCAGCCCAATTCTGATCTTATTCCACTAATTGATCTTTTGACCAATCTGATCAGCTCTTTTGCCAATGATTCGGCAAAATATCAGAATTGGGGCTGCCTGTGTAAACGCAGCCTTAGGTTCAACTTCCAACACCCAAAGAAGAGCTTGAAAGTCAGTCTAATCCGTGCCTTCAGAAAGTATTCACACCCCTTGACTTTTTCCACATTTTAGTTGTGTTACAGCCTGAATTTAAAATTGATAAAATTTAGATTTTGTGTCACTGGCCTATACACAATACCCCACAATGTCAAAGTGGAATTATGTTTTTAGAAATGTTTACAAATTAATTAAAAATGAAAAGCTGAAATGTCTTGAGTCAATAAGTATTCAACCCCTTTGTTATGGCAAGCCTAAATAAGTTCAGGAGTAAAAACGTGCTGAATAAATTGCATGGACTCACTCAGTGTGCAATAATAGTGTTTAACATGATTGTTTAAATGACCACCTCATCTCTGTACCCCACAAATACAATTACATGTAAGGTCCCTCAGTTGAGCAGTGAATTTCAAAAACAGATTCAACCACAAAGACCAGGGAGGTTTTCCAATGCCTCGCAAAGAAGGGCACCTATTGGTAGATGGGTAAAAAAAAGCAGACATTGAATATCCCTTTGAGCATGGTGATGTTATTAATTACAGTTTTGATGGTGTATCAATACACCCAGTCACTATAAAGATACAGGCGTCCTTCCTAACTCAGTTGCCGGAGAGGAAGGAAACCGTTCAGGGATTTCACCATGTGGCCAATGGTGACTTTAAAACAGTTACAGAGTTGAATGGCTGTGATAGGAGAATACTGAGGATGTATCAACATTGTAGTTACTGTTGTGGAAAATAATCACTATACTTTATCAAAAATCAAAGTTCTTCCAGAGTTTTTGTAGAATCAAGAATGACTTTATTACAATTTCAACAAAGCCAGGCTAATCTGCAGATTAGGCCCCCCCTCTGTCTCTCTTCCCTAGCTATATAGTCTCCTTCACACACACCCTAGCTTAAAATCCCTCCCTCTTCAGTTTCCCGCTCTTTATCGCTCCGCCCACTTCCTTTGTCTATGATGGTGGCTAAATTGGACTTTCATTCAGTTCAGAATCAATAGTAATACAATCAATCAATACCTTGCAAAAACACTCATGTTTAGTTTAAACTCTGTTCAATCCCGGCTCTCCCGGGCTTGACCTGAAGACTGATGGTTGGACATGACACGTCCATACTTAAATCTTTCAAACATACACAAACCCCACCCCATCATGCTGTAATCAATCAAGAACATAGCCCAGGAGAGACAAAGGTTTAGCCTGAACTCTGTCCAACCCTGGCTCCGCTCTTTCCAATTTGTTTGAGGAGAGAAGCAAAAGGCCACAATCTGGTTTCAGTCTCTGATAAAGTAGGACAGCCTTGGATTTAAGTAAGAGCGAGCCATTCAAGTAAGAGATTCCCACTTCACTCACACACACACACACACACACACACACACACACACACACACACAGTGAATTGACCCAATTAAGTTATTTGCCTAGCAACAAAGAATTCTAACTCTATGTTCGTGATTAACCCAGTTTTATCTCATAGTCCACTAAAAAAAATCTCCATCATTACTCCACAAATTAACCTAAATGACAGAGTGAAAAGAACAAAGCCTGTACAGAATAAAAATATTCCAACAAGGCACTAAAGTAAAACTGCAAAAATTGTGGAAAGAAATTAACTTTATGTCCTGAATACAAAGTGTTATGTTTTGGGCAAATCCAACACATCACTGAGTACCACTCTTCATATTTTCAAGCATAGTGGTGGCTGCATCATGTTATGGGTATGCTTGTCATCGGCAAGGACTAGGGAGTTGTTTAGGATAAAACTAAACGGAATAGAGCTAAGCACAGACAAAATCCTAGAGGAAAACCTGTCTGTCTGCTTTCCAACAGACACTGGGAGACAAATTCACCTTTCAGCAGGACAATAACCTAAAACACAAGGTCAAATATTCACTGGAGTTACTTACCAAGACGACAGTGAATGTTTCTGAGCGGCCTAGTTACAGTTTTGACTTAAATCAGCTTGAAAGTCTATGGCAAAACTGAAATGGCCGTCTAGCAATGATCAGCAACCAACTTGAATTTTTAAAAGAATAATGTGCAAATATTGTACAATCCAGGTGTGCAAAGCTCCTAGAGACTTTTATTTATTTATTTTATTTTTATTTAACTTTTATTTAACTTACCCAGAAAGACTCACAGCTGTAATCGCTGCCAAAGGTGATTCTAACATGTATTGTCTCAGGGGTGTGAATACTTATGTAAATGAGATATTTCTGTATTTCATTTTCAATAAATTTGCACAAATATCTAAAAACATGTTTTCACTTTGTCATTATGGGGTATTGTGTATAAATGGGTGATAAATGTTATGGTCAATAATATCAATGGCTGCATGAAATCTAACAATACAGCTCCCACAATCAATTTCTTTCAACTAATCATCAGTAATTTGTGTCAGTGCAGTCCATGTTTAGTGCCCTTCCCTATAAACACGCTGAAAGTCTGTTGTTAATTTGTTTACAGAGAAATAGCATTGTATCTGGTCAAACAATTTTTTTCTCTCCAAACGTTTGCTAAGTGTCAGCAGTAAGCTGATTGGTTGGTTGTTAGAACCAGTAAAGGGTACTTTACCATTCTTGGGTAGCGGAATGACTTTTGCTTCCCTCCAGGTCTGAGGACCAAAAAAAAATCTCAGATGAAAGATCTGACAAACAGGAGAGGCAATACAGTCCACCACCATCCTCAGTAGCTTTCCATCTAGGTTGTCACTACCAGGTGATTACCAGGTGGTTTCTCATTATTGTTGGACAACAATAATTTCCCCACGTCACCCACACTTAACTTTACAAAATTCAAAATGTCAATGCTTTTCTTTCATTATTAGGTCTGTTATGCATGAATATGATGGCTCACAGTTTGTGGTTGGCATTTCATGCCTGAGTTTGCCTACTTTGCCAATTAAATAGTCATTAAAGTAATTAGCAACATTAAAAGGTGTTTCTGCCCATAATTTCATTTTAAAGTACTCCAAAGCTTTTTTTCCATCATACTTTATATAAATTATCTTGGTTTCATAATACAATTTCTTCACATGATTTCTCAATTTACAATACGTCAGCCAATCAGATGTGCAGCCAGACTTATTAGCCACTCCTATTGCTTCATTTCTCTCAACCATACAGCTTTCCAATTCCTCATCAATAAACTAAACAGTTCTATCAGTCAGTTTCGTAATAGGTGCACGCTTATCAATAACTGGAAGAAACTATTTCATAGTGCAGCACCTGGATGGTCCTCATTACACACATCAGACCAACACATATTTTTGACCTCTTCAACATAGGAATCACTAGAAAACCTTTTGTATGATCTCTTATACCCCAATTTTAGCCTTTGGCTTTTCTTGATATAGCCACTATATTATGGTCAGTGCATCCAATGGGTGTGGATACAGCCTTAGAACAGAGTTCTGCAGCATTGGTAAAGATGTGATCGATACACTTTGGATGATATTGTTCCCGTACTGTTTGTAAACACCCTGGTAGGTCGATTTAATAACCTGAACCAGATTATAAGGCGCTGGTTACAGTGAGCGAGTCTACATTCTTGAGCGGACAGCTTGATGAAAACCCAGTCTATATTCAGGTCACCCAAAAAAATGGACCTATCTGTTAACATCAAGATAATATACACGATGCCATATCAGATACGGTCAAAACAAGGGATTCTTTTGGCGTGACGGCTTGATTGTGATTTCGGATGTCCCGACTCCTGCTTTGTAGGGCTGGCATAGAGATAACAGGGAGAGTTGGACAAGACACACGTCCTCTCATTACGGTTTCCCCTTTTTCCAGATAGATATCTTCATTAGTTTGGTTTGCTGTAGAGATCCATCAGCTGAACCAACCGTGTTGCCAGACTGTTAATCATGCAAAACTTGTGTTGTGTGTTGTGGTCTAATTGATGCTGAATTAAACATGCATTATTAATGAACAAACACACACACAGTGGCTCTACCTTTTCCTCTGTCTCTTTCTCTCTCTCTCTCTCTCTCTCTCTCTCTCTCTCTCTCTCTCTCTCTCTCTCTCTCTCTCTCTCTCTCTCTCTCTCTCTCTCTCTCTCTCTCTTTCTCTTTCTCTCTCTCTCTCTCTCTCTTTCTCTTTCTCTCTCTCTTTCTTTCTTTCTTTCTTTCTTTCTTTCTTTCTTTCTTTCTTTCTTTCTTTCTTTCTTTCTTTCTTTCTTTCTTTCTTTCTTTCTTTCTTTCTTTCTTTCTTTCTTTCTTTCTTTCTCTCTCTCTGTCCTCTGAGATGCCTCATTTACATCTTAAGAGGCATATTAAGACGTGAGCTTAAAACATCTACTTTATTGAGGAGATGTGTTATTTCTGACACAACCAGCCATGTTATTTCTGACACAACCAGCCATGTTATTTCTGACACAACCAGCCATGTTATTTCTGACACAACCAGCCATGTTATTTCTGACACAACCAGCCATGTTATTTCTGACACAACCAGCCATGTTATTTCTGACACAACCAGCCATGTTATTTCTGACACAACCAGCCATGTTATTTCTGACACAACCAGCCATGTTATTTCTGACACAACCAGCCATGTTATTTCTGACACAACCAGCCATGTTATTTCTGACACAACCAGCCATGTTATTTCTGACAAAGGATATGTGTTATTTCTGAAAACAACCATCCACCACAGAGTTGACGTGAGGCCTTAACATAGTAACTCTGTAAACCTAAACACTAAATCACCTTTCCTGTAGGCCTAAGTCCTTACCTCGCTCAACCTGTATTTGACCAGTGTAGGCTACATACATACAGTGGGGAGAACAAGTATTTGATACACTGCCAATTTTGCAGGTTTTCCTACTTACAAAGCATGTAGAGGTCTGTAATTTTTATCATAGGTACACTTCAACTGTGAGAGACGGAATCTAAAACAAAAATCCTGAAAATCACATTGTATGATTTTTAAGTAATTAATTTGCATTTTATTGCATGACATAAGTATTTGATACATCAGAAAAGCAGAACTTAATATTTGGTACAGAAACCTTTGTTTGCAATTACAGAGATCATACGTTTCCTGTAGGTCCAGGTTTGCACACACTGCAGCAGGGATTTTGGCCCACTCCTCCATACAGACCTTCAGGTTTCGGGGCTGTCGCTGGGCAATACGGACTTTCAGCTCCCTCCAAAGATTTTCTATTGGGTTCAGGTCTGGAGACTGGCTAGGCCACTCCAGGACCTTGAGATGCTTCTTACGGAGCCACTCCTTAGTTGCCCTGGCTGTGTGTTTCAGGTCGTTGTCATGCTGGAAGACCCAGCCATGACCCATCTTCAGTGCTCTTACTGAGGGAAGGAGGTTGTTGGCCAAGATCTCGCGATACATGGCCCCATCCATCCTCCCCTCAATACGGTGCAGTCGTCCTGTCCCCTTTGCAGAAAAGCATCCCCAAAGAATGATGTTTCCACCTCCATGCTTCACAGTTGGGATGGTGTTCTTGGGGTTGTACTCATCCTTCTTCTTACATTTACATTTTAGTCATTTAGCAGACGCTCTTATCCAGAGCGACTTACAGTTAGTGAATAGATATATTTATCATACTGGCCCCCCATGGGAATCGAACCCACAACCCTGGCGTTGCAAATGCCATGCTCTACCAACTGAGCTACATCCCTGCCGGCCATTCCCTCCCCTACCCTGGACAAGGCTGGGCCAATTGTGCGCCGCCCCATGGGTCTCCCGGTCGCGGCCGGCTACGACAGAGCCTGGATTCGAACCAGGATCTCTAGTGGCACAGCTAACACTGCGATGCAGTGCCTTAGACCACTGCGCCACTCGGGAGACTTCTTCCTCCAAACACGGCAAGTGGAGTTTAGACCAAAAAGCTATATTTTTGTCTCATCAGACCACATGACCTTCTCCCATTCCTCCTCTGGATCATCCAGATGGACATTGGCAAACTTCAGACGGGCCTGGACATGCGCTGGCTTGAGCAGGGGGACCTTGCATGTGCTGCAGGATTTTAATCCATGACGGCGTAGTGTGTTACTAATGGTTTTCTTTGAGACTGTGGTCCCAGCTCTCTTCAGGTCATTGACCAGGTCCTGCCGTGTAGTTCTGGGCTGATCCCTCACCTTCCTCATGATCATTGATGCCCCACGAGGTGAGATCTTGCATGGAGCCCCAGACCGAGGATGATTGACCGTCATCTTGAACTTCTTCCATTTTCTAATAATTGCGCCAACAGTTGTTGCCTTCTCACCAAGCTGCTTGCCTATTGTCCTGTAGCCCATCCCAGCCTTGTGCAGGTCTACAATTTTATCCCTGATGTCCTTACACAGCTCTCTGGTCTTGGCCATTGTGGAGAGGTTGGAGTCTGTTTGATTGAGTGTGTGGACAGGTGTCTTTTATACAGGTAACGAGTTCAAACAGGTGCAGTTAATACAGGTAATGAGTGGAGAACAGGAGGGCTTCTTAAAGAAAAACTAGCAGGTCTGTGAGAGCCAGAATTCTTACTGGTTGGTAGGTGATCAAATACTTATGTCATGCAATAAAATGCAAATTAATTACTTAAAAATCATACAATGTGATTTACTGGATTTTTGTTTTAGATTCCGTCTCTCACAGTTGAAGTGTACCTATGATAAGAATTACAGACCTCTACATGCTTTGTAAGTAGGAAAACCTGCAGTGTATCAAATACTTGTTCTCCCCACTGTATATAAACAGACCTTTATTTTGAAAATAGTGCTTTGCCACATTTGCCACTGACCTTTTACCTCTCTGGCTAAACTAGCTAGTTATGTGCTTTGCCATGTCTGGGATTGATGTTCGTATGAGCAGTGGTGGAAAAAGTACCCAATTGTCATACTTGAGTAAAAGTAAAGATACCTTTTAATAGAAAATGACTCAAGTAAAAGTGAAAGTCACCCAGTAAAATATTACTTGAGTAAAATATTTTAAATATACTTAAGTATCAAAAGTAAAAGTATAAATCATTTCAAATTCCTTATATTAGGCAAATCAGACGGCACAATTTTTTATTTATTTTTTTAATTTACGGATAGTCAGGAGCACACTCCAACACTCAGACATCATTTACAAACAAAGCATTTGTGTTTAGTGAATCCGCCAGACCATAGCCAGTAGGGATGACCAGGGATGTTCTCTTGATAAGTGCTTGAATTTGACCATTTCCTGTCCTGTTAAGCGTTCAAAATGTAACAAGTACTTTGGGTGTCATGGAAAATGTATGGAGTAAAAAGTTTTCTTTAGGCATGTAGTGAAGTAAAAGTAAAAGTTGCCAAAAATATAAGTAGTAAAGTAAAGTAAGTAGTACTTTAAAGTATTTTTACTTAAGTATTTACACTACTGCGTATGACGGAGAGTGTGATGTATATTTTTATTTTTTAGTCATTTAGCAGACGCTCTTATCCAGAGCGACTTACAGGAGCAATTAGGGTTAAGTGCCTTGCTCAAGGGCACATCGACAGATATTTCACCTAGTCGGCTCGGGGATTAGAACTAGCGACCTTTCGGTTACTGGCACAACGCTCTTACCCACTAAGCTACCTGCCATCCCTACTATGGTATACAATGAGGGAAGAAAGTATTTGATCCCCTGCTGATTTTGTACGTTTGCCCACTGACAAAGACATGATCAGTCTATCATTTTAATGGTAGGTTTATTTGAACAGTGAGAGACAGAATAACAACAACAAAATCCTGAAAAACGCATGTCAAAAATGTTATGAATTTATTTTCATTTCAATGAGGGAAATAAGTATTTGACCCCTCTGCAAAACATGACTTAGTACTTGGTGGCAAAACCCTTGTTGGCAATCACAGAGGTCAGACGTTTCTTGTAGTTGGCCACCAGGTTTGCACACATCTCAGGAGGGATTTTGTTCCACTCCTCTTTACAGATCTTCTCCAAGTCATTAAGGTTTCGAGGCTGACGTTTAGCAACTCAAACCTTCAGCTCCCTCCACAGATTTTCTATGGGATTAAGGTCTGGAGACTGGCTAGGCCACTCCAAGACCTTAATGTGCTTCTTCTTGAGCCACTCCTTTGTTGCCTTGGCTGTGTGTTTTGGGTCATTGTGATGCTGGAATACCTATCCACAACCCATTTTCAATGCACTGGCTGAGGGAAGGAAGTTCTCACCCAAGATTTGACGGTTCATGGCCCCGTCCATCGTCCCTTTGATGCGGTGAAGTTGTCCTGTCCCCTTAGCAGAAAAACACCCCCAAAGCATAATGTTTCCACCTCCATGTTTGACGGTGGGGATGGTGTTCTTGGGGTCATAGGCAGCATTCCTCCTCCTCCAAACACGGCGAGTTGAGTTGATGCCAAAGAGCTCGATTTTGGTCTCATCTGACCACAACACTTTCACCCAGTTCTCCTCTGAATCATTCAGATGTTCATTGGCAAACTTCAGACGGACTTGTATATGTGCTTTCTTGAGCAGGGGGACCTTGCGGGCGCTGCAGGATTTCAGTCCTTCACGGTGTAGTATGTTACCAATTGTTTTCTTGGTGACTATGGTCCCAGCTGCCTTGAGATCATTGACAAGATCCTCCCGTGTAGTTCTGGGCTGATTCCTCACCGTTCTCATGATCATTGCAACTCCACGAGGTGAGATCTTGCATGAGCCCCAGGCCGAGGGAGATTGACAGTTATTTTGTGTTTCTTCCATTTTGCGAATAATCAGTTGTCACCTTCACAACAAGCTGCTTGGCGATGGTCTTGTAGCCCATTCCAGCCTTGTGTAGGTCTACAATCTTGTCCCTGACATCCTTGGAGAGCTCTATGGTCTTGGCCATGGTGGAGAGTTTGAAATCTGATTGATTGATTGCTTCTGTGGACAGGTGTCTTTTATACAGGTAACAAAATGAGATTAGGAGCACTCCTTTTAAGAGTGTGCTCCTAATCTCAGCTCGTTACCTGTATAAAAGACACCTGGGAGCCAGAAATCCATCTGATTGAGAGGGGGTCAAATACTTATTTCCCTCATTAAAATGCAAATCAATTTATAACATTTTTGACATGCGTTTTTCTGGATTTTGTTGTTGTTATTCTGTCTCTCACTGTTCAAATAAACCTACCATTAAAATTATAGACTGATCATTTCTTTGTCATTGGGAAAACTTACAAAATCAGCAGGGGATCAAATACTTTTTTCCCTCACTGTTTATAACACCAGGGACGTAGCCAAATCAACACTGTTTATAACACCAGGGACGTAGCCAAGTCAACACTGTTTATAACACCAGGGACGTAGCCAAGTCCCTCACTGTTTATAACACCAGGGACGTAGCCAAGTCCCTCACTGTTTATAACACCAGGGACGTAGCCAAATCAACACTGTTTATAACACCAGGGACGTAGCCAAATCAACACTGTTTATAACACCAGGGAAGTAGCCAAGTCAACACTGTTTATAACACCAGGGACGTAGCCAAGTCAACACTGTTTAAAACACCAGGGACGTAGCCAAGTCCCTCACTGTTTATAACACCAGGGACGTAGCCAAGTCAACACTGTTTATAACACCAGGGACGTAGCCAAGTCAACACTGTTTATAACACCAGGGACGTAGCCAAGTCCCTCACTGTTTATAACACCAGGGACGTAGCCAAGTCAACACTGTTTATAACACCAGGGACGTAGCCAAGTCAACACTGTTTATAACACCAGGGACGTAGCCAAGTCAACACTGTTTATAACATCAGGGACGTAGCCAAGTCCCTCACTGTTTATAACACCAGGGACGTAGCCAAGTCAACACTGTTTATAACACCAGGGACGTAGCCAAGTCAACACTGTTTATAACACCAGGGACGTAGCCAAGTCCCTCACTGTTTATAACACCAGGGACGTAGCCAAGTCAACACTGTTTATAACACCAGGGACGTAGCCAAATCAACACTGTGCTGTGTGTTGTTGTTATGAGATCAGGGAAAGTCACATTCTAATCCCATGTAACCCCTTGCTAATCGCTGCTCTTAACATACCTTTGCAGGTCTAGACTGGAGAACACTGCCTCTTAGAGGGAATACGGTGTGTGTGTGTGTGTGTGTGTGTGTGTGTGTGTGTGTGCACATGTGTGCGGATGTGCACGTGTGTATTACGCTGTCAGGAGATGTTTCCCCATCACTTTATTCCTGGATGTAGCTGGGAATTATCCTGGCTGGATACATCTCTATTCTCAGTGATTATCCTGGCTGGATACTCCTCTATTCTCAGTGATTATCCTGGCTGGATACTCCTCTATTCTCAGTGATTATCCTGGCTGGATACTCCTCTATTCTCAGTGATTATCCTGGCTGGATACTCCTCTATTCTCAGTGATTATCCTGGCTGGATACTCCTCTATTCTCAGTGATTATCCTGGCTGGATACTCCTCTATTCTCAGTGATTATCCTGGCTGGATACTTCTCTATTCTCAATGATTATCCTGGCTGGATACTTCTCTATTCTCAATGATTATCCTGGCTGGATACTCCTCTATTCTCAATGATTATCCTGGCTAACCCGGACACTTATAAGAAATCCCGCTACGCCCTCCAACGAACCATCAAACAGGCAAAGCGTCAATACAGAACTAAGATTGAATTTGACTACACCGGCTCTGATACTCTTTGGATGTGGCAGGGCTTGCAAACTATCACGTATTACAAAGGGATACCCAGCCGCGAGCGGTGCAAGCCAACCAGATGAGCTAAACGCCTTCTATTTGAGTCATTTCGCAGATGCTCTTATCCAGAGCGACTTACAGTTAGTTAACCCACAACCCTGCCGTTGCAAGCACCACGCTCTACCAACTGAGCTACACGCTTCAAGGCAAGCAACACTGAACCATGCGTGAGAGCACCAGCTGTTCCGGACAACTGTGCGTTCACGCTCTCCATGTGAGTAAGACCTTTAAACAGGTTAACATTCACAAGGCCGCAGGGCCAGACACATTAACAAGACGCGTACTCAGAGCATGCGCTGACCAGCTGGCAAGTGCCTTCACTGACATTTTCAACCTCTCCCGGACCCAGTCTGTTATACCTACAGTTGAAGTCGGAAGTTTACATACACCTTAGCCAAATACATTTAAACTCAGTTTTTCACAATTCCTGACATTTAATCCTAGTAAAAATTCCCTGTCTTAGGTCAGTTAGGATCACCACTTTATTTTAAGAATGTGAAATGTCAGAATAATAGTAGAGAGAATGATTTATTTCAGCTTTAATTTCTTTCATCACATTCCCAATGGGTCAGAAGTTTACATACACTCAATTAGTATTTGGTAGCAATGCCTTTAAATTGTTTAACTTGGGTCAAACGTTTTGGGTAGCCTTCCACAAGCTTCCCACAATAAGTTGGGTGCATTTTGGCCCATTCCTCCTGACAGAGCTGGTGTAACTGAGTCAGGTTTGTAGGCCTCCTTGCTCGCACACACTTTTTCAGTTCTGCCCACACATTTTCTATAGGATTGAGGTCAGGGCTTTGTGATGGCCACTCCAATACCTTGACTTTGTTGTCCTTAAGCCATTTTGCCACAACTTTGGAAGTATGCTTGGGGTCATTGTCCAATTGGAAGACCCATTTGCGACCAAGCTTTAACTTCCTGACTGATGTCTAGAGATGTTGCTTCAATATATATACATAATTTTCCTTCCTCATGATGCCATCTATTTTGTGAAGTGCACCAGTCCCTTCTGCAGTAAAACACCCCCACAGCATGATACTGCCACCCCCGTGCTTCACGGTTGGGATGGTGTTCTTCGGCTTGCAAGCAACCCCCTTTTTCCTCCAAACATAACGATGGTCATTATGGCCAAACAGTTATATTTTTGTTTCATCAGACCAGACGACATTTCTCCAAAGAGTACGATCTTTGTCCCCATGTGCAGTTGCAAACCGTAGTCTGGCTTTTTTATGGCAGTTTTGGATCAGTGGCTTCTTCCTTGCTGAGCGGCCTTTCAGGTTATGTCGATATAGGACTCGTTTTACTGTGGATATAGATACTTTTGTACCTGTTTCCTTCAGCATCTTCACAAGGTAATTCGATGTTTTTCTGGGATTGATTTGCACTTTTCGCACCAAAGTATGTTCATCTCTAGGAGACAGAATGCGTCTCCTTCCTGAGCGGTATGACGGCTGCGTGGTCCAATGTTGTTTATACTTGCGTACTATTGTTGTACAGATTAATGTGGTACCTTCAGGCGTTTGGAAATTGCTCCCAAGGATGAACCAGACTTGTGAAGGTCTACAATTTTGCCTAATTTCTTTTGATTTTCTCATGATGTCAAGCAAAGAGGCACTGAGTTTGAAGGTAGGCCTTGAAATACATCCATAGGTACACCTCAAATTGACTCAAATTATGTCAATTAGCCTATCAGAAGCTTCTAAAGCCATGACATCATTTTCTAGAATTTCCCAAGCTGTTTAAAGGCACAGTCAACTTAGTGTAACTTCTGACCCACTGGAATTGTGAAACAGTGAATTATAAGTGAAATAATCTGTCTGTAAACAATTATTGGAAAGATTACTTGTGTCATGCACAAAGTAGATGTCCTAACCGACTTGCCAAAACTATAGTTTGTTAACAACTAGTTTTAATGACTCCAACCTTAGTGTATGTAAACTTCCGACTTCACTTGTACAAGCTTCAAGCAGACCACCATAGTCCCTGTGCCAAGAACGCCAAGGTAACCTGTCTAAATGACTATCGCCCCGTAGCACTCACATCTGTAGCCATGAAATGCTTTGAAAGGCTGGTCATGGCTCACATCAACACCATCGTCCCAGACAGCCTGGACCCACTCCAATTCGCATACCACCCCAACAGATCCACAGATGACACAATCTCTATTGCACTCCACACTGCCCTTTCCCACCTGGACAAGAGGAACACCTACCAACTGGATCCTGGACTTCCTGACGGGCCGCCCCCAGGTAGTGAGGGTAGGCAACAACATATCCGCCACGCTGACCCTCAACACGTGGCCCCCTCAGGGGTGCGTGCTTAGTCCCCTCCTGTAATCCCTGTTTACCCACAACTGCGTGCCCATGCTCGACTCCAACACCATTATGTTTGCCGTCGACACGACGGTGCTAGGCCTGTACTTAAAGGGAATACAATGTAACATAATGGGAAACAGGTGTAAACAATAAAGACCAAACAAGACAAACACCGAAACATCGATCGGTGGCAGCTAGTACTCCGGGGGACGACGAACACCGAAGCCTGCCCGAGCAAGGAGGAGGAGCAGCCTCGGCTGAATCCGTGACACTGTTATGATGAGTTTCTCAGGTATCAAAGGATCAAGGATGCAAGGATATAGTTAGACATTCTGTGGAGATTTCATACCAAGTATTTATTGAATCACGAGCTCGTGGGTTCATCTAACCAACGGACATGGCTTTGCCCTTCGTCAGTTGAACTAACTTGAACAAAGAAGACACTCTACCTTATATACCCTTTATTACCATCTTCCTGGCATACATCTGGCAAGTCTCCATGGGCACTCCCTGTCTTTGATGTTCATCACTCTTTACCCCAAGTCACTAACCTGCCCATCACTCATGCTATCCTAAACATCACTCATGCTATCCTAAACATCACTAATCTACCTTGACATAATGGAATGTAGACTTTCTGTCTCCCAACCACTCATCTAGTAACTCTAACCTGTTCCCCACGGTACTATGACATGACATCATTATACCATAAAAACATAATATCAGTATCTATTATTACTTTTATTATTACGTATTATTACTTTTCTATTATTTCTCTATTTTCTTTCTCTCTGTATTGTTGGGAAGGACCCGGAAGGAAGCATTTCACTGTTAGTCCACACCTGTTGTTTACAAAGCATGTGACGAATACAGTTTGATTTGATTTGACGTGGCCCTTTGTATTTCTGAGCCTGCTGTCTCTGTGTAGGCTTCTCCTTCTGTTCCAGGACAGAAAGTAGAAAAGAGGAATCCGGCCCCACATTGTAATAAACCAAATAAAAGCCTGTTCTGTTTCAGATGGGATCATGTACACTACTGAGCAGGTGGCTGTAGCTCAGTTGGTAGAGAATGGCGCTTGCAACGCCAGGGTTGTGGGTTCGATTCCCACATGGGGGCTAGTATGAAAAATTTATGCACTAACTGTAAATCGCTCTGGATAAGAGCGTCTGCTAAATGACTAAAATGTAAATGTAAAATGTGTGCTGGCGTTTGTGACAGATTTTACACCGAAGGCTTTGAATAATCAAATGCACAGAAAATACGTATTTAAATGACAAGTACACATGTATTTGAACCCAGGTCTGAACCCAGCCAATCACTCGCCTACCTGTAGCTACGGATCAGTTGGTAGAGCATGGTGCTTGCAGCACACAGGATTGTGGGTTTCGATTCCCAGGGCCACCCATATGTAAAATGAATGCACACAAGTCTCTTTGGATAAAAGCGTCTGCTAAATGGCATATATTGTTACGAGCTTCCCTGCAAGTTGTATGTGGCCCACTAACACAACTATGAGAGATTAGTTCATCATGATCTCATCTGTTTGCCTGAGTCATCCCCATAGTAACGAGAGAAGCCATTGTGTGGTATGAAAATGAGGGCTCAAGTCAGGCGGCGGCTGGGTTAACGGATGTCACCGACTTGTAGCGGTTGCATGTTGATGTGTGTGAAGCAAGCTATAATTAGGCCCTGCCTTTTCTACTGTCAGGCTGCTTTTGGGGAAATGCTAAAATAATGAATGATAAGAAATGTGTAAGTCGCTCTGGATAAGAGCGTCTGCCAAATGACGTAAATGTAAATGCGAATTTTCTGTTAAACCTTTTTTTCTACCGTGTTCCCTAATGAACCCGACCCCCGTGTTCTATCTGTCAGTCCCTGACTGATTTCCTTATATCAACTATGACTCAGTAAAATCTTTGAAATTGTTGCATGTTGCGTTTTATATTTTTTGTTCAGTACACAATGATGTGTATTAACCTCCATTTTGAGATAGTAGCAGTGGACAAAATCAGTAGAGTCTCTGCGGTCTGAAATACACACATTTACATTTTAGTCATTTAGCAGACGCTCTTATCCAGAGCGACTTACAGTTAGTGAATACATATATATATTTTTTATACTGGCCCCCCGTGGGAATTGAACCCACAACCCTGGCGTTGCAAACGCCATGCTCTATCAACTGAGCTGCATCCCTGCCGGCCATTCCCTCCCCTACACTGGACGACGCTGGGCCAATTGTGCGCCGCCCCATGAGTCTCCCGGTCGCGGCCGGCTGCGACAGAGCCTGGATTCGAACCAGGATCTCTAGTGGCACAGTTAGCACTGCGATGCAGTGCCTTAGACCACTGCGCCACTCATAGGTTTCCCACGTTTTACCAGTATTTCTGTTTTACCTTGAATGCACATCTCACCTCTCTGTGTCCCGTATTTCTCATCTATTGTCTCCTGTTTCTCCTCTGCAGGGAAATGAAGCAAGTTACCCCCTGGAAATGTGCTCGCACTGTAAGTGTCTTTGATTTATTAACTGCCATTCTTAGTCAGAAAATGAAACTCTTCTCATCAGCTCCTCCCTCCGCCCTCGCCTACTTTTGCTTGTCTGAGCTTGCTTGCTCTACCTATTTCCTCAGACTAGCCAACATTATCATAGAGCTTCACAATACAGACTCAACATTATCATAGAGCTTCATAATACAGACTCAACATTACCATAGAGCTTCGTAATACAGACTCAACATTATCATAGAGCTTCATAATACAGACTCAACATTATCATAGAGCTTCACAATACAGACTCAACATTATCATAGAGCTTCGTAATACAGACTCAACATTATCATAGAGCTTCATAATACAGACTCAACATTATCATAGAGCTTCATAATACAGACTCAACATTATCATAGAGCTTCGTAATACAGACTAAACATTATCATAGAGCTTCACAATACAGACTCAACATTATCATAGAGCTTCGTAATACAGACTCAACATTATCATAGAGCTTCACAATACAGACTCAACATTATCATAGAGCTTCGTAATACAGACTCAACATTATCATAGAGCTTCATAATACAGACTCAACATTATCATATAGCTTTGTAATACACACTCAACATTATCATAGAGCTTCGTAATACAGACTCAACATTATCATAGAGCTTCACAATACAGACTCAACATTATCATAGAGCTTCATAATACAGACTCAACATTATCATAGAGCTTCGTAATACAGAAACAACATTATCATATAGCTTCGTAATACAGACTCAACATTATCATAGAGCTTCGTAATACAGACTCAACATTATCATAGAGCTTCATAATACAGACCCAACATTATCATAGAGCTTCATAATACAGACCCAACATTATCATAGAGCTTCATACGCTCAAAAGCAACCTGTAATAATATACAGTGTATGTAATAATATACACTACCAGTCAACAGTTTGGACACACCTACTCATTCAAGGGTTTTTCTTTATTTTGACTATTTTCTACATTGTAGAATAATAGTGAAGACATCAAAACTATGAAATAACACATATGGAATCATGTAGTAACCAAAAAAGTGTTAAACAAAACAAAATATATTTTACATTTGAGATTCTTCAAATAGCCACCCTTTGCCTTGATGACAGCTTTGCACACTCTTGGCATTCTCTCAACCAGCTTCACCTGGAATGCTTTTCCAACAGTCTTGAAGGAGTTCCCACATATGCGGAGCACTTGTTGGCTGCTTTTCCTTCACTCTGCGGTCCGACTCATCCCAAACCATCTCAATTGGGTTGAGGCCGGGTGGTTGTGGAGGCCAGGTCATCTGATGCAGCACTCCATCACTCTCCTTCTTGGTCAAATAGCCCTTACACAGCCTGGAGGTGTGTTGGGTCATTGTCCTGTTGAAAAACAAATGATAGTCCACTAAGCCCAAACCAGATGGGATTGCGTATCGCTGCAGAATGCTGTGGTAGCCATGCTGGTTAAGTGTGCCTTGAATTCTAAATAAATCACAGACAGTGTCACCAGCAAAGCACCCCCACACCATAACACCTCCTCCTCCATGCTTTATGGTGGGAACTACACATGCAGAGATCATCCGTTCACCCACACCGCGTCTCACAAAGACACGGCGGTTGGAACCAAAAATCTCCAATTTGGACTCCAGACCAAAGGACACATTTCCACCGGTCTAATGTCCATTGCTCGTGTTTCTTGGCCCAAGCAAGTCTCTTCTTCTTATTGGTGTCCTTTAGTAGTGGATTCTTTGCAGCAATTCGACCATGAAGGCCTGATTCACACAGTCCCCTCTGAACAGTTGATGTTGAGATGTGTCTGTGACTTGAACTCTGTGAAGCATTAATTTGGGCTGCAATTTCTGAGGCTGGTAACTCTAATGAACTTATCCTCTGCAGCAGATTTAAGTCTGGGTCTTCCGTTCCTGTGGCGGTCCTCATGAGAGCCAGTTTCATCATAGCGCTTGATGGTTTTTGCGACTGAACTTTCAAAGTTCTTGACATTTTCCGTATTGACTGACCTTCATGTCTTAAAGTGATGATGGACTGTCGTTTCTCTTTGCTTATTTGAGCTGTTCTTGCCATAATATGGACTTGGTCTTTTGCCAAATAGGGCTATCTTCTGTATACCCCCCTACCTTGTCACAACACAACTGATTGGCTCAAACGTATTAAGAAGGAAATAAATTCCACAAATTAACTTTTTAGAAGGCACAGCTGTTAATTGAAATGCATTCCAGGTTACTGCTTCATGAAGCTGGTTGAGAGAATGCCAAGAGTGTGCAAAACTGTCATCAAGGCAAAGGGTGGCTATTTGAAGAATCTCAAATATAAAATATATTTTGATTTGTTTAACACTTCTTTTGGTTACTACATGATTCCATGTGTGTTATTTCATAGTTTTGATGTCTTCACTATTATTGTACAATGTAGAAAATAGTAAAAATTAAGAAAAACCCTTGAATGAGTAGGTGTTCTAAAACTTTTGACTGGTACTGTAGATTAGACTAAGACTACATTGAGGAGCTCTCTCAGGCTTTTTGCTGGAGCCAGGGGAGACACGCAGGGGCAAGCATGCAGCCTGAGGAAGGACTTCACCAGTCTGGGATATTTCCAGCTCCGCAAGGACCCGCCACCCTTCCTCTCCCCACAGACCATGCTCCTCCCCCCAACCCTCCTCTCTTCTCCCTATCAACAGCTGTTCAACTCATCAGACAGACAGGGAGAAAAAAAGAAAGCCACAAATAGAGGAAGACAGACAGACACACAGAAATAGAGACAGACAGACACTGATGGTCTCAATTCTCTCCCTACCCCTTCTCCTTGGCACCAACTCTTTGATGTTTGCAGATATGGAAGATGTTTGTTTGCAATACGGTTGAAGCTCCACCATTACCCTGTTCATACAGACAGACAGACAGACAGACAGACAGACAGACATGCAGGCAGGCAGGCAGACAGACAGACAGACAGACAGATACTCTCGTGACTAGCCCTCAGCCCAATTACTCTTCTTCCTCCTCCTCCCCACACTCGATCGCTTCCCTCAAGGATTTTAAAAGCGTTGGAAATTGAACCTCTTACCCCAGCTCCAATATCCATCGTGAGCTAATGGCTAACCCACTGAGCTAAATGTGTAGCATCTTTTAGTCAAGGAGCTCTCCTCTCTCTGCTGGCTGGGGCCTGCGGCTGGCTGGGGCCTGCGGCTGACTGGGGCCTGCGGCTGGCTGGGGCCTGCGGCTGGCTGGGGCCTGCGGCTGGCTGGGGCCTGCGGCTGGCTGAACCAAGGTTGTGGGTCACATGACATTGAATGTGTGAGCTGCTTCGGATGCTTTAGTTAAACCCCTGAAGTTCATTAGTTAATGAGCCTCGCTGACTGCAGCTGCTATGTCAACTTCACCCAAAGACAAAGCTATGAAGTTAGGCTTTTATCAATCACCACATCCCGACCAATACAATAGATTCAGAAGGTTATGACACTGAGGTGAGTTTGGTGTTGTTGAGACCAGGCAAGTGTACACACACACACACACACACACACACGCACATACGCGGGTCATTCTCACGAAACGGATATTTGACTTTTTTTTATTTTTTTATCTTGGATCACTGAGATTAGGATCTGTTTCATACTTATTATTATGTTTTTTGATCAGATATTATGATTTTACCACAATTTCCACAACTACCAACACAAAAATGTTCATTACTGCAACATTTTCCAAAGTCCAAATTAACATTGCTCCCCTAATGAAAATCCCTTCATTACAGAGTTAAAAATAGCACATATATTTTTTTTTTAATTGTATTGAATTATTAACATTTATTTTGCAATTCACTTAACAAAGTGACTTTCTTTACATGTAATGTTGGTGTATTAGAATTGGGATATTTGTGGTTGTAAGGTATTTTAGATGTATTTATGGATTGAATGGTATCCTATGGGCAAACAGCATAACACAATATGCCTATAAAGTAACTAAATATATGGGATATGGACCAAAAACTGTCTTGGGATATCAAATAACAGTATATAGGTAGGTGCTAAAACAGGTACACATGTCAAAATGGAGGATATCCTCCTTTCAGTGGGGGAGTTAAGGCATCCGCATGCTTCTCAGCTGGACTTCGTTAAGGTTTTTTTTCAGGCTGTTCGGGCACACAAAATGTTTTCTGAAGTCCGACCGAAGTTCGGGAGTCGAAGTGTACGCCCTTTCGTCCATGATTGGTCAACTGTAGGAATTCTTCAGTAAAGTCTTTGTTGTCATTCAACGAGAGATGACTCATTTTCATGCACAAGTTTTTGATGTAAATTTTACATTAATTGTAGATGTAAAATTGCACGATTTAAGATCTCCTCAGCAACAAAAAAAAAACATCAAAATTAATGACAGATATCTTGAGTGATCTTAGATTAATTCTGACTACTAAGTTATTTTTAAGGTAGTATGCAAGCACACGCATTGGGTGTCGCTTAGCTAACTTCCGCTAGCCGCCAGCCAAACTGAAGCACGCTGACAACTTTACTCTTTGCCGAAACACAAACTGCAGATTGTGGCTTAAAGTAAGTTAAATGGGATTTATACACACCGTACTTAATCAAATAACAGTTGTTTTACAAAAATTCTATACAATAGGTTTAAGAAGTGGTCCTAGTAAATACATAAAGTTACCAGCACCTCACACCCATGGACTATGCAATATAATTAGCTTATTATCAGTACCGAAATTAAGGTTCCTTTTACTGAAACGGACCTAAAGATGATGTGGTAATGAGAAATGTGTGTTTTAGAAATATGTCACGTCCGTTTAAGGACGGGTCAGACCAAGGCGCAGCGTGAAATGCGTATTTCACCGATAAACACACTAACAAAACAACGAACCGTGAAGTCCTCAGGCTAAACACAAAACAAGCCTCTAACACGGAACAAGATCCCACAACTAACGAGTGCAAACAGGCTGCCTAAGTATGATCCCCAATCAGAGACAACGAGCGACAGCTGCCTCTGATTGGGAATCACACCCGGCCAAACACAGAACTACAACCTAAAACTGTGTGTTTTAGAAATATGAGGCCCTTAGCTCAATAGGAGACAGCCGTTATGAGTCAGCAAACAATTGATCACATCACTAAAGCCCATTCATGCCTCCATGTCTGGAAGGTAATGGTCCTCTGACTTTTTCCCAGTTTGAACTTTTTAGCCGTTCCGGTGATGAGAAGGGGTAAAGTGAATGTTGGAGAATAAGAACCTCATTCTGAAGGCATATAATTGAATAAATTAGATGATGCATCATGGGTGAATAAAACTTTATTTAAAAACTGATTGGAGTTTTTACACTAACTTGAAAGGTGTTTTTACTTAATAAATATTATAATTTAATGTAAACTTCAACTAGTATACAATTTGTATGATTTATGGACAAACTACAGCAACATATTTTGTGTTTTATTGAAATAAGTTAGGTTTTTCTCAATTAAAATTATATAAAATGACCCAAGAATTTAATCCGGACGCATTTCGGTAATGAGAATTTGGGGTGGAAATTTACAAAATTCAGGCGAAAATCTACAATGAATTTAAAATGAGAAACTTTGCCAAAAACTAGACATCTTAGTCTTCAGAATGATAGTTGCATCATGGTTTTGGAACTCAATTTGCTACAGACATGTTTAAAACTGGTTTCATGAGAATCACCCACCCACACACAGAACTAGCAACAGCCAAGCAGTCAGTGCCTGAAACTGTCTCTGCCTGTTTGAGCCTCCAAAAATAACCATGGCCTGCTTGTTGGAGTTCCTTGTTGCTAGGGCTTTCCCAGAGCCAGAGCAACGGTTGTCGAGGGGAGGGGTTTTCTCTTGACCTCACTGCAATAAATACTGAACAATGTCTCCATCTCTCAGCCTGCGACACACACACACACACACACACGGCAGCATTCATTAACCGGATGCCTTCAGTGTCATCCTGACTGGCCAGATAACAGATCCCATTAATGCACAGAGGCCTGATTCACCTCTGACCCCTCCACACACTGGCCTAGATGAGGGTGAAGGAGAGTGGGAGAGAGAGAGATGTAGACAGAGAGTTTGAGAGAGAGAGAGATGTAGACCGAGAGCGAGAGAGACAGCGGGAGAGAGAGAGAGAAAGAGAGAGAGAGGGGGAAGGCGATATGGAGAGAGAGAGAGATATAGTGAGAGATAGAAGGAGAGAGTACTATTTTTTTAAAGTTAAAGGAAACCCCTGAGTAACACAATGTTACAGAGCGCTATCTACAGGATCAGAGGTTCAGAGGTCGGAGGTCGGAGCGGTCTCTCTGCCTCGGTGTCTGTACCTGTGGTTCCATTACAAAGCTTTATAAAGGTGGACAAGCCACCCACACCTATAACAAGTTCTATCCTTCGAGGTATGAGCCTTTAACTATTGTAATCAGACTGTTCTACAAAATGATGTAGCTTACAGTCCAATGTATGCATTTGGAGACATTACTAGCAGTACTGTATGAATGGTGAAATCCTCACATGTAGATTTGATGTAGAGTTTTCTGCACAACAGAATCCCTTTAGCGAGCTATACAGTATAAAGCCCACAGCAGTGGTATTCAAACTTTTTCAGCAGGGACCCAATTTGTTTCACCAGAATTTCTCACGACCCCACCCCACCCCAAAAACTAATGACATGACCTTATAATGAATTACATTTTCATCTCTCAAAATTAGAACTAATAAATACATTTACATAATAACATTTAATTTTCCTAATAATCTTTCCCCCCCCCCAAAAAAAAGACCCAAACTATGAATACCACAACCACAGTATGCTGTGCTATCCACTATCGATCCACTATCGATCCACTATCCTTAAATCTGTTGCACTAGAATCCCTCCGCACACATACACGCACGCACACACACACACCTAATTGGCTCAATAAAAAAGCCATTATGCTAATAGGGGTTGGTGTCATATGTTAGCCTGGCAGCATAATTACAAGGCTGTGCAGTGAGACATCATTTTGTTTACCCATTTAAAAGTACACACACACACACTGTTAAGTTCCCCAATAAGAAACCAGAAATCGTTTAAAAAAGGGAACTAACAAATAAACCACTGACAGCCAAAACAAAACATGTTTTTTATTTTTTTACATGGGTTCTGAAAAAATCCCCACCATGGACACGCACTGGACCTGGAGCTAGTGGTGAATACTGGCCCACTGGACCTGGAGCTAGTGGTGAATACTGGCCCACTGGACCTGGAGCTAGTGGTGAATACTGACCCACTGGACCTGGAGCTAGTGGTGAATACTGGCCCACTGGACCTGGAGCTAGTGGTGAATACTGGCCCACTGGACCTGGAGCTAGTGGTGAATACTGAGAGACCCACTGGATCTGGAGCTAGTGGTGAATACTGAGACACCCACTGGATCTGGAGCTAGTGCTGAATACTGAGACACCCACTGGATCTGGAGCTAGTGCTGAATACTGAGACCCACTGGACCTGGAGCTAGTGGTGAATACTGAGACACCCACTGGATCTGGAGCTAGTGCTGAATACTGAGACACCCACTGGACCTGGAGCTAGTGGTGAATGCTGAGACACCAACTGGACCTGGAGCTAGTGGTGAATACTGAGACACCCACTGGACCTGGAGCTAGTGGTGAATACTGAGACACCCACTGGATCTGGAGCTAGTGGTGAATACTGAGACACCCACTGGACCTGGAGCTAGTGGTGAATACTGAGACACCCACTGGACCTGGAGCTAGTGGTGAATACTGAGACACCCACTGGACCTGGAGCTAGTGGGGAATACTGAGACACCCACTGGACCTGGAGCTAGTGGTGAATACTGAGAAACCCACTGGACCTGGAGCTAGTGCTGAATACTGAGACACCAACTGGACTCGCCTTTCAGAACCCATGTTTAAACCCCCACTGGACTGGCCTTTCAGACATTTAAACACCACCTGCCTGATATCAGACAAACTAAAATAAATAAACCCACACCAACTCAGGATATGGAGGGTGATGAACAAACCCAACAAGAGAAACACAAAGACAAAGGGTCTGTTCAACAACCGAAAGAACAGGACAAACACAGGAAAGAATGAAAAGCCAGAAGCTTGTGTGTGTCTGGTATGTGGGGCTAGCAGCAGGTTCCTGTTGCCTAGTAACACTAGAGGGTGCATCCAGTGGACTCGTTCTGCTGTGGTTGCCAGCTGTATGAGATGATCAATAATCATCTCTAAGGAAGAAGACCCCTCCAACCATGACATCATTAGCGTATATCAATGAGACGATTCTACAGGTGCACTGCATTTCAGTAAGGGCTTCTGGACGTTCAATGTAAATAAATTATATGATCAAGATGAGCAATTCTACGCTTTATCTTGTGTGAACAGGCAACACTGGGCTTGCTTAACAGTAACGTCTCTGAACCATGGATCCTCTCTCTCTCTCTCTCATTAACACACGTGACCGCCTGCTTGACAACATCTTAGCCAATGACACTATAGGAGAGGTAGTGATTCTATACCATGAGTGGAGACATTTCAAGCTGGGGATTGAGGTTACAAATCGAACTTACATAATATAAGCCACTTAGCAGACGCTTTTTATCCAAAGTGACTTGCAGTCATTCGCGCATACATTTTCGTGTCGGTGGTTCCAGCAGGAATTGAACACACTATCCTGGCGTTGCAAGCACCATGCTCTGCCAACTGAGCTACAGAGGACCACAGCTCTGTATCCGCTTGCTCATACTGATGGCCTCTAACACGTTGTCTGACTTTAACCAGAACTCCATGCCACTGTAATCAGGTCTGTGTAGGTGGAGAGGAAGACGGTAATAATCTACGTACCACTATTAGACCGTGTTATGTGTGTGTGGGTACAGGGGTTTGCTGGGTCCCTACCAGCATAGATCTACCCATGCATGTGTTAATACTGTTTACAGATTGCTGGTTTATTGAGGACATTTCTACTTGCAATGACTGAGAGATGTGATTGTCTTGCTCTTGTCTACCTTCGTTGAATGCACTGACTGTAAATCCCTCTGGATTACCTCCCGAGTGGCGCAGTGGTCTAAGGCACTGCATCGCAGTGCTAGCTGTGCCACTAGAGATCCTGGTTTGAATCCAGGCTCTGTCGTAGCCGGCCGCGACTGGGAGACCCATGGGGCGGCGCACAATTGGCCCAGCGTCGTCCAGGGTAGGGGAGGGAATGGCCGGCAGGGATGTAGCTCAGTTGGTAGAGCATGGCGTTTGCAACGCCAGGGTTGTGGGTTTGATTCCCACAGGGGGCCAGTATTAAAAAATAAAAGAATGTATGCACTCACTAACTGTAAGTCGCTCTGGATAAGAGCGTCTGCTAAATGACTAAAATGTAATTAGAGCATCTGCCAGTTAAATGACCAGACTGTAATGGAACCTCTCTGCTCCCAATGTGGACTGTTCACCTAACTGGTCCCTGGTTTATTATCTCTCTCTCTCTCTCTCTCTGTGTCTATCTCTCTCTGTCTCTCTCTCTCTCTCTCTCTCTCTCTCTCTCTCTCTGTCTCTCTTTGTCCCCTCCAGTCGATGCTGATGAGATTAAGCGTCTGGGAAAGAGGTTTAAGAAACTGGACCTAGATAACTCTGGGTCTCTCAGCGTGGAGGAGTTCATGTCCCTGCCTGAACTCCAGCAGAACCCGCTGGTCCAGAGGGTCATCGACATCTTCGACACCGATGGAAATGGAGAGGTGGACTTCAAGGGTAAGCCAGAACCAGAGTAGCCTTGTCCCAGATCCGTTTGTGGTTTAGACTATTCCATATGGAACAGACTGGGCGCCCGGGCTAAAGTCAGAGTGCTCTCCACTTTAAATGCTAAAATGGCTGAATATTATTTTATATGTTATATATAATAGGGTGGTTAGAGAGGTGAGCTAGTTCGAATCCCGGGTCTGACTGGGAAAATCTGGCGGGAAATGAGCTGCCAACCGTAGGGTTGCTGGTATCAAATCGTAGATGTCGTTGACTGCCATTGTGCCCTTGAGCAAGGCACTTAACCACCCATAACAACTGCTCCACGGCGCCCAGTGTGGCAGTCCCCCGTTCCAACATCTCCAACCTGTATATACAGTGCATTCGGAAAGTATTCAGTCCTCTTGACTTTTTCCACATTTTGTTACGTTACAGCCTTATTCTGAAATGGATTCAATTGTGTTTTTTTCCCCTCATCAATCTACACACAATACCCCATAATGACAAAGCAAAAACTGGTTTTTATACATTTTTGCAAATGTATAAAAAAAAATACACTGAAATATAACATTTACATAAGTATTCAGACCCTTTACTCAGCACGTTGTTGAAGCACCTTTGGCAGCGATTACAGCCTCAAGTCTTTTTGGGTATGACGCTACAAGCTTGGATTCAAGTCCGGGCTCTGGCTGGACCACTCAAGGACATTCAGAGACGTGTCCCGAAGCCACTCCTGCCTTGGCTGTGTGCTTAGGGTCGTCGTCCTGTTGGAAGGTGAACCTTCTCCTGAGTCTGAGGTCCTGAGAGCTCTGGAGCAGGTTTTCATCAAGGATCTCTCTGTACTTTGCTCTGTTCATCTTTCCCTTGATCCTGACTAGTCTCTCAGTCCCTGCCGCTGAAAAACATCCCCACAGCATGATTCTGCCACCACCATGCTTCACCGTAGGGATGGTGCCAGGTTTCCTCCAGACATGACGCTTGGCATTCAGGCCAAAGAGTTCAATCTTGGTTTCATCAGACCAGAGAATCTTGTTTCTCATGGTCTGAGAGTCCTTTAGGTGCCTTTTGGCAACTCCAAGCGGGCTGTCATGTGCCTTTTACTGAGGAGTGGCTTCCGTCTGACCACTCTACCATAAAGGCCTGATTGGTGGAGTGCTGCAGAGATGGTTGTCCTTCTGGAAGGTTCTCCCATCTCCACAGAGGAACTCAGGAGCTCTGTCAGAGTGACCATCAGGTTTTTGGTCACCTCCCTGACCAAGGCCCTTCTCCCCCGATTGCTCAGTTTGGCCAGGCGGCCAGCTCTAGGAAGAGTCTTGGTGATTCAAAACTTCTTCCCATTTAAGAATGATGGAGGCCACTGTGTTCTTGGGGACCTTCAATGCTGCAGCGATTTTATGGTACGTTTCCCCAGATCTGTGCCTCGACACAATCCTGTCTCGGAGCTCTACGGACAATTCCTTCGACCTCATGGCTTGGTTTTTGCTCTGACATGCACTGTCAACTGTGGGACCTTACATAGACAGGTGTGTGCCTTTCCAAATCATGTCCAATCAATTGAATGTACCACAGGTGGACTCCAATCAAGTTGTAGAAACATCTCAAGGATGATCAATGGAAACAGGATGCACCTGAGCTCAATTTCGAGTCTCATAGCAAAAGGTCTGAATACTTATGTAAACAAGGTATCTCTGCTTTTATTTGTAATACATTTGCAAAAATGTCTAAAGACCTGTTTTTACTTTGTCATTATGGGGTATTGTGTGGGAAAAATAATTTTATCAATTTTAGAATAAGGTTGTAATGTAACAAAATGTGGAAAAAGGGAAGGGGTCTGAATACTTTCCGAATCCACTGTATGCATATCTGTCTTTCAGAGGGGTTGGGATGAAGCAGAAGTGAAAGTTCAGTTGGACCTTGTGTACAATTGATGATTAAAGTGATCTTAATTATTACATTAAATAATCAGGGATCATACATGCTCATGACAAGTCTTACAATGCATTAAAATGATGGCATCATAATGCATCATACCTGTAGGCTTTAAGTTAAATGAATCATATATAGAGCGATTCATTTATGTTCATACCTCCCTCTATTGTATATATGGTGTTCTGTTGTTCTGTTAATTGAACATAGGCTATGCACACATAATGATATTTTTATATTTATTTGATACATTTATCTAAACCCACAACAATTTATAATGCAATGTTTATGTTTTACTGGTGAAGAAATGTTTGGGCCTAACAATGTCTTTGGATTTAAGCTTTACTTGCTGAAATCAGGGCGGCAGGTAGCTTAGTGGTTAAGAGCGTTGTGCCAGTGACCGAAAGGTCGCTGGTTCTAATCCTCGAGCCGACTAGGTGAAACATCTGTCGGTGCCCTTGAGCAAGGCACTTAACCCTAATTGCTCCTGTACGTCGCTCTGGATAAGAGCGTCTGCTAAATGACAAAACAAAAAAAATAAATATATATATAGTATCAAGACATGTGACGCTGGTGTTGGTAAATGGATCTGTTGTCCTCCTCTGAGAACGGCCCGGGGTGGCCTAGAACAGGAGTTTCACACAACATTCATTACATTGCATGATTAACACAAGGTTGGAACTTAGGCCTGGCAGTCTGTCTGCTCTGCCTAACAGTACCTGT
Organism: Coregonus lavaretus; assembly: GCF_964263955.1. Taxonomy (NCBI): domain Eukaryota; kingdom Metazoa; phylum Chordata; class Actinopteri; order Salmoniformes; family Salmonidae; genus Coregonus; species Coregonus lavaretus. Next base: position 43,218,779 of record NC_140012.1, on the reverse strand, counting down.
CCTGCACAGACAATAGGAACATTTAACACAGGACAGTCACAACTAGATCACCTTAGGCCTAGATTCAATCCGGTCCGCGGATAAATCTGCGTGATTGACGTTTAAAGATAATTTCTGATTGAGCTGACATATGCAGCGTTTGCTGTGAATGTGGTCTAAAAGGGGCGATCAGATTGAATTTAGCCCTAAGTATCAATTGCAGTAGTCTGCTGTTGTGTTTACAAAGTGAGATTTTTGATTAAACTTATGAATGCATAAGTAGTGCATTTACATTTGACCACTGCCATCGTGAATTTAAAAAGTCTTGCACAGGCTACATACAGGCAGTCAAATAAAGTCTAACTCTAAACCATCTCTCCATCTCTCCCCCTATCAGAATTCATTGAGGGAGTCTCACAGTTCAGTGTCAAGGGGGACAAGGAGTCAAAGCTTCGGTGTAAGTAGACAAATCTACTGCAAATCCATCTCCACTTCGATCTGTACTACAAAACCAAAGCTCTGTGGTTGTTTATTGTTTATTTCCACATGTTCCTGCTTCCATCCTCCTCCAGTCACCAAAGTAGAAACAGAATGCCTGATGGCATCAATGATGAGGCTTTCCCAAAACCTAAAGTATTTTTTATTTACACACACATTCCTGCATCCTCCCACTCCACCCCTCTCTCCGTCCTCCACCCCTCTCTCCGTCCTCCACCCCTCTCTCCACCCCTCTCTCCCTCCTTCACCCCTCTCTCCCTCCTCCACCCCTCTCTCCACCCCTCTCTCCCTCCTTCCCTCCTTCACCCCTCCACCCCTCTCTCTCCTCCCCTCCAGTCGCCTTCCGGATCTACGACATGGACAAGGATGGCTACATCTCCAACGGGGAGCTCTTCCAGGTGCTGAAGATGATGGTTGGGAACAACCTCAAGGACACTCAGCTCCAGCAGATCGTGGACAAGACCATCATCAACGCAGACAAGGACGGAGATGGCAGGATATCCTTCGAAGAGTTCTGCTTAGTAAGTCTGAGGTCCTGGTGGCCGGGGGAAGGGTTCTGGTTGGAGGATCCTCGGTATCTGAAAGGAAGAAGCAGGGAAGGAGCTTGAGAACATTTTCCAGAATTGTGCAACCCTATTGGCGGGTAACTATAGTTCTGGAGGGCTGCAGTGGTTACTCCTTAGAGATTGCTGCCCCAATGTATATATAGTCATTGAACACTGGTCACTTCAATCATGTTTACATACTGTTTTACCCACTTCATATGTATATACTGTCAAGGCTCATCCTATATAACTACTGCTGCACACACCTTTTCTATTCATATACTGTCTACATTTACGTCATTTAGCAGACGCTCTTATCCAGAGCGACTTACAGTTAGTGAGTGCATACATTATTTTTTATATTTTTTCCATACTGGCCCCCCGTGGGAATCGAACCCACAACCCTGGCGTTGCAAACGCCATGCTCTACATCCCTGCCGGCCATTCCCTCCCCTACCCTGGACGACTTGTGCGCCGCCCCATGGGTCTCCCGGTCGCGGCCGGCTACGACAGAGCCTGGATTCGAACCAGGATCACTGCGATGCAGTGCCTTAGACCACTGCCTTAGACCAGTGCCTTAGACCACTGCACCACTCGGGAGACTATAAACACTATTTATATATATATATATTCCAAACACTGATATTGCTCGTTCTGATATTTTGTAACTTTAGGGATTATGTGTGTATTGTTATTGTATTGCTAGGTATTACTCCGACTGTTGGAGCTAGAAACATAAGCATTTTGCTGCACCTGTGATAACATCTGCAAATCTGTGTAGGCGACCAATAAACTTAGATTTGATTTGCTGGCTTCTCCTGCCCAGCTCTAACACACTAGGGGCTTATTCAGTGAAGTGTAACATTATGAATGGGGTGTATAGAGCATGATTCTAGCAGTTTCTATCTGAGTGTTCTGTTTTCTGTTTCTCTCCTGAATGAGCCATATATTGTGGTCCTCTGTAGCTCAGCTGGTAGAGCACGGCGCTTGTAAAGCCAGGGGTAGTGGGTTCCATCCCCGGGACCACCCATACGTAAAAATGTATGCGCACATGACTGTAAGTCGCTTTGGATAAAAGCGTCTGCTAAAATGGCATATTATTATTATTATTATATTTGGCACGTTTCTCTAAAGCCATACGCTAAAATGCTCTGTTCTCGTGTGAGTATTATTTTTGGTTTGAGCTGGTTGGACCATGGTTATAAAATTGGTTTGAGCTGGTTGTTGTGGATGGTTTGTGTGACTTCAATTGAAGAGACTCATTCATTAAAATAGCTGAGAGTTCAGGACAGTGTTACAGACAAGACAAGGGGTTAACAGGATACAGTAGTTATGCTAGTATTAAGGGGTTAACAGGATACAGTAGTTATGCTAGTATTAAGGGGTTAACAGGATACAGTAGTTATGCTAGTATTAAGGGGTTAACAGGATACAGTAGTTATGCTAGTATTAAGGGGTTAACAGGATACAGTAGTTATGCTAGTATTAAGGGGTTAACAGGATACAGTAGTTATACTAGTATTAAGGGGTTAACAGGATACAGTAGTTATACTAGTATTAAGGGGTTAACAGGATACAGTAGTTATACTAGTATTAAGGGGTTAAGTTATTCTAGTATTAAGGGGTTAACAGGATACAGTAGTTATACTAGTATTAAGGGGTTAACAGGATACAGTAGTTATACTAGTATTAAGGGGTTAACAGGATACAGTAGTTATACTAGTATTAAGGGGTTAACAGGATACAGTAGTTATACTAGTATTAAGGGGTTAACAGGATACAGTAGTTATACTAGTATTAAGGGGTTAACAGGATACAGTAGTTATACTAGTATTAAGGGGTTAACAGGATACAGTAGTTATGCTAGTATTAAGGGGGTTAACAGGATACAGTAGTTATACTAGTATTAAGGGGTTAACAGGATACAGTAGTTATACTAGTATTAAGGGGTTAACAGGATACAGTAGTTATGCCAGTATTAAGGGGTTAACAGGATACAGTAGTTATACTAGTATTAAGGGGTTAACAGGATACAGTAGTTATACTAGTATTAAGGGGTTAACAGGATACAGTAGTTATACTAGTATTAAGGGGTTAACAGGATACAGTAGTTATACTAGTATTAAGGGGTTAACAGGATACAGTAGTTATGCTAGTATTAAGGGGTTAACAGGATACAGTAGTTATACTAGTATTAAGGGGTTAACAGGATACAGTAGTTATACTAGTATTAAGGGGTTAACAGGATACAGTAGTTATACTAGTATTAAGGGGTTAACAGGATACAGTAGTTATACTAGTATTAAGGGGTTTACAGGATACAGTAGTTATGCTAGTATTAAGGGGTTAACAGGATACAGTAGTTATGCTAGTATTAAGGGGTTAACAGGATACAGTAGTTATACTAGTATTAAGGGGTTACCAGGATACAGTAGTTATGCTAGTATTAAGGGGTTAACAGGATACAGTAGTTATGCTAGTATTAAGGGGTTAACAGGATACAGTAGTTATACTAGTATTAAGGGGTTAACAGGATACTGTAGTTATACTAGTATTAAGGGGTTAACAGGATACAGTAGTTATACTAGTAGTGAGTTGCCTTTCTTAGGTAGAACCATGTTGCATGATTTTGAAGTCCACAAATGTAGCCGATAGCATTAAGAATCAATCTGTTCCAACCTGCTTTTGGAATTAGAATTGGAATTAGATTTGGAATTGGAATTAGAACTAGAATAATAATTCTATCTGTATGATTCTGTTCCTCCTCTCTTCTCCTAGGTGGTGGGTGGTCTTGACATACACAAAAAGATGGTGGTGGACGTGTGAGCCCGTCCCTGCTGCTCTCCCGCCCTCGCTTTCTTCTCCGTCTGTCTCTGAAGATCTGCTCCAGACATCTGACAAACGCTCTCTGTGTATTTCAATGGAAGTATTCTCTCTCTCCTTGAAGCCACTTTTTTTTTTTTTTGAGAAACCACGAGCCTCATGAAGCCAACTTTTTAAGTGTTATTGAATTCCGATCCTCTCAATAACCCAAAGAAGGACAGCTATTCTCGTTTGTAAGAGCATCCCAGTTCAATGGAGGAGGGAGGGTGTGAGAAAGGTTGCCTTGTTTAGATTTACTTCATTGTCATTTTCTTTCTTTGTTATTTTTTAAAATATTTATTTTCGTTCAGGTCTCTTTTTTAAAAAAATACACAAATGGACATGTATATCTATATGTATATCTATATGTATATCTATATGTATATCTATAATGGCTCCCTCATGGTGAAATGTGTAGTTAGCTGGGGCGTAAATAATATACTTGATTTCAGTTACAATTCAAAAAGCAGGGTGTTAAGTGCCAACCAGGACATATCCAGAAGCCAGATCATATTGTTATGATTAACTATCCGTCGTCGCTGTCCGTTATGGATGACTAGTCGGTGATGCGTCAAAACGCTGTCCGTTATGGATGACTAGTCGGTGATGCGTCAAAACGCTGTCCGTTATGGATGACTAGTCGGTGATGCGTCAAAACGCTCGCTACATGGTCACTAGATGGTTAGATGCACATTTTATTTTTTTCACAAATAAACAGCAATTTTTTTTTGTTCCATTTCACGCTTGAGCAAGTTGGATTAGATCAGTTAAGCTTCCGATCACATGAAACACACAATTCATGTTGTTGTAACATGAGTGATAGAATGTTTTATTTATAGATGTTTATATTGTTGGAGATTATTATTCTGTTTCCTGTCGACGTTCTGAAAGTAGAGATAGATGCCAAGAAAGTGATTGGTCGTTTACTTACTTTAATGACCTGTTTTTACGTTGAACAGTCTGCATCGGTCCACATGACAATCCCCCACAATGCAAAGTAAATGGGCGGCAGGTAGCCTGGCAGTTAGAGGTTAGCCAGTTTGAATCCCGGGTCTGATGGGAAAAATCGGGTGGGAAGTGAGCTGGCAACAGGAGGGTTGCTGGTATCAAATCCTAGATGCCATTGCCTGCCATTGTGCCCTTGAGCAAGGCACTTAACCCCCCCCCCCCACACAACAACTGCTCCACAGGCTCGGTGGTATGGCAGCCCCCTGCTCCGACCTGTATGTGTGTCTTTCGGAGGGTTTTGGAATAGTCATATGTCAGTTGCACCTTGTGGACAACTGAATGAATAAAGTGACCTTCTAGAGCGCATCACTCAAGTTGAAGAATCTCTCTTCAAATCATGGAGAGCATCTATGTATTTGTATTGCATTTCATTTTGAACTGAAGTGAGGAGGAATATCCTGACCCTAAGACATCGAGATGAGAAATTGTTGACAAAGATTGTGAATGTCAGTGTGTTATTGAGACAATATGTAAGGGATAATCAGCTTGGGGCTCTATGCGTTCTCTGGAAAAGAATGAACGACGTGGAAGGTGCGTTCCACTCAGACCCGTCGCCAGACCTCAGTCTTAAGGGGGGCATATGAAATGCATGGGAGGGCAGGGCACAATTGTTATTAGCCTACAGTACATATATTTAATAATACATTCCCTCAAGTGGGGGGGCACAAGCATTTTTGGGGGCGGGCCCGGCCCCCTATGGCCCACCCATAGCGACGGATGTGGTTCCACGACACGCTAGTGGAGGGAAACGAACCTTCCACGGAGTTGCATTATTTTCCAGAGAACGCAGAGAGTCCTGAGTTGATTATCCCTTTTATACCACGGCTATAATTTAACACATTTGCCGCTAGAAATGTGTTCATTTGCAAAATAGCTACAAAGTTGCCGTGGTAACCAAACAGACTTGCTAGTTTAGCTAACCAAACCATCAGTGCTAGGTTACTATTATGAAAATCTAATTCAACAATGCCAATGTTTTCAATTAGACTTTTGTTTTTCAAAATCAGCTCAAATATAGAACATGTAAGAATGAACTATAGTCATTGAATTCTACCGTGCAAATATACCGCATGTTATATTGAAATAATGCATGCTCTAGAATGCCCTTCAAGCCAATCAGAAACAAGTATCCAACAATGCCATGGTATAAATACCGTTATGGCATCTTATTGAGACTCAGCTGTGGGCAGCATTGTTAGTTTTGTAACCAATATACACTCACTCAGTGGACACCTTTCTAACATTGAGTGGCACCCCCCTTTTGCCCTCAGAACAGCCTCAATTCGTCAGGGCATGGACTCTACAAGGTGTTGAATGCATTCCACAGGGATGCTGGCCCATGTTGACTCCAATGCTTCCCACAGTTGTGTCAAGTTGGCTGGATGTCCTTTGGGTGGTGGACCATTCTTGATACACACGGGAAACTGTTGAGCGTAAAAAAAAAACAAGCAGTGTTGCAGTTCTTGACACCAAACCGGTGCACCTGGCACCTACTACCATACCTCGTTCAAAGGCACCAAAATCTTTTTTCTTGCCCATTCACCCTCTGAAGGGCACACGTACACAATTGTCTCAAAGCTTAAAAATCCTTCTTTAACCTCCCCTTCATCTACACTGATTGAAGTAGATTTAACAGGTGACTTCAATAAGGGATCATAGCTTTCACCTGGTCAGTCTATGTCATGGATAGAGCAGGTGTTCCTAATGTTTTGTACACTCCGTGTATACTAGATTAGGTCAGTGTTTGTTTAAATAAAGAGAGGCTGCAGCAGCTACATGTCAAAGCCCTCCTGAATAGTGCTGTTCCAGTACAGCGTTCTTCCTACTGCGACAACAGAATGACTCAACCTGTTGGCATAATCCATGGGATAGTGAGTCTTCTTCCAACACTTTTTCTATCACAACCGCCTCATCGTTCGTCTCCCTCCGTGTGTGTTCAAAAGAAGGGAGATTAACACGAGCGTTACCAAACTACTGTATTTTAAGAGGAAATGGGCATCCCCTGGAATTTATTTTTTAACAAAATGGTGTCGGGGGTGGGCTTTGAGTGAGCCAAACAGCTGGTTTGGACACCAGTGATTCTAGTGAGAAACATTGAGTTGGAGAGTCGTCGTGTGTATCAAAATGGCACCCTATTCCCCATGTAGTGCACTACTTTTTGACCAGGGCTCATAGGGATCTGGTCAAAAGTAGTGCACTATGTAGGGAATAGGGGGCCATTTGGGATGCACACCGTATCCCTTCATAGAGCGCTGTACAAACGGTTTGCTTGGGCCTCCCCTACGGTTGCATGATTTTGGTTGTGCATGTAGATGAACTATTTAAATAATCCTCTTGTTAACACATGAATGGTGATGTTAGTAATTATGATATGTAATAATCTACTGGGATACAATATGGATGTTGCCAAACTTTGGTAAAATGTACACATTATGAGCAGTAATCCAAAAACAAAACTGAACTACGTGTTCACTTGTTAGTATTTTCCTCCCAGATCAGCAAGATGATGATGCTTATTTTCCAGTAAAAGGTATGTTCCTGTGTTAACTGCTACACATGGTACTCAGCATTCACGGGGAGATTTGATGTGTTGGTTTTGTATATATACGTATTTATTAAATGCAGTTCCAGCTTTCTATTCTGTTGTTTGTATAGTTCAGACTGCTCTTTAGTTAACTGCTACGTTTTCTATTTTTCTTTGAAGGGTTATTTTTAGTATGTGGAAACTGAAAATGGTTAAGTTATTTTCCCCCTTTCTCTGCATGCTGCATCTGATGCTGTGGGACTGTTGGAAACGTGATACTGTACGGAAAAAAAACAAATAAATACACTTTGAAACATTGTAAGTATGGGCTTGGTGTGATCACTTTGCTTCCCTGGTGTGTGGTGGGGGTTTCTGTTTCCCTGGTGTGTGGTGGGGGTTTCTGTTTCCCTGGTGTATGGTGGGGGTTTCTGTTTCCCTGGTGTGTGGTGGGGGTTTCTGTTTCCCTGGTGTGTAGTGGGGGTTTCTGTTTCCCTGGTGTGTAGTGGGGGTTTCTGTTTCCCTGGTGTGTGGTGGGGGTTTCTGTTTCCCTGGTGTGTGGTGGGGGTTTCTGTTTCCCTGGTGTGTAGTGGGGGTTTCTGTTTCCCTGGTGTGTAGTGGGGGTTTCTGTTTCCCTGGTGTGTAGTGGGGGTTTCTGGGACAAGATGGCAGACGCTACACAGTCTCATAAAAAGATAACAGTTTCACATTACAGTTTTCGCATATTTATTGACATTAACCCATATTTGCACATTGACATATGTGTGAGTATTAATCGTTGGCCACCAAAAATATTTAGATAGGTTTCAGATCAAAAGTATCATAATTAGTTAAGATTTTATTTCAGTCAAAGAACTAAAAACTCATAGGACAATTGGGAAAGAGGCCAATCATAAGCAGGGAAAGGCCTGGCTGATGTGTAAGGCAGGTAGGTCACTCCCCAGATTCAATAACAAAGGTCCCAGAAGAGGTCAGGCAAGGGCCCATATTCAAAAGGAGTCTCAGAGAGGAGGAGGGCTGATCTAGGACCAGGCCCACCCGTTCCAAATTACCTTATTCATGATGTTCTAAAAAAAGGCAAAACCAATCCTAGATCAGATCCTACCGAGACTCTCGGTGAATACCTGCCTTCCATCAGACGATGAGAAGGTAAATCCATATGTGACTTTAGAATCTCTCTGCTGCACCAAATTTGAGAGAAATAAGCTTTTTTGTGCCTATGGAAAATTTCGGGGGATCTTTTATTTCAGTTCATGAAACATGGGACCAACACTTTATAATAAAAAATAATATGCCATTTAGCAGACGCTTTTATCCAAAGCGACTTACAGTCATGCGTGCATAAATTTTTTGTTGTTGTGTATGGGTGGTCCCGGGGATCGAACCCACTACCTTGGCGTTACAAGCGCCGTGCTCTACCAGCTGAGCTACAGAGGACCATACATGTGGCGTTTATATTTTCGTTCAGTATATACTGTATATAATAAATGCCATTTAGCAGACGCTTTTATCCAAAGCGACTTACAGTCATGTGTGCATACATTTTTACGTATGAGTGGCCCCGGGACTCGAACCCACTACCCAGGCGTTGCAAGCACCATGCTCTACCAACTAAACATTGTTAGTGGCATTTCCTATAACACTTCCCATTTAATACATGAGACTTGTAGAATAGTTGGTCAATGGTGAGACCCGATTATATGATTGAAATTCACATGGCCAATTAACTTCCTCGTCTCTTTCAGTCTTACCTAAGACGAGGTTGCATATCGCTGTCCGTGCCATCTTAATGTTCTGGAAATTATCATAATATGTAAAATATGAACAAAAAAGGTCATGAGTAAATCACAAATAATTATATTTGTGATTCTAGACCTATAATTCTACTATTATGTTGTCATACCACGGGTCCATAGCACTACTCACCAGTCTACAATATGTTGTCATACCACGGGTCCATAGCACTACTCACCAGTCTGCAATATGTTGTCATACCACGGGTCCATAGCACTACTCACCAGTCTGCAATATGTTGTCATACCACGGGTCCATAGCACTACTCACCAGTCTGCAATATGTTGTCATACCACGGGTCCATAGCACTACTCACCAGTCTACAATATGTTGTCATACCACGGGTCCATAGCACAACTCACCAGCCTGTTTTACCTGCGTTCCCTGCTGTCCTCCCTATAGCTCTGGACAAAATGGTCTCCTCTCAGCGGTTTCACTGCCAACGAAACAACTAATTAGTACAAAGAGAAAAATGGTGTTGACCCCAAATGCACTTTGGCTGCCCAATTCTGATATTTTCTTCATTAAATTGGTCTTTTTGACCAATCGGATCAGCTCTGGAAAAAGATTGGGCTGCCTGTGTAAACGCAGCCTTAGTAATGGCAGAGAACGTGTATCAGGGTCTAAAATGTCCACCCGCCACCCGCCACCCGCCAAATGTGGGTAGATTTAGGCATTGGTGGATGAGATGTCTGTTTCACCAGCCACATTGGCGTGTGGTCAGGGCTCCACAGTGGGAGCATTTCACTCGCATTTGTGAAAAACAATTGTCAGGTATGATCACATTTATAAAATAAAACGCTGCTGTAGCTGTTTGCAAAGTATTTCTGCCGTTTTGTTTCATAGCTGGTCAATTAAATCACACAAAGAACTATGAATCCTATATCCCACCAACACTGCCTGGCTGGGGGCTCAGTGAGGGAAGTGCTGAGTGAAAGATACATTTTTAGAAGCATAAAAAGTTGGCCTAATTTACTCGAAACTGAAACTGAAGTCTTTTGAAGTGAGACTCTTGTCCTTGGCTATTTACATTGTTTTGTTATTCAACGTCTGAGTTTCAGCTGCTACGGAAGATAGCCAGACCGCTAAATAGTCAATTAATGGTACCCAAACTATCTGCACTGACTCTCTTGCACTGACGCTACCCAAACTCACTAGACTTTATATACACACCATACAGTGCATTCCGAAAGTATTCAGACCCCTTGACTTTTTCCACATTTTGTTACGTTACAGCCTTATTCTAAAATTGATTAAATTGTTTTTTTTCCCTCATCAATCTACACACAATACCTCATAATGACAAAGCAAAAACAGGTTTTTAGACATTTTAGAAAATGTATAAAAAATTAAAAACAAAATTATCCCTTTATTCAGTACTTTGATTAAGCACCTTTGTCAGCGACTACAGCCTTGAGTCTTGTTGGGTATGACGCTACAAGCTTGGCACACCTGTATTTGGGGAGTTTCTCCCATTCTTCACTGCAGATCCTCTCAAGCTCTGTCAGGTTGGATGGGGAGCGTCGCTGCACAGCTATTTTCAGGTCTCTCCAGAGATGTTAGATCGGGTTCAAGTCCGGGCTCTGGCTGGGCCACTCAAGGACATTCAGAGACTTGTCCCGAAGCCACTCCTGCGTTGTCTTGGCTGTGTGCTTAGGGTCGTTGTCCTGTTGGAAGGTGAACCTTCGCCCCAGTCGGAGGTCCTGAGCGCTCCGGAGCAGGTTTTCATCAAAGATCTCTCTGTACTTTGCTCTGTTCATCCTTCCCTCGATCCTGACTAGTCTCCCAGTCCTTGCCACTGAAAAACATCTCCACAGCATGATGCTGTCACCACCATGCTTCACTGAGAGTCCTTTAGGTGCCTTTTGGCAAACTCCAAGCGGGCTGTCATGTGCCTTTTACTGAGGAGTGGCTTCCGTCTGGCCACTCTACCATAAAGGCCTGATTGCTGGAGTGCTGCGGAGATGGTTGTCCTTCTGGAAGGTTCTCCCATCTCCACAGAGGAACTGTGGAGCTCTGTCAGAGTGACAGTTGGGTTCTTGGTCACCTTCCTGACCAAGGTCCTTCTCCCCCGATTGCTCAGTTTGGCCAGGAGGCCAGCTCTAGGAAGAGTCTTGGTGGTTGTTTAATCCATTTTAGAATAAGGCTGTAACGTAACAAAATGTGGAAAAAGGGAAGGGGTCTGAATACTTTCCGAATGCACTGTATACACACTCACTAGACTTAACATACACACCACATACACACTCACTCACACATACTATGTTGTTACTCCGACACAAAACCCACACATTCACAAACACTACACACACACATAACAGACACACCCATACCGACACAACACAAACACACACGCACACTTTTACACTCATCATTTGCTGCTGCTACTCTGTTCTTTATTTTACCTTATTATTATCTATCCTGATGCCTAGTCACTTTACCCTGCCTTCATGTACATATCTACCTCAAATACCTTATTATTATCTATCCTGATGCCTAGTCACTTTACCCTGCCTTCATGTACATATCTACCTCAAATACCTTATTATTATCTATCCTGATGCCTAGTCACTTTACCCTGCCTTCATGGACATATCTACCTCAAATACCTTATTATTATCTATCCTGATGCCTAGTCACTTTACCCTGCCTTCATGTACATATCTACCTCAAATACCTTCTTATTATCTATCCTGATGCCTAGTCACTTTACCCTGCCTTCATGTACATATCTACCTCAAATACCTTATTATTATCTATCCTGATGCCTAGTCACTTTACCCTGCCTTCATGTACATATCTACCTCAAATACCTTATTATTATCTATCCTGATGCCTAGTCACTTTACCCTGCCTTCATGTACATATCTACCTCAAATACCTTATTATTATCTATCCTGATGCCTAGTCACTTTACCCTGCCTTCATGTACATATCTACCTCAAATACCTTATTATTATCTATCCTGATGCCTAGTCACTTTACCCTGCCTTCATGTACATATCTACCTCAAATACCTTATTATTATCTATCCTGATGCCTAGTCACTTTACCCTGCCTTCATGTACATATCTACCTCAAATACCTTATTATTATCTATCCTGATGCCTAGTCACTTTACCCTGCCTTCATGGACATATCTACCTCAAATACCTTATTATTATCTATCCTGATGCCTAGTCACTTTACCCTGCCTTCATGTACATATCTACCTCAAATACCTTCTTATTATCTATCCTGATGCCTAGTCACTTTACCCTGCCTTCATGTACATATCTACCTCAAATACCTTATTATTATCTATCCTGATGCCTAGTCACTTTACCCTGCCTTCATGTACATATCTACCTCAAATACCTTATTATTATCTATCCTGATGCCTAGTCACTTTACCCTGCCTTCATGTACATATCTACCTCAAATACCTTATTATTATCTATCCTGATGCCTAGTCACTTTACCCTGCCTTCATGTACATATCTACCTCAAATACCTTATTATTATCTATCCTGATGCCTAGTCACTTTACCCTGCCTTCATGTACATATCTACCTCAAATACCTTATTATTATCTATCCTGATGCCTAGTCACTTTACCCTGCCTTCATGTACATATCTACCTCAAATACCTTATTATTATCTATCCTGATGCCTAGTCACTTTACCCTGCCTTCATGTACATATCTACCTCAAATACCTTATTATTATCTATCCTGATGCCTAGTCACTTTACCCTGCCTTCATGTACATATCTACCTCAAATACCTTATTATTATCTATCCTGATGCCTAGTCACTTTACCCTGCCTTCATGGACATATCTACCTCAAATACCTTATTATTATCTATCCTGATGCCTAGTCACTTTACCCTGCCTTCATGTACATATCTACCTCAAATACCTTCTTATTATCTATCCTGATGCCTAGTCACTTTACCCTGCCTTCATGTACATATCTACCTCAAATACCTTATTATTATCTATCCTGATGCCTAGTCACTTTACCCTGCCTTCATGTACATATCTACCTCAAATACCTTATTATTATCTATCCTGATGCCTAGTCACTTTACCCTGCCTTCATGTACATATCTACCTCAAATACCTTATTATTATCTATCCTGATGCCTAGTCACTTTACCCTGCCTTCATGTACATATCTACCTCAAATACCTTATTATTATCTATCCTGATGCCTAGTCACTTTACCCTGCCTTCATGTACATATCTACCTCAAATACCTTATTATTATCTATCCTGATGCCTAGTCACTTTACCCTGCCTTCATGTACATATCTACCTCAAATACCTTATTATTATCTATCCTGATGCCTAGTCACTTTACCCTGCCTTCATGTACATATCTACCTCAAATACCTTATTATTATCTATCCTGATGCCTAGTCACTTTACCCTGCCTTCATGTACATATCTACCTCAAATACCTTATTATTATCTATCTTGATGCCTAGTCACTTTACCCTGCCTTCATGTACATATCTACCTCAAATACCTTGTACCTCTGCACATTGATCTGGTACTGGTACTTCCTGTATATAGCTCCACATTGATCTGGTACTGGTACTCCCTGTATATAGCTCCACATTGATCTGGTACTGGTACTCCCTGTATATAGCTCCACATTCATCTGGTACTGGTACTTCCTGTATATAGGTCCACATTGATCTGGTACTGGTACTCCCTGTATATAGGTCCACATTGATCTGGTACTGGTACTCCCTGTATATAGCTCCACATTGATCTGGTACTGGTACTCCCTGTATATAGCTCCACATTGATCTGGTACTGGTACTCCCTGTATATAGCTCCACATTCATCTGGTACTGGTACTCCCTGTATATAGCTCCACATTGATCTGGTACTGGTACTTCCTGTATATAGGTCCACATTGATCTGGTACTGGTACTCCCTGTATATAGGTCCACATTGATCTGGTACTGGTACTCCCTGTATATAGCTCCACAGTGATCTGGTACTGGTACTCCCTGTATATAGCTCCACATTGATCTGGTACTGGTACTCCCTGTATATAGCTCCACATTGATCTGGTACTGGTACTCCCTGTATATAGCTCCACATTGATCTGGTACTGGTACTCCCTGTATATAGCTCCACATTGATCTGGTACTGGTACTCCCAGTATATAGCTCCACATTGATCTGGTACTGGTACTCCCTGTATATAGCTCCACATTGATCTGGTACTGGTACTCCCTGTATACAACTCCACATTGATCTGGTACTGGTACTCCCTGTATATAGCTCCATTCTTGTGTATCTAATTTTTATTCCTCTTGTGTTAGTTACTATTTTATTTTGTATTATTATTTAAAAACTCTGCATTGTCGGGAAAGGTTCGTAAAGCAAGCATTTCACTGTAAAGTCTACACACCAGTGTTGTATTTGGCGCAGGAGACAACACAGCTACTAGTCAGACTCTCTCAATCTCACAGGGGCGTGTCTCAAGTGGCCCTGTTACCATGGTAACCTCCCGCCATTAAAGGGGCGGCTGAACATCTCATGTTTGTCTCATCTGTGACATTTTGGTTAAAAATACTCGGGTCAAAAACATTTTAATGAAATTGAGCAATATACCACATTACTTCTTACTAGTAATACATTTATTGTTTTAGAAACATTACAAAGCATGCTCAACAGTTATTTGTGGTTTATGGTGTAATTTTGGTAAAGAAATACTATTTGGGCTGGTAGGCTAATAGATTTCTAAATCTACCTGCTACAGTGGCTGGTGGACCAAAAAGTTAGTTTCGGTCCCTGCCGTGCAAGGTTTTAAAGGTAGACATTAGCACTGGTTTTCCTGCCAACAAAACCGATTAGCCTAATAGAAAAAGAAAACAGAAAGACAATTGGCACTTTTGTGAAAAATGTAATCCTGAGTGAGTGCACTGAAGGTGTCAGCAATGCTTCAGTTCGGCTGGGGCCTAGAAGTCTGCTAAATGACTCAAATGTTAAATCTATTTGTCCTTTGAACTCCTCCAGGGACACCCGCTATAGGTTGGCTCGGAGGGAATTCCAAGGGTGAGTGATGAAAGGATTTTTTTCCCATGCTCGGTTAAAATTTTCGGGATCTCTTAGCATAAAATAAGATTGACATCTGAGCTTGTGTATGTTTTTCATTTTGAGCTAGAAGTGCGTTTTGTTTTCACCGTGTGCGCCATCTAGCCGATTCCGTTACCCAAGAAGCGTGATACTTGGCTCCAATGGCAATTATAAATGTGGCCACTGTGTACATTGTAACAACACGATACTAGAGTTTGGTCGTGTATCATGACTCACCTTCCTCCCTCCCTGTTCTTCGGAGCCATAAAACACGGCCAAATTTCACCAAGAGGAGGTGACATCATACTTAAACTAAAACAAAGAGCCATTCTGACAGTACTCCCTTAGACACCGGGGATAAACTTTATTTTTCACTGTTTCTATAATGTTGTTGCCTTGATGTTTTGGGTCTCTGTGTCTCCGGATTCCCAGACACCCAAATATCACCTACACTGTATGTATATTTTCACACGGCCTGTTGATTAACCAGACACACTATTTCTCTTATTATTAGTATTATTTTGTGCTATAATTTGCCATTTACCTTGAAAGATATTATCATTATTATTCACGGACGTATTCAACCAGTCACTAGAGCAATGCACTCGCTGTTCCTGCCTGTTTCAAATCCTCCATCATCGTTCCAGACCCGAAAAAACAGGTGTCCTGCCTGAATGACTACAGCCCTGCAGCGCTCACCTCGGTCGTCATGAAAACCTTTCAGCGCCTGGTACTGTCCCATCTCAAAACCATCCCTGACGCCTCCCTCGACCCACTGCAGTTCGCCTACAAATCAAATCAAATTATATTGGTCGCATACACATATTTAGCAGATGTTATTGCGGTGGTAGTGAAATGCTTGTGTTCCTAGCTCCAACAGTGCAGTAGTATCTAACAATTCACAACAATACACACAGATCTAAAAGTAAAAGAATGGAATTAAGAAATATATCAATATTAGGACGAGCAATGTCAGAGTCTGGATGTGTAGACATAGACAGTATGGACAGTATGTGGATAGAATATGTAGTATATCTGTAGAATTCATGGATAGAATAGCATAGATACAGCAGTAGTTAAATAGGATGGACTTGACTAGAATACAGTATATATATATATATGAAATGAGTAAAAGAGTATGTAAACATTATTAAAATGCCAGTGTTCCATTATTAAAGTGACTAGTGTTCCGTTATTAAAGTGACCAGTGTTCCGTTATTAAAGTGACCAGTGTTCCATTATTAAAGTGACCAGTGTTCCATTATTAAAGTGACTAGTGTTCCGTTATTAAAGTGACCAGTGTTCCATTATTAAAGTGACCAGTGTTCCATTATTAAAGTGACCAGTGTTCCATTATTAAAGTGACCAGTGTTCCATTATTAAAGTGACCAGTGTTCCATTATTAAAGTGACCAGTGTTCCATTATTAAAGTGACCAGTGTTCCATTATTAAAGTGACCAGTGTTCCATTATTAAAGTGACCAGTGTTCCATTATTAAAGTGACTAGTGTTCCATTATTAAAGTGACCAGTGTTCCATTATTAAAGTGGCCAGTGATTCCATGTCTATGAACGTAGAGCAGCTGCCTCTAAGGTGCAGGGTTGAGTAACCGGGTGGTAGCCGGCTAGTGACAGTGACTAAGTTCAGGGCAGGGTACTGGGTGGAGGCCGGCTAGTGTTCGCTATATAACAGTCTGATGCCCTTAAGATAGAAGCTAACGCTGTCAACATGGGCCTCCACTTCATCCTCAAACACCTGGATAACCCAGAGACACATGCAAGGATATGGTTTGTGGACTTTAGCTCTGCGTTCAAAACCACCATCCCAGAACTGCTACAAGACAAACTCTCCCAGCTGAACATGTCCAACTTCATCTGTCAGTGGATCACTGACTTCCTGTCCAACAGGACGCAACACGTGAAGCTGGGAAAACACCTTTCGCACTCTTTATCCCTCAGCACCGGAGCGCCAGCAAGGACGCGTGCTCTCACCTCTCACCTCTCACCTCTCACCTCTACTCTACTCACTCTACACCAATGACTGCACCTCCAACAACGCATCTGTCAAACTACTCAAGTTTGCAAATGACACCACTCTGGTCGGTTTCCTCACCGACTGCGATGAGTCCATGTACCGTGGAGAGGTCGCCCGGCTGGTGGAAAGTAGTCTAAATCTCCCAGTCAATCCTGATCCGATTTTATGCATCAATTGTTGATTCCATCCTCACCTCCTCCATCACAGTCTGGTTTGAGTCTGTCCGCTGCAAACTGCAATGCATTGTCCGGGCTGGGCTGCCAATTGCCCTCCATCGTAGTCCTGCACAACTCCAGGGCAAGGAAGCGTGCAGGAAAGATCATCGCCAACCCCTCCCACCCCGGTCAACGCCTCCTCCAAAAATTCACCTCTGGCAGGCGGTTCAGGTCACTCATGACCAAAACCTCCCGCCACCTGAAAAGTTTCTTCCCCCGGATTGTGACCCTCACCAACCGGCCATCCGACCCATAGAGACTAAAGGACTATGCACTCCATGCTGCACACTGCATCAAGCCATCTCTGAACTGTACACAAAATAACTAAACGATACTGCATCAAGCCATATCTGAACTGTACACAAAATAACGGAACTATACCGCATCAAGCCATCTCTGAACTGTACACTAAATAACTGAACTAACTGCCTTGCACTCTGTTCATCTCTCTGCATTTCGATATATATTCATACTGATACTGTAAATGTGTACATCCACTGTGTAACAATCGTATACCCACTGAATAATATTATATTTTTATCCAGAGAGACCTACAAGAGCAATTAGGGTTAAGTGCCTTGCTCAAGGGCACAAACATATTTTTCACCTAGTCGGCTCGGGGATTAGAACCAGCGACCTTTCGGTTACTGGCACAACGCTCTTAACCACTAAGCTACCTGCCGCCCCATATCTGCTCATTCTCACAGCTCTATGCTCACTCTACCTCAGGTTTCCCAAACTCGGTCCTCGGGACCCCAAGGGGTGCACATTTTGTTTTTTTGCCCTAACACTACACAGCCGATTCAAATAATCAACTAATCATCAAGCTTTGATAATTTGAATCAGCTGTGTAGTGTTAGGGAAAAAAACTAAATCTGCACCCTTTGGGGTCCCGAGGACCGAGTTTGGGAAACACTGCTCTAGCTAGTTGTATATAATGTATGTAAACTTTTTTTTAACTCCGCTGTCTGAATTCTGTCTCTAAATGTTGTCTATCACTAGCAGCACCATATCACCAGGTAACATTCTGACTATGTTGTCTATCACTAGCAGCACCACATCACCAGGTAACATTCTGACTATGTTGTCTATCACTAGCAGCACCATATCACCAGGTAACATTCTGACTATGTTGTCTATCACTAGCAGCACCATATCACCAGGTAACATTCTGACTATGTTGTCTATCACTAGCAGCACCACATCACCAGGTAACATTCTGACTGTGTTGTCTATACTAGCAGCACCATATCACCAGGTAACATTCTGACTATGTTGTCTATCACTAGCAGCACCATATCACCAGGTAACATTCTGACTATGTTGTCTATACTAGCAGCACCATATCACCAGGTAACATTCTGACTATGTTGTCTATACTAGCAGCACCATATCACCAGGTAACATTCTGACTATGTTGTCTATCACTAGCAGCACCATATCACCAGGTAACATTCTGACTATGTTGTCTATCACTAGCAGCACCATATCACCAAGTAACATTCTGACTATGTTGTCTATCACTAGCAGCACAATATCACTAAGTGACATTCTGACTATGTTGTCTATCACTAGCAGCACCATATCACTAAGTAACATTCTGACTATGTTGTCTATCACTAGTAGCACCATATCACCAAGTAACATTCTGACTATGTTGTCTATCACTAGTAGCACCATATCACCAAGTAACATTCTGACTATGTTGTCTATCACTAGCAGCACCATATCACCAGGTAACATTCTGACTGTGTTGTCTATCACTAGCAGCACCATATCACCAGGTAACATTCTGACTATGTTGTCTATCACTAGCAGCACCACATCACCAGGTAACATTCTGACTATGTTGTCTATCACTAGCAGCACCATATCACCAGGTAACATTCTGACTGTGTTGTCTATCACTAGCAGCACCATATCACCAGGTAACATTCTGACTATGTTGTCTATCACTAGCAGCACAATATCACTAAGTGACATTCTGACTATGTTGTCTATCACTAGCAGCACCATATCACCAGGTAACATTCTGACTATGTTGTCTATCACTAGCAGCACAATATCACTAAGTGACATTCTGACTATGTTGTCTATCACTAGCAGCACCATATCACTAAGTAACATTCTGACTATGTTGTCTATCACTAGTAGCACCATATCACCAAGTAACATTCTGACTATGTTGTCTATCACTAGTAGCACCATATCACCAAGTAACATTCTGACTATGTTGTCTATCACTAGCAGCACCATATCACCAGGTAACATTCTGACTATGTTGTCTATCACTAGCAGCACCATATCACCAAGTAACATTCTGACTATGTTGTCTATCACTAGCGGGACCATATCACCAGGTAACATTCTGACTATGTTGTCTATCACTAGCAGCACCATATCACCAAGTAACATTCTGACTATGTTGTCTATCACTAGCAGCACCATATCACCAGGTAACATTCTGACTGTGTTGTCTATCACTAGCAGCACCATATCACCAGGTAACATTCTGACTATGTTGTCTATCACTAGCAGCACCATATCACCAGGTAACATTCTGACTGTGTAAATGTACTTGGTGAATAAAGGTGATTCTGATTTTTACATTGTGTCTCAATGGGCCACTAGGCTATAAATAGGGCTGAACAAAAATATAAATGCAACATGCAACAATTTCAAAGGTTTTACTGAGTTACAGTTCATATAAGGAAATTGGTCAATTGAAATTAATTAATTAGGCCCTAATCTATGGATTTCGCATGACTGGGAATACAGATATGGATCTGTTGGTCACAGATACCTTTTTTTAAATGTAGTATCTGTTGTGAGATGTCGCAGCGCAGCACATCTCCTTCACATAGAGTTGATCAGGCTGTTGACTGTGGCCTGTGGAATGTTGTCCCACTCCTCTTCAATGGCTGTGCAAAGTTGCTGGATATTGGCGGGAACTGGAACACGCTGTCCTCCACGTCGACACAGAGCATTCCAAACGTGCTCAATGGGTGACATGTCTGGTGAGTATGCAGGCCATGGAGGATGGGTGATTTTCAGCTTCCAGGAATTGTGTACAGATCCTTGCGACATGGGGGCCGTGTATTATCATGCTGAAACATGAAGTGATGGCGGTGGATAAATGGCACGACAATGGGCCTCAGGATCTCTTCACGGTGTCTCTGTGCATTCAAATTGCCATCGATAAAATGCAATTGTGTTCGTTGTCCGCAGCTTATGCTTGCCCATACGATTTCCACAATGCCACCATGGGGCACTCTGTTCACAATGTTGACATCAGCAAACCGCTCACCCACACAACGCTGTACATGCTGTCTGCCATCTGCCCAGTACAGTTGAAACTGGGATTCATCTGTGAAGAGCACACGTCTCCAGCGTGCCACTGGCCATCAAAGGTGAGCATTTTCCCACTGAAGTCAGACACGACGCCGAACAGTAGTCAGGTCAAGACCCTGGTGAGGACGACGAGTACGTAGAAGAGCTTCCCTGAGACGGTTTCTGACAATTTGTGCAGAAATTATTCGGTTGTTGAAACCCACAGTTTCATCAGCTGTCCGGGTGGCTGGTCTCAGACGATCCCGCAGGTGAAGAAGCCGAATGTGGAGGTCCTGGGCTGGCGTGGTTACACGTGGTCTGTGGTTGTGAGGCCGGTTGGATGTACTGCCAAATGTTCTAAAACGACATGGTAGAGCTTATGGTAGAGAAATTAACATTCCAAAGGAAATATCACATTTACATAAGTATTCTGACCCTTTGCTATGAGACTTGAAATTGAGCTCAGATGCATCCTATTTCCATTGATCATCCTTGAGATG
The DNA here is from genome assembly GCF_964263955.1 of Coregonus lavaretus. Classification (NCBI taxonomy): domain Eukaryota; kingdom Metazoa; phylum Chordata; class Actinopteri; order Salmoniformes; family Salmonidae; genus Coregonus; species Coregonus lavaretus. Next base: position 43,197,414 of record NC_140012.1, on the reverse strand, counting down.
TTTCTACAACTTGATTGAAGGCCACCTGTGGTAAATTCAATTGATTGGACATGATTTGGAAAGGCACACACCTGTCTATATAAGGTTCCACAGTTGACAGTGCATGTCAGAGCAAAAACCAAGCCATGAGGTCGAAGGAATTGTCCGTAGAGCTCCGAGACAGGATTGTGTCGAAGCACAGATCTGGCGAAGGGTAACAAAAAAGTTCTGCAGCATTTAAAGGTCCCCAAGAACACAGTGGCCTCCATCATTCTTAAATGGGAAGAAGTTTGGAACCACCAAGACTCTTCCTAGAGCTGGCCGCCCGGCCAAACTGAGCAATCGAGGGAGAAGGGCCTCGGTCAGGGAGGTGACCAAGAACCCGATGGTCACTCTGACAGAGCTTCTGTGGAGATGGGAGAACTGTCCAGAACGACATCCATCTCTGCAGCACTCTACCAATCAGGCCTTTATGGTAGAGGGGCCAGACGGAAGCCACTCCTCAGTAAAAGGCACATGACAGCCAGCTTGGAGTTTGCCAAAAGGCACCTAAAGACTCTCAGACCATGAGAAACAAGATTCTCTGGTCTGATGAAACCAAGATTGAACTCTTTGGCCTGAATGCCAAGTGTCAGTCTGAAGGAAACCTGGCACCATCCCTACGGTAAAGCATGGTGGTGGCAGCATCATGCTGTGGGGATGTTTTTCAGCGCACAGGGACTGGGAGACTAGTCACGATCGAGGGAAAGATGAACGGAGCAAAGTACAGTGAGATCCTTGATGAAAACCTGCTCCAGAGCGCTCAGGACCTCAGACTGGGGCGAAGGTTCACCTTCCAACAGGACAACGACCCTAAACACACAGCCAAGACAACACAGGAGTGGCTTCGGGACAAGTCTCTGAATGTCCTTGAGTGGTCCAGCCAGAGCCCGGACTTGAACCTGATCGAACATCTCTGGAGAGACCTGAAAATAACTGTGAAGCGACACTCCCCATCCAACCTGACAGAGCTTGAGAGGATCTGCATAGAAGAATGGGAGAAACTCCCCAAATACAGGTGTTCCAAGCTTGTAGCGTCATACCCTGTCACGGTTTCGGCCGAGGCTGCCTCTCTCCCTTGTTCGGGCAGGTTTCGGCGTTCGTCGTCTCCGGAATTCTAGCTGCCACCGTTGCATGTTCTATGTTTCCTGTTTGATTAGTTTTGTCTGTTAGCCACACCTGTCTTGTGTTATGTCTCATTAAGCACCCTATTTAGTTTCCTTGTTGTTAGTGTAGTGTTGTGTGTAATTGTTTCGTGTCAGGTGTTTGTGCGTTACCAGTGTTTCGGTACGCCAGTTACGATTTACTTCCTCCTCGGTCGAGGAGAGTTTTTGCGCCCTGTGTTTGTGCGCTCGTTTTGACGCCTGTGTGCGTCTGTTGGCCTCTGGCCGTTTTTGGATTATTTTGCACTCGCTAGTAAAGTCTTGTTGGACTGTACATCTGCTTCTGCGCCTGATTCCACACCTCACCATTTCTAACACCGTGACAGAATTACACACCCTTGACATGGAATCAGCAGGAGCCGAAGCAGCCCCGACGAGACTGGAGGTCCAGGTTCGGGAACAACAGGACCAGATACAGCAGATGGGGACCGCCCTGCAGGAGGTGATCACCACGCTCCGAGGCTGGGGAGCGCCTCCACCACCTCCCTCCCTGCCAGCACCATCGGCCAGTCCGCCCATTCCAGCGCCAGAACCCCGAGGAATCCGACTCTCTCTCCCGAGGGCCTACGACGGAACCGCGGCTGGGTGTCAGGGATTCCTCCTCCAGGTGGAGCTGTACCTGGCCACCGTACACCCGGCACCCTCGGGGCATGAGAGCGTGTCCGCCCTGATCTCCTGCCTGTCCGGGAAGGCGTTGGAGTGGGCCAACGCGGAGTGGAGGAGGATCGACGCCGAGACTATCACCTACAACGAGTTCTCCCGCCGCTTCAAGGCGGTGTTTGACCATCCCCCGGAGGGGAAAGCGGCGGGGGAGCGTCTGGTCTTCCTCCGGCAGGGGAGGAGTAGTGCCCAAGAATTCGCTCTCGAATTCCGTACTCTAGCGGCAGATGCAGGGTGGAATGAGCGGGCCCTCGTCGATCTATACAGATGTAGCCTACGAGAGGACGTCCGTCGGGAGCTGGCTTGTAGGGACACCAGTCTCTCTTTCGACCAGCTGGTCGACATGTCCATCAGGCTGGATAACCTATTGGCCACCCGCGGACGTCCTGAGGGGGGTCCGTCCATTTCACCCTCCAGCGCCTCCGAGCCGTGTCCTATGGATAGGGGACAGGGAGCTGTTAGCCGTGGTACAGGCTCTAAAGGTGTGGAGGCACTGGCTTGAGGGGGCTCAACACCCTTTCCTCATTTTGACGGACCACCGTAACCTGGAGTACATCCGGGCGGCGAGGAGGCTGAACCCTCGCCAGGCAAGATGGAGTATGTTCTTGACCAGGTTCACTTTTAAGATCACGTACATCCCTGGGTCACAGAATGGTAAGGCAGATGCGCTGTCTCGGCGGTATGACACGGAGGAGAGGTCCGTGGAGCCCACTCCCATACTGCCTGAGTCGTGTCTGGTGGCACCGGTAGTGTGGGAGGTCGATGCTGAACTCGAGCGGGCGTTACGCACCGACCCTAGTCCACCACAGTGCCCGGAGGGTCGGAGGTACGTTCCGCTCGAGGTTCGGGATCGATTGATCTATTGGGCTCACACGTCACCCTCCTCTGGACATCCGGGTATCGGCCGGACAGTGCACTGTCTTAGTGCCAAGTACTGGTGGCCCACGTTGGCAAGGGATGTGAGGGTTTATGTTTCCTCCTGCTCGGTGTGCGCCCAGTGTAAGGCGCCTAGACATCTGCCTAGGGGTAAGTTGCTACCCCTGCCCGTTCCACAACGACCATGGTCCCACCTCTCTGTGGACTTTATAACAGACCTTCCCCTCTCCCAAGGTAATACTACCATCCTGGTCGTTGTGGACCGGTTCTCTAAGGCCTGTCGTTTGCTCCCCATGCCGGGTCTTCCTACTGCCCTACAAACTGCCGAGGCACTGTTCACCCATGTGTTCCGGCACTACGGGGTACCCGAGGACATTGTGGCTGATCGGGGTCCCCAATTCACCTCCAGAGTCTGGAGAGCGTTTATGGAGCGGTTGGGGGTCTCGGTGAGCCTCACCTCGGGGTACCACCCGGAGAGTAATGGGCAGGTGGAACGCGTAAACCAGGATGTGGGTAGGTTTCTCAGAACATACTGCCGGGACCGGCCGGAGGAGTGGTCAAGGTACGTTCCCTGGGCCGAGATGGCCCAGAATTCCCTACGCCATTCCTCCACTAACCTGACTCCATTTCAATGTGTGTTAGGTTACCAGCCGGTTCTGGCACCCTGGCAGCAGAGCCAGATCGAGGCTCCTGCGGTGGATGAGTGGGCGCGGCGCTCGGAGGAGACTTGGAACGCTGCACACGTCCACCTGCAGCGGGCCCTCCGACGTCAGAAGGCGAGCGCTGATCTCCACCGCAGTGAGGGACCGGTGTACGCACCTGGTGATCGAGTCTGGCTCTCTACCAGAAACCTGCCCCTCCGCCTGCCCTGTCGGAAACTGGGTCGGCGGTTTGTAGGGCCATTTAAAGTCCTGAGAAGGTTGAACGAGGTATGTTATAGATTACAGCTACCTGTTGAGTATAAGTGTATTAACCCCTCGTTCCATGTGTCCCTTCTCAGGCCGGTGGTAGCGGGCCCGCTCCAAGAAAATGAGATAGGGGAGACTCCCCCGCCCCCATTGGACATCGAGGGGGCACCGGCGTACTCCGTGAGGTCCATCTTGGATTCGAGACGTCGGATGGGGGGTCTTCAGTATCTAGTGGAGTGGGAGGGGTACGGTCCGGAGGAGCGGTGCTGGGTGCCGAGGAGAGACATTTTGGACCCGTCGCTCCTGACGGAATTCCATCGGGGGTATCCGACGCGCCCTGCTCCACGTCCTCCGGGTCGTCCCCAAGGCCGGAGTCGGCGCACGTCTGGAGCCGCGCGTCAAGGGGGGGGGGTACTGTCACGGTTTCGGCCGAGGCTGCCTCTCTCCCTTGTTCGGGCAGGTTTCGGCGTTCGTCGTCTCCGGAATTCTAGCTGCCACCGTTGCATGTTCTATGTTTCCTGTTTGATTAGTTTTGTCTGTTAGCCACACCTGTCTTGTGTTATGTCTCATTAAGCACCCTATTTAGTTTCCTTGTTGTTAGTGTAGTGTTGTGTGTAATTGTTTCGTGTCAGGTGTTTGTGCGTTACCAGTGTTTCGGTACGCCAGTTACGATTTACTTCCTCCTCGGTCGAGGAGAGTTTTTGCGCCCTGTGTTTGTGCGCTCGTTTTGACGCCTGTGTGCGTCTGTTGGCCTCTGGCCGTTTTTGGATTATTTTGCACTCGCTAGTAAAGTCTTGTTGGACTGTACATCTGCTTCTGCGCCTGATTCCACACCTCACCATTTCTAACACCGTGACATACCCAAGAAGACTTGAGGCTGTAATCGCTGCCAAAGGTGCTTCAACAAAGTACTGAGTAAAGGGTCTGATTACTTATGTAAATGTGATATTTCCGTTTTTTATTTGTAATAATTTGCAAAACTTTCTAAAAACCTGTTTTTACTTCATCATTATGGGGTATTGTGTGTAGATTGATGAGGATTATTTTTTAAAAATATAAATACATTTTAGAATAAGGCTGTAATGTAACAAAATGTGGAAAATGGCAAGGGGTCTGAATACTTTCCAAATGCACTGTACATAGGACTTGGTAAGACAGAACAAAGACATTTGAACCAGGCAAGCAATATAAAACTCACGTGTGATAGACCTGCACTGAGCTCATTGGCTTCTGAGAGAGCTCATTGGCTTCTGAGAGAGCTCATTGGCTTCTGAGAGAGCGTGTTCTTCTGTTGGAGGGGTCCTAGGGTGAGGCAGGAACGGTGTTCTCACACTGGACAGAGGCTCTGTCACGCCCTGCTCCACACCACTGAGATACGCTCTAGTCATGGCAGGAAAAAAGGGGACCTTTAGCTTACAAAGAAACACTGACTGGTGCATCATGTAGCAAGTGCACTTTAGGAAGTCTGGAAATCAAGCTACTCTCTCTCTCTCTCTGATCTCTGTCTCTATCTTGCACACACACACACACACACACACACACACACACACACACACACCTGTAGTTGTTCTCCGTGTTGCAGTACTGTGCTATAACATGCTCCAGGCCTTGTTGTAAAAACAGGGCTGCCTCCTTCTCCACAGCCTCTGAGCCAGACCTGTGAAGAACCTGCCGACACACACACACACACACACTAACACACACACACAAACACACATACACGCATACACACACACACACACACACACACGTTTATGAGTTGCCTACCCCTGGCAATGTGACCAATAGGGCCGACCCAAGTCTTCCTGCTTGCCACAGACTGTCTTAGACCGTTGAGCTAAAGCCAGGGCCTTAGCTTGAGGAGTTAAAGCAAGTCTGGTTTACCTGCATACTACAATGTGTGCTGACCTAAGTGCGGGATGTGAGGGCCGCAGGGCCAGTCCAGTTTCCTCCTCTGCAACACCAGCATAAGCCCCACATGGAGGTTGTACTCCCAGAAGTCCTGGTTCAGCGACCAGGCGTCCAGGTACTTCAGCAGGGCCCGGTGGATACAGCTCTCCTCGTCCCCCACGCCCGCACTGCCATCCTGGGTTACAAGGGGAGGAAGGTCAACCCCCAGTCTGGGTCTGCACCACAGTGCTCCAACGTAGTCTTGGAACTAACTGATCATTCTGTTCTGTAATGCGTGTGAATGGGGGCTGTTCCTCCGAGAGCCAGCCAGGATCTGTGATCTCTGTGCCAGTCTTCTTTACTCTGTCTAAGATCAATGAGCGATAGATCAAAGCTGTTCGGACGCCCTTCACAGGCTGTTCAAATGTCACACGTCAGCTGGCCCCTCATCCATTGGAAGCCTCTCTGACGTTATAGAGATACATAGATTAATCTCAAAATGGTCCCAACCTAGTCCCTGACACTAGAATATCAGTCACAGCAGAATCATCACACATGTAGTGTCATTACATTGGCTTAATACAGTGGTATTCAATGTCAGGGTTGCGACCCCTAGTGTTAATTTTTTTTCATGCCCCTTTTTTTGGAGAAAGATTATTAGACCAATAAATTGTTTTGAGTAAATGTATTTATTGGTTCTCTTATTGCTAAGAGAGATGAAAATGTAATGAATTGAAGGTTATCGGTTGATATTTTGGAGAATTTGTGTACGTTTGTTATTTTCAGATTTTAAGGTTGTGTCATTACATTTGGGGTGGGGTTGTTGTCGCTAGCAATTCTGGCTAGCAAAAAAAATAAAAAGGGGGTCCCTGCTGAAAACGTTTCAATAACACTTTCTCAATATACATCTTTGTAATTGTATGTATTGCGTCTCTGACCTTGCCTGCCTTCTTGGAGAGGAAGATGAACAGGGTCTGGATGTAGTCTGCCTTGCCCGACTGGCCCTGCTCTTTCAGCTGGCGGTACTCTGTGTCCAGGGCCTGTAGCTGGTTCTCCATGGTAGGCGTTCCAGTACTCTGTGTCCAGGGCCTGTAGCTGGTTCTCCATGGTAGGCGTTCCAGTACTCTGTGTCCAGGGCCTGTAGCTGGTTCTCCATGGTAGGCGTTCCAGTACTCTGTGTCCAGGGCCTGTAGCTGGTTCTCCATGGTAGGCGTTCCAGTACTCTGTGTCCAGGGCCTGTAGCTGGTTCTCCATGGTAGGCGTTCCAGTACTCTGTGTCCAGGGCCTGTAGCTGGTTCTCCATGGTAGGCGTTCCAGTACTCTGTGTCCAGGGCCTGTAGCTGGTTCTCCATGGTAGGCGTTCCAGTACTCTGTGTCCAGGGCCTGTAGCTGGTTCTCCATGGTAGGCGTTCCAGGGAGGCCGTGCAGCTTACACACAGCCAGGATGTCATCATGACGCGCCGTGGACTTGGCACTGCTCAGGTCCTCAACGTCCCCATAAGAAGAAATGTACCGAGTCATACACTTATTCAAATTGGTCATGTTCTGGAGCGTCCCGTGTAGCTCAGTTGGTAGAGCGTGGCGTTTGCAACGCCAGGGTTGTGGTTTCGTTTCCCACGGGGGGGGGGCAGTATGAAAAATGTATGCACTCACTAACTGTAAGTCGCTCTGGATAAGAGCATCTGCTAAATGACTACAATGTAAAATGAGTAAAGGGTGTATTATAAGGGAACAGGGGTTGGTAGGTTATTTTCTAAATGTAATTCATTAGTTACTAGTTCCCTGTCCAAAATGTATAAGTAATGTAACTTTTGGATGACCTAAACTAAGTAGTGTAATCTGATTACTTTCAGTTACCTTTGGATTACTTTCCCTTTAAGAGGCATTAGAAGACAAAAAGGATCCATTACATTTTAGTCATTTAGCAGACGCTCTTATCCAGAGCGACTTACAGTTAGTGAGTGCATACATTTTCATCTTGGCCCCCCGTGGGAAACGAACCCACAACCCTGGCGTTGCAAGCGCCATGCTCTACCAACTGAGCTACACGTGACGGTGTGTCATCATAATGGTCTCTGACTCGCTCAGGTGGAACAAACCTAAACTGGTGTCTTTTTTTCAATGCTGAATTGAATGTCGTTGAGAAAACAGAAAGGTGTCGATGTATTTTTTCACAAACATCCTTTCTGAATTTAAAATGTCATCCAAGAAGTAATCATGTAGTTTTTCAAAAGTATCTGTAATCCGATTACAATATTTTTGCCAGTAACGTAACGGATTACAGTTAGTTTTTTTTGTAATCGGATTACATGTAATCCGTTACTCCCCAACCCTGTAAGGGAATAACACATATTTCTCCTATAGTAATGTACCGTTTAATCACAGCCCCTGCGATAAGACCAGCGTCCTGTCCAGGGGCTGTACATCAAGCTGCGTCACGCTACAGAATTAGGAGATAGGCATCTGCCCTATGGGCCGTTCCGGCATGGACAGGGCTTACTTACTTTCCTCCTCAGTCCGTACATCTCTGCTGCATAGTGTTGCTCCTCCACGACCTGCCCCAGGAGGAAGTGGAGTCTGGGGTCACGGCCCCAGGAGGAAGTGGAGTCTGGGGTCTCTGGGCTTGATGGCTGAGGCGTAGTGGACAGCAGCCTGCCCCAGGAGGAAGTGGAGTCTGGGGTCACGGCCCCAGGAGGAAGTGGAGTCTGGGGTCACGGCCCCAGGAGGAAGTGGAGTCTGGGGTCACGGCCCCAGGAGGAAGTGGAGTCTGGGGTCACGGCCCCAGGAGGAAGTGGAGTCTGGGGTCTCTGGGCTTGATGGCTGAGGCGTAGTGGACAGCAGCCAGCCCCAGGAGGAAGTGGAGTCTGGGGTCTCTGGGCTTGATGGCTGAGGCGTAGTGGACAGAAGCCAGCCCCAGGAGGAAGTGGAGTCTGGGGTCTCTGAGCTTGATGTCTGAGGCGTAGTGGACAGCAGCCTGCCCCAGGAGGAAGTGGAGTCTGGGGTCTCTGGGCTTGATGGCTGAGGCGTAGTGGACAGCAGCCTGCCCCAGGAGGAAGTGGAGTCTGGGGTCTCTGGGCTTGATGGCTGAGGCGTAGTGGACAGCAGCCTGCCCCAGGAGGAAGTGGAGTCTGGGGTCTCTGGGCTTGATGGCTGAGGCGTAGTGGACAGAAGCCTGCCCCAGGAGGAAGTGGAGTCTGGGGTCACGGCCCCAGGAGGAAGTGGAGTCTGGGGTCTCTGGGCTTGATGGCTGAGGCGTAGTGGACAGCAGCCTGCCCCAGGAGGAAGTGGAGTCTGGGGTCTCTGGGCTTGATGGCTGAGGCGTAGTGGACAGCAGCCACGACCCCAGGAGGAAGTGGAGTCTGGGGTCTCTGGGCTTGATGGCTGAGGCGTAGTGGACAGCAGCCACGACCCCAGGAGGAAGTGGAGTCTGGGGTCTCTGGGCTTGATGGCTGAGGCGTAGTGGACAGCAGCCACGACCCCAGGAGGAAGTGGAGTCTGGGGTCACGGCCCCAGGAGGAAGTGGAGTCTGGGGTCACGGCCCCAGGAGGAAGTGGAGTCTGGGGTCTCTGGGCTTGATGGTTGAGGCGTAGTGGACAGCAGCCTGCCCCAGGAGGAAGTGGAGTCTGGGGTCTCTGGGCTTGATGGCTGAGGCGTAGTGGACAGCAGCCTGCCCCAGGAGGAAGTGGAGTCTGGGGTCACGGCCCCAGGAGGAAGTGGAGTCTGGGGTCTCTGGGCTTGATGGCTGAGGCGTAGTGGACAGCAGCCGGCCCCAGGAGGAAGTGGAGTCTGGGGTCTCTGGGCTTGATGGCTGAGGCGTAGTGGACAGCAGCCTGCCCCAGGAGGAAGTGGAGTCTGGGGTCACGGCCCCAGGAGGAAGTGGAGTCTGGGGTCTCTGGGCTTGATGGCTGAGGCGTAGTGGACAGAACCCTGCCCCAGGAGGAAGTGGAGTCTGGGGTCACGGCCCCAGGAGGAAGTGGAGTCTGGGGTCTCTGGGCTTGATGGCTGAGGCGTGGTGGACAGCAGCCACGACCCCAGGAGGAAGTGGAGTCTGGGGTCTCTGGGCTTGATGGCTGAGGCGTAGTGGACAGCAGCCTGCCCCAGGAGGAAGTGGAGTCTGGGGTCTCTGGGCTTGATGGCTGAGGCGTAGTGGACAGCAGCCTGCCCCAGACAGTCCAAAGGAGACTGACCATCCTCATACTGCAGCGGGTCACCTGGGTAGGTCCGGTACACACACACACACACACACACACACACACACACACACACACACAGGCACACGCACACACAGGCACACGCACAAACATGATGAGGAAAAGGGTATTCTGTGCCAGCCTCAGTTTTACTTTACATTTACATTTAAGTCATTTAGCAGACGCTCTTATCCAGAGCGACTTACAAATTGGTGCATTCAACTTAGGATAGCCAGTGGGACAACCACATCTTGATCACAGTAAGTACATTTCTTCAAACAAGCAGCTGTGAGCAAAGTCAGTGCAATCAGGGACAACTACATCTCGATCACAATAAGTACATTTCTTTAAACAAGTCAGTGCTAGCAGGTGAAATAAGTCAGGTGTTAGTTTAGACAAAAGACAGTGGTAGTAAAGGGGGGGTAGAAGGATTACTATTATACTATTCCAGGTATTCCTTAAAGAGGTAGGGTTTCAAGTGTCTCCGGAAGGTGGTCAGTGACTCCGCTGTCCTGGCGTCGTGGGGGAGCTTGTTCCACCATTGGGGTGCCAGAGCAGCGAACAGTTTTGACTGGGCTGAGCGGGAACTGTGCTTCCGTAGAGGTAGGGGGGCTAGCAGGCCAGAGGTGGATGAACGTAGTGCCCTCGTTTGGGTGTAGGGTCTGATCAGAGCCTGAAGGTAAGGAGGTGCCGTTCCCCTCACAGCTCCGTAGGCAAGCACCATGGTTTTGTAGTAGATGCGAGCTTCAACTGGAAGCCAGTGGAGTGTGCGGAGGAGCGGGGTGACGTGAGAGAACTTGGGAAGGTTGAACACCAGACGGGCTGCAGCGTTCTGGATAAGTTGTAGGGGTTTAATGGCACAGGCAGGGAGCCCAGCCAACAGCGAGTTGCAGTAATCCAGACGGGAGATGACAAGTGCCTGGATTAGGACCTGTGCCGCTTTCTGCACTCTGGGAGGAGGACACAACGGAGTTGTCAACCGTGATGGCGAGATCATGGAGCGGGCAGTCCTTCCCCGGGAGGAAGAGCAGCTCCGTCTTGCCGAGGTTCAGTTTGATTTGGTGATCCGACATCCACACTGATATGTCTGCCAGACTTTCACTTATGAAAGATCGCCTGCATCTTTTTGCATGAAATATTCAATGGGTGTAAATTGCCTCTGCAATATCAACCCTTATCTGTCACTTTACATTGATGTCAGGCCCTTTGCATCCCAGAGGAAAGAGTTTCTATTCTAACACACACGAGGGAAGTATCGCCGCCACTCTAGAAGAATCTAAGCCTCCCTAACTACGGCTTCATAGCCCTGACATACCAAAGGGTCGTTTCACCTCAAAAAACACAAGAAAGAGGATTTTAACACCCTATAAGATTAGCATTGTTTAATTATAATAATAATAATAATAATAATAATAATAACAGAAGGAACAGCACCATCTAGTGGTCAGAACCTGGAAATATCAGGATGTAAGATGGGACATAAACCTAACAACTTCAATGACTAATTTCTCTGAACAGGGGGGGGGGAACATCACCAAATTCACTGAGAATACATTACATAGGATGAAGAAACAATACTCCGAGCCACCCCTCCATACTACTTGTCAGACATAGAGAACTGATACTGTCTACTGGTTGTTGGGGTGGGATTGGTGTGGGGTGTGGGGCGTCCGTGGGTGTCTTTTGAACATTTCTTTGGATTCCTCATGTCTTACTCATTGTTAGAAAAAGGTTTGGTCCAAATCAGATGTTAGGTAATATATTTATTGAATATTATATTAATCCTATAGATTAAAATGGCCAATGTGCGTGCAATCATTTAGCTTAATTTCTCAGAGATCAAATGATATTTCAACAAAATAATGTTGCAGGAATGCTAATCTTATCTGTTTCTAACTACAGAAAAGATTTCAGAACAATCTGAGATGGTTGGTGTCATAGCTTGCTGAAATGACATGGCCACATTTTCTAAATGAAAAATCAACATGATTGAAAAGAGGTAGCTGATGCATGTTTCCAATAATTCTTGCACATTGAACTCTGAAAGACCCTTTACTGTTCCTCATTCAAGACCAACCGGAAGACTGTTAAGGTGGCTTTGAATTGTTTTGGAATTACATCCCTTTTCATTCTGGTTTTCTTCCAGGTCGCCGAACCTAACTCTCTTTCACAGAGTCTGTATATTTCAACACTTTACCTCATACAGACACACCTCTTGTTCTCAAGTTTGTGAGGATTAGATTTCAGAATGAGGACCAACGAGTCCTATTCAACGCTTCTCTGATGACACTTCTCAGATTCAGTGATTAGTCAGGCACAAGTGGACAAAAAAATGACAAACAGTAACTTGAGTGTCCCCGCATCATGTCAGGGTAAGCCCCTTGACGCTAATGCTAACTAGCCTCTCTTCATGTATTTTTCAATAAGCAAGGCTAATCCACTATGCAAACGCTAACTAGCCTCTCTTCGTGTATTTTTCAATGGGAAAGGCTAATCCGGTATGCTCACAGGGGTTCAGTTTAGCTGCGTTGAATGGAAACTCTTACCGACCTGGTTTGGGCAGACGCTCTCTGTAGAGTTTCAGATTGTCCTGGGCCAGGGCACATAGATTATCGACATTATCCTGTCCTGTTGCCTTTTGTAGTCTCTTCTCCCAGTTACGTACCTGTGGAGAACAAAGGAAACATCCTCACTGATGCAGAATGAATGATGCCTCATCCGCAACACATTAGCAGAGAATCTATCTAATGAGATGGACAAAAGTTTGAACAATCTTAGCAACAACGATGATAGCAAATAGAGCAAGATATCCAAACTAGGCAATGCGTTGCAATATTTCAGTTCTCTGTAGGACATAAATTATGTAAATACCTTCGTATCAGTGAGTAATCCATAACTGGAGTGTTGCACTGTAACTGCATAGCTTTAGGCATTTTCAAAGTCTATGCCTCTATCATAGGTAACCATTTGTAAAGCTTTCTCATTACCTCCAAGGTGTGTTTGGTCTCTATCTCTAAGCAGGTTGAGGATGCAAAATGCTTCTTGTACCAGCTTGTCTCAGTGACTTCCTGAAAGAAAGGTACATTGAAAGCTGAAATCCACATAAGAGGAAACGGTGCTACTGTTCAACCCAGCACATTTGTTATTGTTTTTGTTTCGATGAAGCGGAAGAGGAGGAGAGGAGGATCCAGCATCGTGTTAAAAACAACGTGCAGTACATACTCTGCTGTTCTACTGCGCATGCAATGATGTCAGAGGGGGGTAAAAAACTGTGTAAGTTGTTTGAAGTAACTTCTTTGTTGTTGTAATACCTCAAACGGACGTGACAGTTTCACCATTACGTATTCCAGCATTAAGATTGCATTTAGTAAGGGTTAGATATTTCACACAAACATGCAATGCGGCAAGTTTGATTAGGGATGGTCATTTGGTTAGAGCACTTCGAACTATTGGCTGATGTTAAAGCATGAGAAGAGCCTAGATCGATGGCTGTGATTTTAGCCCTCTGCACACACGTGCGCGCACACACACACACACATGCGCGCACACACACACACACACACACACACACACACACACACACACACACACACACTGGTCAATGTTTCATGCTGACCTTTTGGTCCAGGTCCGCTGAGGGTTTGTGTGGACGACACTCCAGTTGCATGTGACCCCACTTCAGCCAGTTTCATCACACTCTCACATCCTCTCTTAAACAGAGACATGCCATGATTAATGACAAACACACAGTAGCTGTGGTTTCATCTATAACTGCTGATTAGCTTATATTGATATGAGTGAAATTTGAACATTACAACATTCCTTCAATATAAGAAATAATCATATTTGAGAAAGTAATCATCTTGTTGGCTTGTAAGTGACAGTGTACCTCGGTATGCAAAGAAACACTTGACCAGGGCGGAGGACATGGCCTTGTCCAGGTCGTGTTCCAGAACCTTCCAGCTGTCTCCGAGGGGACACTCCTTTAGCGGGTCGACCTTTGACCTTCTCACCAGCATGTCAATGCAGGGGGCTGAGAACAAGTGCTGTGGATCACTGCAGAAAACAGTGTCAGAGTCTCAATTGATGAGAAAGAATCCATGCACATTGATAAATAACCTGAGATCAGGGCCCGTATCCATAAAGCTTATCAGAGTAGGAGTGCTGATCTGGGATCAGTTTTGCCTTTCAGATAATATTGAATAAGATTTTATAAACAGGGGGGGACTTGATCCTACATCAGCACTACTCTGAGATTCTGTGTGACTATGGGCCCTAAAGAGTAGGAGACCTGGGGTTGAACCTGGTTGATCACACATCTGGACCTTCGAAGCCAGTTCCACTGCTATTTTCTTAATTCTTCCCCTTATCAGGGACTAATTCAGTGGGGTGCCACTAATTATCAGGTAGAACAGAACACCAGCAGTACTCCGGACCTCCAGGGTGTGATTAGAACACCCCTGCTATAGAAACTTTACCTCTGGTTGATGGAGATGGGTCTGTAGAGGGCGGTCAGAGTGACAGGACACTCATAGTAGACCTGCTCTTTCACATCACTGAAAGCCACAGCCATGGGAATCTGCTCTCGCGTCACCAGCACATAGTAAATCTGGGAGTGGTTTTTGAAAGACACACTCTTTAAATCCATCAGGAATCACTGAATAGTTTATGTATCATTATATCTAAAGTAGAAAGATTGACCAAAAATGTCCATACAAATGTTGCCAATACTGTAAGTCTGTGTAATTGTCTTACCTGAGAATTGCTGCCATCTGCCGATAAGACCTTGATACTGACGACAGTTTCTCCAACATTCAATGGAGAAGGTTTGGAATCACTTTCTTCATTCACTGAAACGTTCATGTTTTTAATCAGGAACCTTCGGCAGTATGGTCACCCGAGTTACAGTGGAAATAAACTGTGCCTAAATGAAAAGATTGCCAGGTTGAAAAAAAAAAAACTGCATATTATATAAGTAATAGAATAAGTCATGAGAATAGAATAGATACTTTATTTTCATATATATTTTTTAATGCATACCCACTCACTTGAGTAATCATAGATGTTTGCAGAAAATGCAGGTTGTAATTGAACGTTTCCTTCAATGGTCAGGTCACTCAACTCCGCAGTCCTCGCAGACCGTTTGGTGACCTCAATGCAATATTTCTTGGAGGTCCCATCCTCGGCTACCAACTCTATTTCAACCAAATTCAATCCATCATTCAGTTTGATGGACTTTGAGCCATCACCACAAAGCTGAAAATATTTAAATGTATTGATTTGCAAGAGCATGAAGAACAGATGATGTCGTGCGTAGTACACAGTGTAGAATATCTTACAGTATTAAAAAATATTCGCATCCCAAAAAACTTTACTTTGTTGAAACTTACGATTTTATAACAGGCTCCGCAGTCACTTGTGCGCAGGTCCAATGTAACCTGGTTGACGTTGCTTGCAACAGTAACTTTGTAAGTTGTTACATCTGCTTTGAACGCAGGCTGCAACTTCTGTCCCGAAATAGCAAGCTTCTCCAAATCACAATTGTCCATTTTATTTGTATTTTTTTTTTTTTTTTTAAAGCTGTTTGAAACTGTTGCAACTTTTTTATTCTAGGATTTCTGTAACCATGGAAACAAGCTCGTTTCGCTCTCTGTCCAGCGCTCAAACGCTATTAAAAGGCTGATACGTCCCGTTTATTATGCCATTGCCAACTAAATTAATCACATTCTTCTAACTTCACTGTTAAAATAGCCAGCATGGCCCTTCACGATATGCGCTTGAGCGCTTGAATGTAGTTTGCTGCACCGGCACGTCTGACGAAACAGATTCACGGCAGCTGGCGGAAGCGGATGATGAAGTGGAATCAGAATACAATGGAGGTAGAATCAAGGAGAATTGGAGTAATGCTCAAAAGTAATGGAAAACGGAGAAAAATAGGGTACAGTGATTAGAATGACCCTTCGTATCTAGTAGGAGAACGGTTTGTTAATAAGGAGCAGCAGAATACCAATCTTGAAGAAACCATTTGAGTTATCCGGACTGGAGTGCTGGGGAAAGTGAAGGATGTGAGGATCACTAGAGGAGGACTTGTTCAGATGTTTTGTGATTCAGCCGATCAGAAGGAAAGTGCGTTGTGTCGTAATCCATTTGATCAGTTTGAAGTGTTGTGTGTGTAGCTTCGGAACAGGGCAACCCCTTAACGGGGTTATATCTGACGTTTCGTGGGACTTTGATTTGGAAGAGATGGAATAGTTTGGATTGTGATTGAAGCACGTCGGATGAATCGAGTGGTGAATGGGGAAAAAGTGAATAGTTTATCTATTCTTTTGTTTTTTTTAATGGAGTCTCTCCCTAATGAAGTGCGGTTAGGGTATATTAACTACAGAGTTAGAGCATTTTCCCAAGAACAATGCAGTGTGAGCATTGTAAAGCTTTTGGTCATGTAGAAAGTGTTTGCAGAAGGGAGAAGCCGAGATGTACAAGACGTGGAAAATATCATATTATGTGTTATAAAAGTGAAGAAAATGTGACATGTTGTAATTGAGGTGGGAATCATGAAGCCACTTCTTCTGAATGCCCCACAAGGGTAAAAGTCAGGGTTGTACAGAGCATTTCATATACAGAAGCTGTGAAAAGGGTTGAGGGTTTGAATGTTGCACCAGAAGAGTCCATGGTAGTGGATAGTCCTTCACTGCAGGCTGCAGGGGTTGTCTTACACCAAGAGGATCCTGACAATTTAAAGGTTAAAAAGGTGTGGCCTTTATTGTAATGGTGATAATGGAGAAAATATCTAGGAAGATTGAAATCATTGTGATTGCGGCCGAGCGGTTCCTGTGGCTGAAAGATTTCACAGCTAAGGAGTTACAATTTGATTTGATTTGATTTAACATGGAATATTAGCAAAAGCCTGAGAAAGGAGATATGGAGAACTAAAAGGAGGAAGAAGTGGGAGTTTTGTTTGTTTTTGGCAATGTACCATTTTTATTAGGGTGGATTGTTAGAATAATTATTAAGTATGGATTTTTTTGTTGTTGTTGTTTTTTTGGGAGGGGTATCAAACCGTCCAGTTGGTGGCGGCAATACAACTTTTGGATGTAGTCCGCCATAAACCCACATAAGAAGAAGAAGTTGTTTTCTGCACGCCAACAAAGTAGAGCGTGTTGAGCTCATCGAGAGGCGAAATACAAAACATAGACGACAATGTTGACTTTGATGTACTTCCGGTAGGACTACAACGTGTGTGTGGAGAAACAGGTAGGTAGCTTCACATTATTGCAATAACTAGCTACAATAACAAACTATCCAAACAATGAGTAGTTAACGAAGTGTTCCGAATGACTTTGTGATTGACTGAAATAATACGTTTTCTCTGAGCCGTAGCTAGCTGTTCAGAATCCTTGCAGGAATGCTAGCTAGCTAGCCAGCCAAGCTATCTATCATCATGCAAGGCTAACGGGGCAATTCGGGGTACAATGCATTTCTCATTCCTGGATTGAGGTATATTTACTGAGCCATATTTCGCGCCAATTCTGCGGTGTCTTAATCTACACAGGAAGCCTGGCCTCGGATCTACTGGCTACATGCATGTCTATTTTAGCCAATGATGATCTATTTGTCTCTTCCTCTCTGTTTTAGCTGCATCAAAGATGGTGGTATAAATATATGCTGCAATTGAGTTGTCATGGTATAGTTAAAATTAGTAGCTAGCTAGCTACCTACCGTTTCTAGTGTCTACCATGTCTAACGTTAATTTACTTTCTCAATCTCCCCAGACAACATGGCAGAGGACATCCCTGTGGAAGACTACCCTACTGAGATTGAGGAGCAGCTCACGGGGTTTGAGCAGGGGCGGTGTGTTCATTAGGGCGATATGGGCGACGCACTGCCAAACGGGAAAAGGAAGGGATTTTTTTTCTAATCAATTATATCACGGCAACAGTAGTTATCAGTGTTGTAATCTAGACGTCTGATCTGCCACTAAATGTCCAATCAGGCTAAAGTCGTGCTTCAAATGGCCCTGCCCCTTTTGGGGCGATTTCAGTCAGGTTGAAAATCGCCCCAGAAGTTTCTCATAGACTCTCATGTAAAATCTTTTTTTTTCAAATATCAGAGCTTTCAATACAATCTCTATGGGTTCCGGGAGGGCTTGCACTTACGCGCTTTCGTCATACGTAACATAACCATGAACGTAACTAAGAAAAGAGCGGGTAGCAGCGTCAATCAATTCACGTACTACTGTCAAGATGGCTAGCGTTCAGTGCAACTCGATTGTCTCTTTGAAAGAAGTTCCTTTTTGTCGGCGAACAAATCAAGATAAATTGGCAACGAAACAATTAGGACCTCCCAGACCAAATTTAATAATTCAACAGGTTTCTACTAAAGGGGGAAAGTCCTACACCCGAGGATCAAAAGCTCCTGCTTGCTTGTTGTGAATTATGCTCAGGTGCACATATTTCCAATTCAACCATGAGGCCTTTTTGAAGCAAGTAATGTGTATATCAGAATTATTTAGTTAAACTTAGCAGCACCTCATCATTCTGGTTTGGTCTTCGTTGTGTAAAGCCAAGATGCCCAGACCACACTAGGTCAAGCCTCACTTGTTCATTCCCCTATTTGGGACAACGTTACTCTGCTTTTATTAAGTAGCACTTTGGTCATATCCTACATTCCACAAAATGTAGTTGTAAAGATCCACTTCAGTGTTGCCAGATCTCGCGAGACAAATAAGCAACCAGGCCTGTGGGGAAAAAAAGCCAAAAACAAGCAACTTTTTCTACGGAGCCCCACTAGGTTCTGGGAAGAGAGAAATCAACTGTGTGCATGTTTTTACAATCCGTGGGTACAGATTGTCAATTTTACATCCATGTGGACAGATTAGTCAACTGTGCGCAGTTTTGCAAAACTGTACACACTGTAGTTTATTTATTCCCCCCCCCCCCCCCCTGAGCTTCAGGACAATGACTACAATAAGGAGTTAAACCACCTTTTTAACATTATTTTACATTAGAAAACTGATGGGATATCAAATATAGACTGATGTACCAAGTACATTATATACACAGTAACTTCTGATAATGAAAATTTGCACACACAAATAAATATCATCCTGAATTCACATATTCTTTATTTATTATTGCAGGGACTGCAGAAGATCCCATTTTTAAATAACTATAACCCATTAACAGGAGAAATTAACCCGCGACGGGTTGAATCCATTCTTTTACTTTTTTCTCTTTCTCCCAGTCTTTGTTATATTTCTTCCCGTGTTTCGCCCACTTTGCCCCCGGGGCATTTGTTCCTCCAAAAACTCTCCTACAGTCCAGTTACTCACCATCAGTTGCGACTCGCACGTATTTTCATTTTAAACGTCACTCACTGACGTTTTCCTAAACAGAAAATAACAGATTGACCTGCTCTGCCTCTGATTGGCTAGTACTCGTTGCCATCTGGGTCAGAGCCAATTAGAAGCAGGATGTGGGTGGGAAAAAAACTCTGCCCTCTCCTGTGTGTATGGGGAAAGGGGAGGGACAGAGGGAACAGGCAAGACTGCTTGACAACTTACTATGGAGCTGGGAACAAGCCCAAATAAGCAACTACACTTTAGAAACAAGCCCAAAAAAAACGCGACCCGCGACTACCAATATTTGTAAGCGACTTTACAGAAAAACAAGCCCAAAGTCGCTTATAATAAGCGGACTTGGCATCCACTTCTCTCAACAATTTGTCTACTTGTTATTGCCATGCTGTTACTATTTATTGTGTAAGTGTGGATTTCTCTTTTACTCTTAAACAATATTTGGCTGCACTACCATTGAAATGTTGTAAATGTGGTAAAAGCTCTTGTTGATCCTGCAATCTGAACAAATACCAAGATGCTGTATTTTCAGCTGATATTTCATTTGTTTATGGAAATGCATATTGTTTATGCAGTGTTGAGGAATGTGAAAGAACACCCTTGATTATTTTTACTGTGATAACTTATTTTGCTTTTCTAAGCCAACACTTTTGAGATCAGTCAATAAATGCTTCTGGTATTGACTTATATGCTGCCCCTGTCTTCATGTTGTTGCTGGACATATCTTTTTTTAAATGTGTGTAGGTCACCTAAATCATCAGAAAAATTGCCCCCCCTGAGAATTTTTTCAGGAGCCGCCACTGGGTTTGAGTCATCAGTCGATGCTGTCAACAACATGGTGCAGACCATCATATCTATGCCAAGAAATGAGCTGGTACAACGGGTAAGTAGTGATCAGCCAGTCGGTGACAGACAGGATAGAATTTTTGTATTTTGTATTTTTGTATTTAACCTTTATTTAACTAGGCAAGTCAGTTAAGAACAAATTCTTATTTACAATGACGGCCTACACCGGCCAAACCCGGACGACGCTGGGCCAATTGTGCGCCGCCCTATGGGACTCCCAATCACGGCCGGTTGTGATACAGCCTGGAATCGAACCAGGGGGGTCTGTAGTGACGCCTCAAGCACTGAGATGCAGTGCCTTAGACCGCTGTGCCTTGGTATTGAGTGTTATCTGAAGTGTTGGGGTGTATTCATTATGTCTTGCAACGGAAACCGTTTACAGTTTATGAACCAGACAGCGCAAACGAAACTGGGAGGGACCTACCTGAATTTGCCCAATAGAAACTCTAGTTTTCGTTTTCTGTTTGGAGTAAACGGTTTCTGTCGCAAAGCGTTTTTTGCAACAGACAAAACGTTTTGCAACAGAATCGGCGTAATGAATACACCCCTGATTATTGGGAGTGTCACTCTGAGTCAGTCAACAGAAGGGTAATGTTCAGGCCTCTGCTGTCCCAGGAGGTTTTATTACACTGAACCGGGGTGGACAGAGCTAGGGCCTGACGCAAAACCGCCGAAGGCGGAGCGCCCTGCTCAAATCCAACAGTAATCTACAGAGCCGGGTCATATTGTCAATAAGGAAGCATGATGCATGCTTCAGAAACGGGCTACAACATGTATTTTCTGTAAATATATATATATATGTTTGAATTCTTAAACTAGTTTTCCTTGGGAAGGAAGATAAAGCCCATTTGGAAACAGGGAACACTAACGCATTACTCCACGTGCTTTACCTAGGCTACATCCCAGCTCACACCAACGGGGGGGGGGGGGCAGCCTGGTTACAAAACAAATGCAGTCACTTTTAACCTGGTGCAAACTCTGCCTACCTGTCGAACTGGGCGAGCGAAAACGAACCCTCTCAATGTGTCTCTTGCTTTCTTGATAGCTGGATCTTCTGGAACAAGCCAAGCTGGACCTGACGTCTGCATATAGCCTCAACTCTCTTTTCTGGAGTAAGTGTGCTATATTTGTCTGCACGCAAAGCCAGGTTAATGTTGTAAAATTCTATCTAGTCTGCTTGAAAAAAAATTATGTAAAGATGATTACATGACTGTCACCACAACACTCCCCATGCTAAATTAGTATAATTCTTGTTTTGTTGTTTTAAAGCGTACTTGGTCACACAAGGAATAAACCCCAAACAATCAAGCAAGAGTTGGTAAGATATTTTCATTTTTACCCTGAAGAGAATTCCACTCATGAAGTTTTTTCCGGATATCCAGATAGTCGTCTTAAGTGCCGCTTGCTTGCAGCAGTGCGATGGGCAGAGGCTGGTGAGTTTTACACGGGGGGGAGAGAGAGAGAGAGAGAGAGCCATACAGACTCACGCTAGTTAAACAAAGTTGTAGATTCCACAGGTTATCTCCGAGCCCTTTTTATTTAGGAGCATCAGTGCGCCTAGAAAAATTAAGGATTTATTACCTCAAATATTTGTAATTGTGCTCCTACATTTCTCTGTGTGCGCCTACATTTTTCAACTTGGGTGCACACGTGAGCGTAGAGCCCTGTATCTTATCATCTCGTCTGGTAGTGCCTGTCTTGACTGCATCAAATTGATGTAAAGAATATAGCCAGCTACGTTAGCTAGCGACCGAGGCTAATTGAGGCTGTTTTCCTACTCTCCTTGTCCTTGTCTACAACAACTCCGTTCAGATGAAACAGCAGCCTACCGGATGGTTGCTCGTCATGGCAGCCTGCTCCTTCTCATTTAACTAACTTCATTACGTAATTTTATTTCCATTTTGCGTTGATTAGAGATCTCCCACGTTGCTGAGCCACTGACTGTAGAAAGTGCCACTTTGATTGGACTTTTTATGGGGCGCACGTAATTAAAACTACACTGATAAGTTAATTGAATTAAGAATTTTAAATGTCATGGTATATCCATGTGTGTAGCAATGTCACATAGATAATTGTATTTATTTTAGACAAAGCGTTAAAATAGGCCTATGATTAAAAAAAAGAACAAAGAATACTAACGTCTGTTCGAATAACCGTGCCCATCCCTGCTGCTAAGTGACATATGTAATATTTTTTAAATCATAAGGTTATTTCTAAGTGCTTTATTTTCTTGTCACCTGACTGTAGGAGAGGATCAGGACGTATATGAACCGTGTGAAGGAGATCACTGACAGGAGGAAAGTGGCCCGTCTGGACAAAGCAGCAGCGTCTCGCTTCCTCAGGAACGCCCTGTGGGAACCTGAGGGGGAGGGGGGGGGGGAGGGGGGGAGGGGGGGGGTCAAAGGGCACGCCAGGTCATGCCCCCCAGCACACACCAGGTCGGGGCAAGCACACACCAGGTCGGGGCAAGCACACACCAGGTCGGGGCAAGCACACACCAGGTCGGGGCAAGCACACACCAGGTCGGGGCAAGTACACACCAGGTCGGGGCAAGTACACACCAGGTCGGGGCAAGCACACACCAGGTCGGGGCAAGTACAAACGCTTTGATGGCCATCAGTCAAAAGGACCCAAACTCAGCTGAGAGGTGCAACACCAGGGGCTGGTTCCTCGCTGGCCTCTACCACGTTACCTTGGCCCCCTTTCTATCTGAAAGGACTGGATAGGTGAAAGCAGAGCATTATTACTTAATTAATGCGGACTATTGGAGTGCAAGTGACTTGAGTCACTGTTATTTTTTGTAATGCACACAAATGTTTGTGCACAAATAGAAGTTTACAAATGTTTAATTGTTTATTTGACAGTCTATGGATTCAATACAGTCATTTGGAGGAAAAGGCAGGAAATACACTTCAAACATTTTAAAGAAGTCCTCATCATAACATCAGACAAAATATCTCTATGACCAAAATGTTCTGCCAGTGCCAACCCTATTATGTTTGAACTGGATTGATTCATTTTAAATTCATTTGTTTAGGGGATGTAGCTCAGTTGGTAGAGCATGGCGTTTGCAACGCCAGGGTTGTGGGTTCGATAAAATAATGTATATGCTAACTGTAAGTCGCTCTGGATAAGAGCGTCTGCTAAATGACTAAAATGTAAATGTTTTATTTAGCCTGCTGTAATTAAGAATGCCTGTCTGGAAAAGGTCGCTGGTGATGGTCAATGCAGATCAGACATGTCGTAATGTTTAGTGAGTTGATCGTTGGGTTTGTTTGTTTGATTACTGTCTGTCTGTATTGGATCCATCTTGTATCTGTCAACTTCAATGAACAACTATAAAGCCTCCATTGATGTACAGTACTATTTTCCTGGAAGTTAATTTAGTAACTCCCTAAATAGCACCCTTCTTCTGTAGTTCCCTCTGGTTGCAGTTGAGATCTTTCTCTGCTTCTCTACGGGGAATAGGGTGCCATTTTGGACGCTGCCTCAGTCTTCATTTATTACATTCAGCAACAAATCACTTGGTCCATCTGATCAAGTTCTGGAAGTAGTTCCTGGTTCCCCAGGAATGATGTGTTTTCATCTTTTCCATATCTTTCTTCTTCTCACCGTGTCTGTCTGCCTTCCTGTCCTCCTGCCTGCCTGTCTCTCTGTCTGTATGTCTGTCCTCCTGTCTGTCTGTCCTCCTGCCTGTCTTGTCTGTCTCTCTGTCTGCCTGTCTGTCTGTCTGTCCGTGACCCAGATGACTAAAGTGACGTTTGTTTAGCAGAGTTTTCCTTCTTCCATCCCTTTACTTTCCCGCCGAATTGTTGATTCAGCATCTCAGCCCACCTCAGGAATGGTCCAGGTCGCATCCAAATGGTACCCTATTCTCTTTGTAGTGCACTACATTTGACCAGGGCCCAATAAGGAATAGGGTACCATTTGGAACGCACACCAGTCTGCTCATAGGGCCTTGAGTCCCTACCAGCATATAAAAATAAAAAATATGGATGACTTTATTTTGCCTCAGAAGTCCCACTCCATCCTTTCCAACCCTCCCACATGTGCTCAGTTTAGAAGACATTATTAGGTCACTAACCATGTTTTTCGCTAGAAGCAAATTTGAACAGACAAACGGCACATCAAACATTTACATTTTAGTCATTTAGCAGACGCTCTTATCCAGAGCGACTTACAGTTAGTGGATACATTTTCATACTAGCCCCCTGTGGGAAATGAACCCACAACCCTGGCGTTGCAAGCGCCATGCTCTACTAACTGAGCTACAGGGGATTGCCAAACGGCATGAGGTAACAAGCTCCATTCTGGTTCTGCTGTGTTTATTTACCCAGTCTGTTTGGTAGAAAGGAGCGCTAGGCTAGCTATACTGGCAGAGAGAAGGGAGCGCTAGGCTAACTGTACTGGCAGAGAGGAGGGAGCGCTAGGCTACCTATACTGGCAGAGAGGAGGGAGCGCTAGGCTAGCTGTTCTGTTCTGGCAGAGAGGAGGGAGCGCTAGGCTAGCTGTACTGGCAGAGAGGAGGGAGCGCTAGGCTAACTGTACTGGCAGAGAGGAGGGAGCGCTAGGCTAGCTGTACTGGCAGAGAGGAGGGAGCGCTAGGCTAGCTGTACTGGCAGAGAGGAGGGAGCGCTAGGCTAACTGTACTGTACTGGCAGAGAGGAGGGAGCGCTAGGCTAGCTGTACTGTACTGGCAGAGAGGAGGGAGCGCTAGGCTAGCTGTACTGTACTGGCAGAGAGGAGGGAGTGCTAGGCTAGCTGTTCTGTTCTGGCAGAGAGGAGGGAGCGCTAGGCTAGCTGTACTGGCAGAGAGGAGGGAGCGCTAGGCTAACTGTACTGGCAGAGAGGAGGGAGCGCTAGGCTAACTGTACTGGCAGAGAGGAGGGAGCGCTAGGCTAACTGTACTGGCAGAGAGGAGGGAGCGCTAGGCTAACTGTACTGGCAGAGAGGAGGGAGTGCTAGGCTAGCTGTACTGGCAGAGAGGAGGGAGCGCTAGGCTAGCTGTACTGTACTGGCAGAGAGGAGGGAGCGCTAGGCTAGCTGTACTGTACTGGCAGAGAGGAGGGAGTGCTAGGCTAGCTGTTCTGTTCTGGCAGAGAGGAGGGAGCGCTAGGCTAGCTGTACTGGCAGAGAGGAGGGAGCGCTAGGCTAACTGTACTGGCAGAGAGGAGGGAGCGCTAGGCTAACTGTACTGGCAGAGAGGAGGGAGCGCTAGGCTAACTGTACTGGCAGAGAGGAGGGAGCGCTAGGCTAACTGTACTGGCAGAGAGGAGGGAGCGCTAGGCTAACTGTACTGGCAGAGAGGAGGGAGCGCTAGGCTAACTGTACTGGCAGAGAGGAGGGAGCGCTAGGCTAACTGTACTGGCAGAGAGGAGGGAGCGCTAGGCTAGCTGTTCTGTTCTGGCAGAGAGGAGGGAGCGCTAGGCTAGCTGTACTGGCAGAGAGGAGGGAGCGCTAGGCTAACTGTACTGGCAGAGAGGAGGGAGCGCTAGGCTAACTGTACTGGCAGAGAGGAGGGAGCGCTAGGCTAACTGTACTGGCAGAGAGGAGGGAGCGCTAGGCTAACTGTACTGGCAGAGAGGAGGGAGCGCTAGGCTAACTGTACTGGCAGAGAGGAGGGAGCGCTAGGCTAGCTGTACTGGCAGAGAGGAGGGAGTGCTAGGCTAGCTGTACTGGCAGAGAGGAGGGAGCGCTAGGCTAACTGTACTGGCAGAGAGGAGGGAGCGCTAGGCTAACTGTTCTGGTAGAGAGGAGGGAGCGCTAGGCTACCTATACTGGCAGAGAGGAGGGAGCGCTAGGCTAACTGTACTGTACTGGCAGAGAGGAGGGAGCGCTAGGCTAGCTGTACTGGCAGAGAGGAGGGAGCGCTAGGCTAGCTGTACTGTTCTGGCAGAGAGGAGGGAGCGCTAGGCTAACTGTACTGTACTGGCAGAGAGGAGGGAGCGCTAGGCTAACTGTACTGGTACCACCACCACCATGCTTGACCTTTGGTATGATGTTCTTACTGTGGAATGCAGTGTTTGGTTTTCGCCAGACATAATGGGACCCATCTCGTCCAAAACATTGACTCAAGTTTGCCAAAAAGCACCTGGATGATCATCAAGACTCTTGGAAGAACGTTCTATGGACAGATGATTCAAAAGTATAACTTTTTGGACGACATGGTTCCAGTAATGCCTGGCGAAAACCAAACTCTGCATTCCACAGTAAGAACATCATACCAAAGATCAAGCATGGTGGTGGTGGTGTGATGGTTTGGGGATGCTTTGCTGCCTCAGGACCTGGACGACTTGCCTTAATAGAAGGAACCATGAATTCTGCTCTGTATCAGAGAATTCTACAGGAGAATGGGTGTTGCATAACTTTGTTTATGAAATAAATATGTAATTGTTGTGTTATTTGTTCACTTATGTTCCCTTTATCTAATATTAGGTTTTGGTTGAAGATCTGATAACATTCAGTATCACAAATATGCAAATGTAGAGAAAATTAGAAAGGGGGCAAATACTTTTTCACAGCACTGTATTTTATTTTAACCTTTCTTTTAACAGGGAAGACATATTGAGACCTACAGTATGTTTCTTTTACAACTGTAAACTGTATATACAACAAATATACACATTATACCCAACATATACAGTTGAAGTTGGAAGTTTACATACACTAAGGTTGGAGTCATTAAAACTCGTTTTTCAACCACTCCACAAATTTCTTGTTAACAAACTATAGTTTTGGCAAGTCGGTTAGGACATCTACTTTGTGCATGACACAAGTCATTTTTCCAACGATTGTTTACAGACAGATTATTTCACTGTATCACAATTCCAGTGGGTCAGACGTTTACATACACTAAGTTGACTGTGCATTTAAACAGCTTGGAAAATTATGTCATGGCTTTAGAAGCTTCTGATAGGCTAATTAAAGTTGTCTTTTTTAGTGAGCCAATTTACATTTTAGTCATTTCGCAGACGCTCTTATCCAGAGCGACTTACAATTAGTGAGTGAATACATTTTTCATACTGGCCACCCGTGGGAAACGAACCCACAACCCTTGCGTTGCAAGCGCCATGCTCTACCAACTGAGCTACATTTGAGTCAATTGGATGTGTACCTGTGGATGTATTTCAAGGCCTACCTTCAAACTCTCTTGGCCTACCTTCAAAGGCCTACCTTCAAACTCGCTTGACATCATGGGAAAATCAAAAGAAATCAGCCAAGACCTCAGACGTTTTTTTATAGACCTCCACAAGTCTGGTTCATCCTTGGGAGCAATTTCCAAACGCATGAAGGTACCACGTTCATCTGTACAAACAATAGTATGCAAGTATAAACACCATGGGACCACGCAGCCATCACGCTCAGGAAGGAGACGCGTTCTGTCTCCTAGAGATGAACGTACTTTGGTGCGAAAAGTGCAAATCAATCCCAGAACAACAGCAAAGGACCTTGTGAAGATGCTGGAGGAAACAGGTACAAAAGTATCTATAGCCACATTGATTTGTATTTGTATTTCATTTAGTGGACATACACAAAATTGTCCAAATTGGTGAAGTGAAATGAAAAAAATAACTTGTTTCAAAAAATTCAAAAAAATATATAACGGAAAAGTGGTGCTCTCCAAACTGGTCAAGGACAAAGTTGTGGATGAAGTACAGATCAGGGTTGGGTTATAAAAAAAAAAATCAGAAACTTTAAACATCCTACGGAGCACCATTAAATCCATTATTAACAAATGGAAAGAATATGGCACCACAACAAACCTGCCAAGAGAGGGCCGCCCACCAAAACTCACGGACCAGGCAAGGAGGGCATTAATCAGAGAGGCAACAAAGAGACCAAAGATAACCCTGAAGGAGCTGCAAAGCTCCACAGCGAAATTGGAGTATCTGTCCATAGGACCACTTTAAGCCGTAGACTCCACATAGCTGGGTTTTACGGAAGAGTGGCCAGAAAAAGGCCATTGCTTAAAGAAAAAAATAAGCAAACACGTTTGGTGTTCGCCAAAAGCCATGTGGGAGACTCCCCAAACAAATGGAAAAAGGTACTCTGGTCAGATGAGACTAAATTTCAGCTTTTTGGCCATCAAGGAAAACGCTATGTCTGGCGCAAACCCAACACCTCTCATCACCCCGAGAACACCATCCCCACAGTGAAGCATGGTGGTGGCAGCATCATGCTGTGGGGATGTTTTTCATCGGCAGGGACTGGGAAACTGGTCAGAATTGAAGGAAAGATGGATGGCGCTAAATACAGGGACATTCTTGAGGGAAAGCTGTTTCAGTCTGGGATGGAGGTTCACCTTCCAGCAGGACAATGACCCAAAGCATACTGCTAAAGCAACACTCGAGTGGTTTAAGGGGAAACATTTTAAATGTCTTGGAATGGCCTAGTCAAAGCCCAGACCTCAATGCAATTGAGAATCTGTGGTATGACTTAAAGATTGCTGTACACAAGCGGAACCCATCCAACTTGAAGGAGCTGGAGCAGTTTTGCCTTGAAGAATGGGCAAAAATCCCAGTGGCTAGATGTGCCAAGCTTATAGAGACATACCCCAAGAGACTTGCAGCTGTAATTGCTGCAAAAGGTGGCTCTACAAAGTATTGATTTTGGGGGGGGGGATAGTTATGCACGCTCAAGTTTTCTGTTTTTTTTGGTCTTAATTCTTGTTTGTTTTACCCAAAAAAATATTTTACGTCTTCAAAGTGGTAGGCATGTTGTGTAAATCAAATTATACAAACCTCCCCAAAATCAATTTTAATTCCAGGTTGTAAGGCAACAAAATAGAACAAATGCCAATAAATAAATTGGTCATTTAGCAGACGCTCTTATCCAGAGCGACTTACAGGAGCAATTAGGGTGAAGTGCCTTGCTCAAGGGCACATCGACAGATTTTTCACCTAGTCGGCTCGGGGATTAGAACCAGCGACCTTTCGGTTACTGGCACAACGCTCTTAACCACTAAGCTACCTGCCGCCCCTAGGGCCAAGGGGGGGGGTGAATACTTTCGCAAGCCACTGTAGGCAGTATTGAGAATAGGTATTAAACACTTTCCCGACAATTGAATCCTAGTAATTGAAAATATAATCTGGACCTTGTCTGCCTGTATCTTTATCTGCTGTCCTTTCAGTAACCCCGGTTCCTGAACTACTGAGCCCCAGTGGGTCTAGACAGCACTGTGGACAGAACAGGCAGGAGGGGTCCCGTCCACCTTGCATTTCTCCATAGACAACATGCGTAGCTACTAGCACTAGATGACAAAAGCTTAGTCAGATAATCCTCTTGTCAGCCATCTGCCCATGGCCTCCCCACTCTGTCCCTCTAAACCAGGGCACTAGCAGTCAGCCATCTGCCCATGGCCGCCACTCTGTCCCTCTAAACCAGGGCACTAGCAGTCAGCCATCTGCCCATGGCCGCCCCACTCTGTCCTCTAAACCAGGGCACTAGCAGTCAGCCATCTGCCCATGGCCGCCCCACTCTGTCCCTCTAAACCAGGGCACTAGCAGTCAGCCATCGCCCATGGCCGCCCCACTCTGTCCTCTAAACCAGGGCACTAGCAGTCAGCCATCTGCCCATGGCCGCCCCACTCTGTCCCTCTAAACCAGGGCACTAGCAGTCAGCCATCTGCCCATGGCCGCCCCACTCTGTCCCTCTAAACCAGGGCACTAGCAGTCAGCCATCTGCCCATGGCCGCCCCACTCTGTCCCTCTAAACCAGGGCACTAGCAGTCAGCCATCTGCCCATGGCCGCCCCACTCTGTCCCTCTAAACCAGGGCACTAGCAGTCAGCCATCTGCCATGGCGCCCCACTCTGTCCCTCTAAACCAGGGCACTAGCAGTCAGCCATCTGCCCATGGCCGCCCCACTCTGTCCCTCTAAACCAGGGCACTAGCAGTCAGCCATCTGCCCATGGCCGCCCCACTCTGTCCCTCTAAACCAGGCCGCAGTCAGCCATCTGCCCATGGCCGCCCCACTCTGTCCTCTAAACCAGGGCACTAGCAGTCAGCCATCTGCCCATGGCCGCCCCACTCTGTCCCTCTAAACAGGGCACTAGCAGTCAGCCATCTGCCCATGGCCGCCCCACTCTGTCCCTCTAAACCAGGGCACTAGCAGTCAGCCATCTGCCCATGGCCGCCCCACTCTGTCCCTCTAAACCAGGGCACTAGCAGTCAGCCATCTGCCCATGGCCGCCCCACTCTGTCCCTCTAAACCAGGGCACTAGCAGTCAGCCATCTGCCCATGGCCGCCCCACTCTGTCCCTCTAAACCAGGGCACTAGCAGTCAGCCATCTGCCCATGGCCGCCCCACTCTGTCCCTCTAAACCAGGGCACTAGCAGTCAGCCATCTGCCCATGGCCGCCCCACTCTGTCCCTCTAAACCAGGGCACTAGCAGTCAGCCATCTGCCCATGGCCGCCCCACTCTGTCCCTCTAAACCAGGGCACTAGCAGTCAGCCATCTGCCCATGGCCGCCCCACTCTGTCCCTCTAAACCAGGGCACTAGCAGTCAGCCATCGCCCATGGCCGCCCCACTCTGTCCCCTCTAAACCAGGGCACTAGCAGTCAGCCATCTGCCCATGGCCGCCCCACTCTGTCCCTCTAAACCAGGGCACTAGCAGTCAGCCATCTGCCCATGCCGCCCACTCTGTCCCTCTAAACCAGGGCACTAGCAGTCAGCCATCTCCCATGCGCCCCACTCTGTCCCTCTAACCAGGGCACTAGCAGTCTCAGCCCATCTGCCCATGGCCGCCCCACTCTGTCCCTCTAAACCAGGGCACTAGCAACAGCTGTTAACATCAGTAACTAGCCAGGTGCTTTATTAGAAAAACTGATAGGCCTACATTTGCTGCAGCGGCTGCT
Source organism: Coregonus lavaretus (assembly GCF_964263955.1). Taxonomy (NCBI): domain Eukaryota; kingdom Metazoa; phylum Chordata; class Actinopteri; order Salmoniformes; family Salmonidae; genus Coregonus; species Coregonus lavaretus. The sequence continues at coordinate 43,166,651 of NC_140012.1, read as the reverse complement.
TGAGTCGACTTTTTAATCTTTTAAATCACAGCAAATACTATTTATCATGATATGTACATTATGATATGGTATGATTTTACGGGATATGCTCGATATCTGTACATAAGAATGTTAGGCTTACAGATGGTTTACAACGCCCGATGAGCGTCTCCTCACGACTGCTGTCGACATCTGTTTCCTC
>NC_140012.1:43073664-43163664 GCF_964263955.1 Coregonus lavaretus | reverse complement strand
CAAGATATCACTCCATTACCCTATCATACTATACACCCCATGTACCCTATCATACTATATCACACTATTACCCTATCATACTATATCACCCCCATTACTCTATCACACTGTATCACCCCCATTACCCTATCACACGATATCACACCATTACCCTATCACACTATATCACCCCATTACCCTATCATACGATATCACCTCATTACCCTATCACACTGTATCACCCCCATTACCCTATCACACTGTATCACCCCCATTACCTATCACACTATACACCCCATTACCCTATCATACTATATCACCCAATTACCCTATCATACTATATCACCCCATTACCCTATCACACTGTATCACCCCCATTACCCTATCATACGATATCACATCATTACCCTATCACACTGTATCACCCCCATTACCCTATCACACTGTATCACCCCCATTACCCTATCACACTATATCACCCCATTACCCTATCACACTATATCACCCCATTACCCTATCACACTATATCACCCCATTACCCTATCATACTATATCACCCCCATTACCCTATCACACTCTATCACCCCCATTACCCTATCACAAGATATCACTCCATTACCCTATCATAACTATATCACCCCATTACCCTATCACACTATATCACCACATTACCCTATCATACTATATCACCCCATTACCCTATCACACTATATCACCCCCATTACCCTATCACACGATATCACCCATTACCCTATCACACTATATCACCCATTACCCTATCACACTATATCACCCCATTACCCTATCATACTATATCACACTATTACCCTATCATACTATATCACCCATTACCCTATCATACTATATCACCCAATTACCCTATCATACTATATCACCCATTACCCTATCACACTGTATCACCCCCATTACCCTATCATACGATATCACCCCATACCCTATCACACTGTATCACCCCCATTACTCTATCACACTGTATCACCCCCATTACCCTATCACACTATATCACCCCATTACCCTATCACACTATATCACCCCATTACCCTATCACACTATACCACCCATTACCCAATCACACTATATCACCCCCATTACCCTATCATACTATATCACCCCATTACCCTATCATACTATATCACCCCCATTACCCTATCATACAATATCACCCCATTACCCTATCACACTATATCACCCCCATTACCCTATTATACTATATCACCCCCATTACCCTATCATACTATATCACCCCATTACCCTATCACACTATATCACCCCCATTACCCTATCATACAATATCACTCCATTACCCTATCACACTATATCACCCCCATTACCCTATCACACTATATCACCCCCATTACCCTATCACACTATATCACCCCATTACCCTATCACACTATATCACCCCCATTACCCTATCACACTGTATCACCCCCATTACCCTATCACACTATATCACCCCCATTACCCTATCACACTATATCACCCCATTACCCTATCATACTATATCACCCCCATTACCCTATCATCCAATATCACCCCATTACCCTATCACACTATATCACCCCCATTACCCTATCACACTATATCACCCCATTACCCTATCACACTATATCACCCCCATTACCCTATCATACAATATCACTCCATTACCCTATCACACTATATCACCCCCATTACCCTATCACACGATATCACCCCATTACCCTATCACACTATATCACCCCCATTACCCTATCACACTATATCACCCCATTACCCTATCACACTATATCACCCCCATTACCCTATCACACTATATCACCCCCATTACCCTATCACACTATATCACCCCCATTACCCTATCATACAATATCACCCTATTACCCTATCACACTGTATCACCCCCATTACCCTATCACTCTATATCACCCCCATTACCCATCATAATCCCCTATTCAGCTAATCATTATCATCATGTCAATGTTCCCAGAAAACACTTGTATCCATTGACAGTTTTCCCCCCTCAGCCCATTGGCTAAATTTAAGTTACTGTTGTCAGACAGAGGTCAGAGGTCCTGGTATTTGCCATGAATGTTGTCATCGATGGCAGCCTCATGTAGGTGTGTGTGTTTTCTCTGACAGGGGGCGAATGCTAAATTTATACTGAGATTGGTGGGGCCTGGTCGTGTACTCAGAGTGGTGCCCCAGACGGTCCTCAATGAAGCACAGGTCACCATCATCGTTGAAGACTCTGATGCCATCGACTACGAAAAAGGCAAATCCTTAACATTCAAGGTATTTCAGACCGTCTTCAGCTGCACTTATGACTAACTGGAATATCAAATATTTGATCCTAGGAGGGACAATGTAAAACGGATTTGGTTTTACTTTATTATAAAATGGTACTGAAATTACCAGGTATTTATACTGTAAGAAATTACAATGGTAATTATACAGTCATAACCTATGAGTTACTTAATATAATCTAATAATACGTTAGCAGACTTTTATCCAAAGTGACTTACAGTAATGCTTGCATATCTTTTTTTCAAATGTTTGGTCCCACAGGGAGTCCAACCCACAACCCTGGCATTGCAATCGCCATGCTCATTCCATAATATATATTTTGTTACTATAGTACAACAGCAGACATAGTATTTGATGGATTTGACATGTATTTTTCCTCCACCACAGTTGCTAGCGGTGGAGATTGACACCCCTGAGAGGTTCAGTGCGACGGCTGAAATTGTGATTCATCTTTTGGACACCAACGACAACACTCCCAGGTTCACCTCTGAGTATTACATCGCACGTATCCCGGAAAACTCCCCCGGAGGCTCCAACGTAGTGTCTGTCACCGTGAGTACATCTGGATTATTCAACTCTACTCAAACACCACTACCAGCAAAACATGATTATGTAATCTCCCAACAATAATCCACCGATAGATGGATATTAATGGTTAGGGTTAATTGGAAGCTGAAAGGAAGCAGGGATTTCCAGCTTGGAGGATTTCCACAACATGTGATATTTTGCCAGGAGAGAGAGGTAACACTTGGAGGATTTACCTGCAGCATAGTGTCACTGAATGTTGATATTGATCAGTAGTGACATCCTATGTTCTCCATACAGTACTCAACTAGCTGTTTTAAGATGAATGCACTGACTGTAAGTCGATCTAGATAAGAGCATCTGCTAGATGACTCAAATGTAAACATAAACTATGTAACCAGATTCATTCCAAAAGAAATACAAATAAAAGTATTGAAACAACAATGATAACAATGTTGAAATAAAGTTAATATTGGACTATTATTTATTTTGTCATGAATCTGCTTCCATACCAGTGGTATTTATACTGGCATATTACTAGTAGAAAATGTTCAGCAGGAATTCGAGTTGGTGAGATGGAAACAATCCTTTGGGGGGTTAATCATATTGGCCTTTACCCTGTGGCTGTGTGCTATTCACCCCAGGGAATGGGATAGAGCCTAGTAGACAGCCCCTGCCGGGGTGAAATCCCCCAAACGTTGTGTATGAGCTTAGAGTAACATCCTCCCTAGTGGGTTATCCTCAGACTGTTCCAATCAGCTAATGGTTAGTCATTGTATGACCTTCTCTCAGGAGTTGAGTCCCAATGGACTCCCTACTCAACAATATTGTCCACAAAAAATAAATGTTTAATAATATTAATATGGACATTGTTGTTATTATTATTATTGATATTGATAATAATAATATAATTAAATGGATACCATAATATGGTTATGTATTAATTATGGATAAATCAAATGTTTGATAAGTGTTTATTTCCGGTCCGATTACATTATATTTGAAGAGGCCGGAAATGCTTGTGAGCTTGACGTGCATAAGTACCAACATTCTAACTCCTCTCCTCTATGTTCCGTTCCAGTATTCTACCAGCATTCTAACTTCTACTGTATCCTCTATGTTCCGTTCCAGTATTCTACCAGCATTCTAACTTCTACTGTATCCTCTATGTTCCGTTCCAGTATTCTACCAGCATTCTAACTTCTACTGTATCCTCTATGTTCCGTTCCAGTATTCTACCAGCATTCTAACTTCTACTGTATCCTCTATGTTCCGTTCCAGTATTCTACCAGCATTCTAACTTCTACTGTATCCTCTATGTTCCGTTCCAGTATTCTACCAGCATTCTAACTTTACTGTATCCTCTATGTTCCGTTCCAGTATTCTACCAGCATTCTAACTTCTACTGTATCCTCTATGTTCCGTTCCAGTATTCTACCAGCATTCTAACTTCTACTGTATCCTCTATGTTCCGTTCCAGTATTCTACCAGCATTCTAACTTCTACTGTATCCTCTATGTTCCGTTCCAGTATTCTACCAGCATTCTAACTTCTACTGTATCCTCTATGTTCCGTTCCAGTATTCTACCAGCATTCTAACTTCTACTGTATCCTCTATGTTCCGTTCCAGTATTCTACCAGCATTCTAACTTCTATCCTCTAGTCTACTCTATGTTCCGTTCCAGTATTCTAACTCCCTTTCTCTCGGTTGCGTTCCAGGCCAATGATCCAGACTCTGGCCTTTGGGGTGAAGTCAAGTACTCCATCTATGGATCCAGATCTGATTTGTAAGTACAGTACAGTCCTGCCAATACCAATGACTGTTGGACATGATCATCTGTGTAAAATCTCTTCCTCGGTTGATGTGGAGCCAGTTGAACAGACCAAAATCAGCAAAAATTATCACTTATACAATATCATTATTTGTAATGTCCGGTTATCCATTGGGACAGATGATTCTTTATATGGGGTCATTACATAACATCATCACTTATGCAATATAATTATTTGTAATGTCTGGTTATGCGTTGGGACAGACGAGTCTTTATATTGGGTCATTACATAACATCCCTTTTTTTTTTACCCTTTAGTGTGTGTACATTACTGTATTTATACGTGGGATATTGTTTTTCAACAGGAAAAGTAAAAAAAAAAAAAATGGAGTCTGTTTTTAAGAAATCGCTCAACTTAGATTCTTCCCCTTTGATTGGAAGATGGGAACAGCAAGTATCCCAGTATATTGGATCTGCTGGTAGATGGTAGCTCCTCTCTGTCCTGTAACAGCTTACTCTAAAATGGCAGCATGATACTGACTGGTTAATCTCGTAATTGGATTGTAGGGTAAGAAATAGCCTGCCAGGACTGGATGTCTCATGTAGAGAGGGACAATTAACATGCAATGTGACAGCTGGAGCTCTGCTATGGAAAGCAAGGCAGGCAGGCAGGCTGCAATACAGGCAGTACATTGAAAAAACAAAGTGTCAATTTATCTTCCAGTTTTGCTTGCCATCTTGACACGGGAAGTCAAATTATAAATGTGTGAAAGTTTACAAGTTGCTTAGTATTTGTTATTTTTCACAGGGAATATGTTTTTAAAAAGAAAATGATGGAAAATGGCTGAATATGTGCCACTTTAACATAACAGCCAATATACTGCCATACTGTCAATATACTGCCAATATACTACTAATATACTGTCAATATGCTGCCAATATATTACCAATATACTCCTAAAATACTACCAATATAATGCTAACATACAGCCAACATACAGCCAATATACTGTCAATATACTGCCAATATACTACTTATATACTACTAATATACTGTCAATATACTGCCAATATACTACTAATATACTGTCAACATACTGCCAATTTAATGCTCTCTCTGTTGTGTTTTCCAGATTTCTCATCCACCCGTCCTCAGGCATCATCTACACCCAGGACTGGGCCACTCTGGATGCTGAGGTCAAGTCCAAGTACAACTTCTACGTAAAGGCAGAGGACACAGAGGGCAAGTACAGCCTGGCGGAGGTGTTTGTCACTGTCCTGGACGTCAACGACCATGTTCCAGAGTTCGATAACAGCCTTGTGGAGAGGACCATGGTCATCGGCGCACCTGTTAGAGTAGAGGTACGTGCAGTAGCCATACGATGAGATGAGAGTGGCCTCCCGAGTGGCGCAGCCGTCTAAGGCACTGCATCGCAGTGCTAGAGGCGTCACTACAGATCCGGGTTCGATCCCGGGGTGTATCACAACCGGCCGTGATCGGGAGTCCCATGGGGCGGCGCACAATTGGCCCAGTGTCGTCCGTGTTAGGGGAGGGTTTGGCCCGGGGGGGGGGGGCTTTACTTGGCTCATCACGCTCTAGCGACTCCTTGTGGCGGGCCGGGCACCTACAGGCTGACTTCGGTCGTCAGTTGAACAGTGTTTCCTCCGACACATTGGTGCGGCTAGCTTCCGGGTAAAGTGGGCGGGTTTTAAGAAGCACGGTTTGGCGGGTCATGTTTCGGAGGACGCATGACTCGACCTTCGCCTCCCGAGCCCGTTGGGGAGTTGCAGCGATGAGACGAGATCGTAATGGAGGAGAAAAAGGGGGTAAAAAATATACAGTACGAGTCAAAAGTTTGGACACACGTACTCATTCAAGGGTTTTTCTTTATTTTTACTATTTTTTACATTGTAGAATAATAGTGAAGACATCAAAACTATGAAATAACACATATGGAATCATGTAGTAACCAGAAAAGTGTTAAACAAATCAAAATTCTTCAAATAACCACCCTTTGCCTTGATGACATCTTTTCACACTCCTGGCATTCTATCAACCGGCTTCACCTAGAATGCTTTTCCAAAAGTTTTGAAGGAGTTCCCACATATGCTGAGCACTTGTTGGCTGCTTTTCCTTCACTCTGCCCTCCAACTCATCCTAAAACATCTCAATTGGGTTGAGGTCGGGGGATTGTGGAGCACTCTATCACTCTCCTTCTTGGTAAAATAGCCCTTACACAGCCTGGAGGTGTGTTGGGTCATTGTCCTGTTGAAAAACAAATGATAGTCCCACTAAGCCCAAACCAGATGGGATGGCGTATCGCTGCAGAATGCTGTGGTAGCCATGCTGGTTAACTGAGCCTTGAATTCTAAATAAATCACAGACAGTGTCACCAGCAAAGCACCCCCACACCATAACACCTCCTCCTCCATGCTTTACGGTGGGAACTATACATGCAGAGATCATCTGTTCACCCACACCGGGTCACACAAAGACACAGAGGTTGGATCCAAAAATCTCCAATTTGGACTCCAGACCAAGGACACATTTCCACCGGTCTAATGTCCATTGCTCGTGTTTCTTGGCCCAAGCAGGTCTCTTCTTCTTATTGGTGTGCTTTAGTAGTGGTTTCTTTTCAGCAATTCGACCATGAATGCCTGATTCACACAGTCCCCTCTGAACGGTTGATGTTGAATTGTGTCTGTGACTTGAACTCTGTGAAGCATTTATTTGGGCTGCAATTTCTGAGGCTGGTAAATCTAATGAACTTATCGTCTGCAGCAGAGGTAACTCTGGATCTTCCCATCCTGTGGCGGTCCTCATGAGAGCCAGTTTCACCATAGCGCTTGATGGTTTTTGCGACTGCACTTAAAAAAACTGTCAAAGTTCTTGAAATGTTCCGTATTGACTGACCTTTATGTCTTAAAGTAATGATGGACTGTCATTTCTCTTTGCTTATTTGAGCTGTTCTTGCCATAATATGGACTTGGTCTTTTACGAAATAGGGCTATCTTCTTTTATCCTTAATGGATGTACAGTGAGGGAAAATAGTATTTGATCCCCTGCTGATTTTGTACGTTTGCCCACTGACAAAGACATGATCAGTCTATAATTTTAATGGTAGGTTTATTTGAACAGTGAGAGACAGAATAACAACATAGAAATCCAGAAAAACGCATGTCAAAAATGCTATAAATTGATTTGCATTTTAATGAGGAAAATAAGTATTTGACCCCTCTGCTAAATATGACTTAGTACTTGGTGGCAAAACCCTTGTTGGCAATCACGGAGGTCAGACGTTTCTTGTAGTTGGCCACCAGGTTTGCACACATCTCAGGAGGGATTTTGTCCCACTCCTCTTTGCAGATCTTCTCCAAGTCATTAAGGTTTCGAGCCTGACGTTTGGCAACTCGAACCTTCAGCTCCCTCCACAGATTTTATATGGGATTAAGGTCTGGAGACTGGCTAGGCCACTCCAGGACCTTTAATATGCTTCTTCTTGAGCCACTCCTTTGTTGCCTTGGCCGTGTGTTTTGGGTCATTGTCATGCTGGAATACCCACCCACGACCCATTTTCAATGCCCTGGCTGAGGGAAGGAGGTTCTCAACCAAGATTTGACGGTACACGGCCCCGTCCATCGTCCCTTTGATGCGGTGAAGTTGTCCTGTCCCCTTAGCAGAAAAACACCCCCAAAGCATAATGTTTCCACCTCCATGTTTGACGGTGGGGAGGGTGTTCTTGGGGTCATAGGCAGCATTCCTCCTCCTCCAAACACGGCGAGTTGAGTTGATGCCAAAGAGCTTGATTTTGGTCTCATCTGACCACAACACTTTCACCCAATTCTCCTCTGAATCATTCAGATGTTCATTGGCAAACTTCAGACGGGCATGTATATGTGCTTTCTTGAGCAGGGGGACCTTGCGGGCGCTGCAGGATTTCAGTCCTTCACGGTGTAGTGTGTTACCAATTGTTTTCTTGGTGACTATGGTCCCAGCTGCCTTGAGATCGTTGACAAGATCCTCCCGTGGAGTTCTGGGCTGATTCTTCACCGTTCTCATGATCATTGCAACTCCACGAGGTGAGATCTTGCATGGAGCCCCAGGCCGAGGGAGATTGACAGTTATTTGTCACCTTCTCACCAAGCTGCTTGGCGATGGTCTTGTAGCCCATTCCATCCTTGTGTAGGTCTACAATCTTGTCCCTGACATCCTTGGAGAGCTCTTTGGTCTTGGCCATGGTGGAGAGTTTGGAATCTGATTGATTGATTGCTTCTGTGGACAGGTGTCTTTTATACAGGTGACAAACTGAGATTAGGAGCACTCCCTTTAAGAGTGTGCTCCTAATCTCAGCTCGTTACCTGTATAAAAGACACATGGGAGCCAGAAATCTTTCTGATTGAGAGGGGGTCAAATACTTATTTCCCTCAATAAAATGCAAATCAATTTCTAACATTTTTGACATGCGTTTTTCAGGATTTTTTTGTTGTTATTCTGTCTCTCACTGTTCAAATAAACCTACCATTAAAATTATAGACTGATCATTTCATTGTCAGTGGGCAAACGTACAAAATCAGCAGGTGATCAAATACATTTCCCACTCACTGTATGTACAGTAGCCATAAGATAAGATGTGAGTACTTTATAGATCCCTAAAGGAGGTATGTACAGTAGCCATAAGATAAGATGAGAGTACTTTATAGATCCCTAAAGGAGGTATGTACAGTAGCCATGTGGTGTGTAGAGGTGTACCCTAGGGGTGTAACAGTTCACTGGCCATCGGTCCGGTTTGGTCCTAGTAAACACTGTATGAATCGTTACAACCCTAGTAAACACTGTATGAATCGTTACAACCCTAGTAAACACTGTATGAATCGATACAACCCTAGTAAACACTGTATGAATCGTTACAACCCTAGTAAACACTGTATGAATCGTTACAACCTTAGTAAACACTGTATCAATCGTTACAACCCTAGTAAATACTGTATGAATCGTTACAACCCTAGTAAACACTGTATGAATCGTTACAACCCTAGTAAACACTGTATCAATCGTTACAACCCTAGTAAACACTGTATGAATCGTTACAACCCTAGTAAACACTGTATGAATCGTTACAACCCTAGTAAACACTTTATGAATCGTTACAACCCTAGTAAACACTGTATGAATCGTTACAACCCTAGTAAACACTGTATGAATCGTTACAACCCTAGTAAACACTATATGAATCGTTACAACCCTAGTAAACACTGTATGAATCGATACAACCCTAGTAAACACTGTATGAATCGTTACAACCCTAGTAAACACTGTATGAATCGTTACAACCCTAGTAAACACTTTATGAATCGTTACAACCCTAGTAAACACTGTATGAATCGTTACAACCCTAGTAAACACTTTATGAATCGATACAACCCTAGTAAACACTTTATGAATCGTTACAACTCTAGTAAACACTGTATGAATCGTTACAACCCTAGTAAACACTGTATGAATCGTTACAACCCTAGTAAACACTGTATGAATCGTTACAACCCTAGTAAACACTTTATGAATCGTTACAACTCTAGTAAACACTGTATGAATCGATACAACCCTAGTAAACACTTTATGAATCGTTACAACTCTAGTAAACACTGTATGAATCGATACAACCCTGGTTAACACTGTATGTTGTATTTTTGTCTTTCTTGGATGATAATTACCTGAAGTGTAAAATCTGAGCGTATCCAGAACCTCTTCAGTATATATATAAAGTACCAGTCAAAAGTTTGGACAAACCTACTCATTCCAGGGTTTTTCTTTATTTTTATGATTTTCTACATTGTAGAATAATAGTGAAGACATCAAAACTATGAAATAACACATATGGAATCATGTAGTAACCAATAAAGTGTATTTACATAATGTGTTTGGTTTTGCTGCTTTTTCGTTCTTTCATTCAGGCAATAGATGCCGATGCAGGGTCGCCCAATAACATTATTGAGTATTCCATCATGCAAGCTGACCCGGACAACATCTTCGACATCAACGCGGAGACGGGAGAGATCAAGCTGAAGTCCTACATCAAGTCCATGGATATAGTGCAGAGCATCACCAAGCAGAAGGACTGCAGGTGGTCTCTGGTGGTCCAAGCCCGGGACCGAGGATCTCCGTCCTTCAGCACTACCGCCGTGGTCAACATCGACATCACTGAGGCGGTAAGTTCAATGTTTCCTGACCTTAACCCTAACTGTAGAGTTATAACCCTAACCCTAATCTAACCCTAACTGCCTCACTGCCTAACCCTAATGCTAACCACCTAACCCTAATGCTAACCAACTAACCCTAACTGCCTCACTGCCTAAACCTAATCTAACGACCTAACCCTAGTGCTAACCACCTAACCATAATACTAACCACCTAACCCTAACGCTAACCACCTAATCCTAACCCTAATCTAACCCTAATTGCCTCACTGCCTAAACCTAATGCTAATCACCTAACCCTAATGCTAACCACCTAACCCTAATGCTAACCACCTAACAATAATGCTAACCAGCTAACCCTAACTGCCTCACTGCCTAAACCTAATCTAACCACCTAACCCTAATGCTAACCACCTAACCATAACACTAACAACCTAACCCTAACGCTAACCACCTAACCCTAACCCTAATCTAACCCTAACTGCCTCACTGCCTAAACCTAATGCTAATCACCTAACCCTAACGCTAACCACCTAACCCTAACGCTAACCACCTAACCCTAACGCTAACCATCTAACCCTAACACTAACCACCTAACCCTAACCCTAATCTAACCCTAACTGCCTCACTGCCTAAACCTAATGCTAATCACATAACCCTAATGCTAACCACCTATCCCTAACACCAACCACCTAACCCTAATGCTAACCACCTAACCTTAACGCTAACCACCTAACCCTAACGCTAACCACTTAACCCAAATGCTAACCACCTAACCCTAACGCTAACCACCTAACCCTAACGCTAACCACCTAACCCTAACGCTAACCACCTAACCCTAACGCTAACACCTAACCCTAACGCTAACCACCTAACCCTGACGCTAACCACCTAACCATAACACTAACCACCTAACGCTAACCACCTAACCCTAACCCTAATCTAACCCTAACTGCCTCACTGCCTAAACCTAATGCTAATGACCTAACACTAATGCTAACCACCTAACCCTAACCCTAACCCTAACGCTAACCACCTAACCCTAATGCTAATCACCTAACCCTCATGCTAACCACCTAATGCTAATTACCTAACCCTAATGCTAACCACCTAACCCTAACACTAACCACCTAACCCTAATGCTAACCACCTAACCCTAACGCTAACCACCTAACCCTAACGCTAACCACCTAACCCTAACGCAAATCACCTAACCCTAATGCTAACCACCTAACCCTAATGCTAACCACCTAACCCTAACGCTAACCACCTAACCCTAACCCTAATCTAACCCTAACTGCCTCACTGCCTAAATCTAATGCTAATCACATAACCATAATGCTAACCACCTAATCCTAACACTAACCACCTAACCCTAACGCTAACCACCTAACCCTAACGCTAACCACCTAACCCTAACGCTAACCACCTAACCCTAACACTAACCACCTAACCAAATGCTAACCACCTAACCATAACACTAACCACCTAACCCTAACGCTAACCACCTAACCCTAATCTAACCCTAACTGCCTCACTGCCTAAACCTAATGCTAAGCACCTAACCCTAATGCTAACCACCTAACCCTAACCCTAATCTAACCCTAACTGCCTCACTGCCTAAACCTAATGCTAATCACCTAACCCTAATGCTAACCACCTAACCCTAACGCTAACCACCTAACCCTAACGCTAATCACCTAACCCTAATGCTAACCACCTAACTCTAATTACCTAACCCTAATGCTAACCACCTAACACTAACCACCTAACCCTAACGCTAAACACCTAACCCTAACGCTAACCACCTAACCCTAACGCTAACCACCTAACCCTAACGCTAACCACCTAACCCTAACGCTAACCACCTAACCCTAACCCTAATCTAACCCTAACTGCCTCACTGCCTAAACCTAATGCTAATCACCTAACACTAATGCTAACCACCTAACCCTAACCCTAACGCTAACCACCTAACCCTAATGCTAACCACCTAACCCTAATGCTAACCACCTAACGCTAATTACCTAACCCTAATGCTAACCACCTAACCCTAACGCTAACCACCTAACCCTAATCTAACCCTAACTGCCTCACTGCCTAACCCTAACGCTAACCACCTAACCCTAACGCTAACCACCTAACCCTAACGCTAATCACCTAACCCTAATGCTAACCACCTAACCCTAATGCTAACCACCTAACCCTAACGCTAACCACCCAACCCTAACCCTAATCTAACCCTAACTGCCTCACTGCCTAAACCTAATGCTAATCACCTAACCCTAACGCTAACCACCTAACCCTAACGCTAACCACCTAACCCTAACGCTAACCATCTAACCCTAACACTAACCACCTAACCCTAACCCTAATCTAACCCTAACTGCCTCACTGCCTAAACCTAATGCTAATCACATAACCCTAATGCTAACCACCTATCCCTAACACCAACCACCTAACCCTAATGCTAACCACCTAACCTTAACGCTAACCACCTAACCCTAACGCTAACCACTTAACCCAAATGCTAACCACCTAACCCTAACGCTAACCACCTAACCCTAACGCTAACCACCTAACCCTAACGCTAACCACCTAACCCTAACGCTAACACCTAACCCTAACGCTAACCACCTAACCCTGACGCTAACCACCTAACCATAACACTAACCACCTAACGCTAACCACCTAACCCTAACCCTAATCTAACCCTAACTGCCTCACTGCCTAAACCTAATGCAAATGACCTAACACTAATGCTAACCACCTAACCCTAACCCTAACCCTAACGCTAACCACCTAACCCTAATGCTAATCACCTAACCCTCATGCTAACCACCTAATGCTAATTACCTAACCCTAATGCTAACCACCTAACCCTAACACTAACCACCTAACCCTAATGCTAACCACCTAACCCTAACGCTAACCACCTAACCCTAACGCTAACCACCTAACCCTAACGCAAATCACCTAACCCTAATGCTAACCACCTAACCCTAATGCTAACCACCTAACCCTAACGCTAACCACCTAACCCTAACCCTAATCTAACCCTAACTGCCTCACTGCCTAACTCTAATGCTAATCACATAACCATAATGCTAACCACCTAATCCTAACACTAACCACCTAACCCTAACGCTAACCACCTAACCCTAACGCTAACCACCTAACCCTAACGCTAACCACCTAACCCTAACACTAACCACCTAACCAAATGCTAACCACCTAACCATAACACTAACCACCTAACCCTAACGCTAACCACCTAACCCTAATCTAACCCTAACTGCCTCACTGCCTAAACCTAATGCTAAGCACCTAACCCTAATGCTAACCACCTAACCCTAACCCTAATCTAACCCTAACTGCCTCACTGCCTAAACCTAATGCTAATCACCTAACCCTAATGCTAACCACCTAACCCTAACGCTAACCACCTAACCCTAACGCTAATCACCTAACCCTAATGCTAACCACCTAACTCTAATTACCTAACCCTAATGCTAACCACCTAACACTAACCACCTAACCCTAACGCTAAACACCTAACCCTAACGCTAACCACCTAACCCTAACGCTAACCACCTAACCCTAACGCTAACCACCTAACCCTAACGCTAACCACCTAACCCTAACCCTAATCTAACCCTAACTGCCTCACTGCCTAAACCTAATGCTAATCACCTAACACTAATGCTAACCACCTAACCCTAACCCTAACGCTAACCACCTAACCCTAATGCTAACCACCTAACCCTAATGCTAACCACCTAACGCTAATTACCTAACCCTAATGCTAACCACCTAACCCTAACGCTAACCACCTAACCCTAATCTAACCCTAACTGCCTCACTGCCTAACCCTAACGCTAACCACCTAACCCTAACGCTAACCACCTAACCCTAACGCTAATCACCTAACCCTAATGCTAACCACCTAACCCTAATGCTAACCACCTAACCCTAACGCTAACCACCCAACCCTAACCCTAATCTAACCCTAACTGCCTCACTGCCTAAACCTAATGCTAATCACATAACCCTAACGCTAACCACCTAACCCTAGCGCTAACCACCTAACCTTAACACTAACCACCTAACCCTAATGCTAACCACCTAACCCTAATGCTAACCACCTAACCCTAATGCTAACCACCTAACCCTAACGCTAACCACCTAACCCTAACCCTAATCTAACCCTAACTGCCTCACTGCCTAAACCTAATGCTAACCACCTAAACCTAACACTAACCCCCTAACGCTAACCACCTAACCCTAACGCTAACCACCTAACCCTAATGCTAACCACCTAACACTAACGCTAACCACCTAACCCTAACGCTAACCACCTAACCCTAACGCTAACCACCTAACCCTAACGCTAACCACCTAACCCTAACACTAACCACCTAACCAAATGCTAACCACCTAACCCTAACACTAACCACCTAACCATAACACTAACCACCTAACCCTAACGCTAACCACCTAACCCTAATCTAACCCTAACTGCCTCACTGCCTAAACCTAATGCTAATCACCTAAACCTAATGCTAACCACCTAACCCTAACCCTAATCTAACCCTAACTGCCTCACTACCTAAACCTAATGCTAATCACCTAACCCTAATGCTAACCACCTAACCCTAACGCTAACCACTTAACCCCAACGCTAATCACCTAACCCTAATGCTAACCACCTAACGCTAATTACCTAACCCTAATGCTAACCACCTAACACTAACCACCTAACCCTAACCCTAACGCTAACCACCTAACCCTAATGCTAACCACCTAACCTTAACGCTAACCACCTAACCCTAACGCTAATCACCTAACCCTAATGCTAACCACCTAACCATAACGCTAACCACCCAACCCTAACCCTAATCTAACCCTAACTGCCTCACTGCCTAAACCTAATGCTAATCACATAACCCTAACGCTAACCACCTAACCCTAACGCTAACCACCTAACCTTAACACTAACCACCTAACCCTAATGCTAACCACCTAACCCTAATGCTAACCACCTAACCCTAATGCTAACCACCTAACCCTAACGCTAACCACCTAACCCTAACCCTAATCTAACCCTAACTGCCTCACTATCTAAACCTAATGCTAACCACCTAACCCTAACACTAACCCCCTAACGCTAACCACCTAACCCTAACCACCTAACCCTAACACTAACCCCCTAACGCTAACCACCTAACCCTAACGCTAACCACCTAACCCTAATGCTAACCACCTAACACTAACGCTAACCACTTAACCCCAACGCTAATCACCTAACCCTAATGCTAACCACCTAACGCTAATTACCTAACCCTAATGCTAACCACCTAACACTAACCACCTAACCCTAACCCTAACGCTAACCACCTAACCCTAATGCTAACCACCTAACCTTAACGCTAACCACCTAACCCTAACGCTAATCACCTAACCCTAATGCTAACCACCTAACCATAACGCTAACCACCCAACCCTAACCCTAATCTAACCCTAACTGCCTCACTGCCTAAACCTAATGCTAATCACATAACCCTAACGCTAACCACCTAACCTTAACACTAACCACCTAACCCTAATGCTAACCACCTAACCCTAATGCTAACCACCTAACCCTAATGCTAACCACCTAACCCTAACGCTAACCACCTAACCCTAACCCTAATCTAACCCTAACTGCCTCACTATCTAAACCTAATGCTAACCACCTAACCCTAACACTAACCCCCTAACGCTAACCACCTAACCCTAACGCTAACCACCTAACCCTAATGCTAACCACCTAACACTAACGCTAACCACCTAACCCTAATGCTAACCACCTAACCCTAACGCTAACCACCTAACCCTAACGCTAACCACCTAACCCAAATGCTAACCACCTAACCCTAACGCTAACCACCTAACCCTAACGCTAACCACCTAACCCAAATGCTAACCACCTAACCCTAACGCTAACCACCTAACCCTAACACTAACCACCTGCAGGCTTGCGTTGTTGTTATTATTAGTGGCTTCTGTAATTTTTTAATAGCGAGGAATATTTCACTTTCTCTGTTCATAGGAGTAACAACATGAATTTGTGCATTAAATAATAATACGGTGTGACTCGAGTTTCGCCATCAGCTGGAAGACGGTGTCCCTTTTTGGTCAGTGTCAGTCGAGGAAAGGGAGAGCGGCGTGATGAGAGGCGGAGCCTCAGTCTTCTGCTCTCTCCCTCCGCTGAGACCGACCATCAGATGCAGGCACCATCAGCCCCGTAAAAATAAAAAAACGAATTATTTAAATGTATGCTCACTCAGCTGTGCTTCACAAGTAATACAACAACGTATCTATTACCGGTGTGATCATATAGCCTACCTCAAATTTAGAAATATAATGTCCCGAACAACAACGCATTCATTGGCAGGGCAATTCAAGCAAAGCCAATATGCGGTGATAATGTACTGGGCCTATAGCTTACTGCACAAACCTCATTGCTACAGTACTGTTTTTAATTGGTTAATGTTGCATAGGCTAACATTTTTTTACGTCATTGTTATGAGAATTATTTAACAAACTATCTCAGTGTCTCTGTGCGTCTCCCAAAAGGTTGTAATGTTTTTGGATCAAGAAACGGACAGAGTCCCAGTTGCAATAGTCAGAGATCTTTATTCATTGAGAATTCTGCCACAAAATGGTCGTACAATATTTTTATACGCACACATCATAAGAAAATCCCACCCCTCTGTAGGCCGGCTGTAGTTTTCCACTTTAAAACTGATCTCCTGACCATCAGTTCACACACACACACACATACACACACACACATACATACACACACACACATACATACAAACACATATACACTCCCTGCATTCCTCAGTTATCGCTGTTCTCACAATATTCTGCACCATGTTTAACAGTTCTCCTTCTTCTTCGCCATCCGGTCTAACTCCTCCTCACGTTGCTAAATAGTAACACAATGTCATAATCTTTACTGGTCCTACACTCACACATTACCAGGTAGTAGATTCTAACACATCTCACACAGTTTCGGAGTATAATAATTAGTCACTACTAAGAAAGTACTAATCATACTTAAAACAAGAACATTTCACAACTATATTTAAGGGTGGAACATTTAGTCATTACTTTTAACCTGTATATATTTTAATTTCTATATCAGTCATGTTAAAAACATATCTGAGCGGTAGATCTCGGCTTGCATTTTCAAGTGATCTTGACTCAGGAAAGGTTGGTGACCACTGTTCTAGAGTTTCCCCTGTTAACACTACCAACGTTTCCCTTTACCGTGGCAAGTGTGATCGAATCAACATAATATTAGGTACTTTCATCGCAACATACCGAAACAAAACAAACTATGCAAGAGATTTTGTTGTAGGCAGAACGCATCAGAGTAGGATTCTATTGCATTGACATGCACTACTCAGCCCATACTTTACATAGACCGGTGTGGCATAACCAATCAGAGCTGCGGTAGGCCTGTATGCAAATAGATCATTGCCATATATGGATCTGTGCCATTTACTTTGAACTGGACTGTGTTAACAGCATGAGCGGTCGTGAGTAGATGCGCTTGTTTTGAGATCAAAGCGAGAGCTGCATGTAGCCACGTGTGCACATTTAGTTCATATTCTTTGCTAGTTAGTGAGTTATTAGCCCAGTTATAGATCATTTGTAGTCAGCAATAGAGGAATGATTGCTTCCTACAAGAGCACAACACGTATACATTTGTAGACATCTTTGAAAAGCTAGTCAGGTAAAGAGCTTTTTTTTGTCTTAAAGGGGCAGTGTTGTATTCTGATACAGGCTTGAATAAGCTAAGTAGCCAATAGGCAGAGGGTAGCATAATTTGTCTTGATTCTCTATAATAATGGTATGGGAATAATAATGTATTTTATTTTGTAAAGTGGTTTCTTGCATCAAACAACACAACAACATTTTCAGTCACCTCCTTGTCTGAAGGACAAGTGGATGAACAGGTTAATGTCAAGCCCTGCATGTTTTTTTTCAAAAGTCTAATGGAAAGTAGGCCTACATTGAACATCACACATTGGCTGCTAATGTAGGCTGAATGATAGAACAGCTATTTCCATGTTAGAATGTTGTTGGATGCATTTTCTCCATTGTTGTTGATGGTAGGCCACTCTGGTAGGCCTACATTATGATCAAATAGCCACAGTAGCCTACTTGGCCACTGTTAAAACTGTAACTTAAAGCGGGTACAGCCTCAGTGTTCACAGGAAACAGCCTCCGTGTTCACAGGAAACGCGCGCCGGAAGTTGCACAGAATTTTCACAATGTTCAAGTTTGCGCTCGGCAGACCTGGAATTTGCTACGTGGCAACAAAAAAAAACAATTGAGGGAACATTCCTCCTGACTACGGCTGTGTTGAGCATCGGCATCACTGGGTTGTAAGACTTTAAACCTGAGTTACCTAACCCTTACCTTAACTAACCCAAAACCTTCCCATAGCCTTCTAACCTTAACCCTTACCACAGCCATAGTATATTTTAAACAGTTTACTATACTAACTATGCTAACTATGCTATGCTAACTATGCTACACTAACAACAAACATGAAGTCATTTAATTCCAGGCCAGTGTCTATTTGAGCCCCTTTGTCAGAAGATCAGAGTAATCTCTATTTCTCATGTCAATTCTCATATCCGCTCATCCGGAGACCCCAGTAGCTCTCAATGCAGTGCTTTATGAACCTGTCACAGGAACTTCATCCACAACACAATCCTCATCAGAAACATGTCACTGCTAGTGATCAGATAGAACCGTTCTGATGAACCCGCCAGTAGAGCCTATGTTGTCATTTGGGTCATCTGAGCCTCTATCATCAACCCGGGATGAATGGGTGTTTGAGAATTTATCAGCGTCAAAGCACATATTATATAATATAAAATATGCCAGTTAACAGATGTTTCTATCCAAAGTGACTTACAGTACAGTGAGTACATACTATATTAGTGCATTTATGGGCTTCCTGTGGGAATTGAACCCCCAACCTTGGTGTTGCTGGCCCCCCCCATGCTTTTACCAACCGAGCCACACAGGACCGCTTGCAGTCATCGTGCTGCTAGTGTTATAGAGATGTCGTCTGTCTGGGGCTCCTCTGTCAGTTCTGCTAGTGTTATAGAGATGTCGTCTGTCCTCTGTCAGTTCTGCTAGTGTTATAGAGATGTCGTCTGTCTGGGGCTCCTCTGTCAGTTCTGCTAGTGTTATAGAGATGTCCTCTGTCCTCTGTCAGTTCTGCTAGTGTTATAGAGATGTCGTCTGTCCTCTGTCAGTTCTGCTAGTGTTATAGAGATGTCGTCTGTCCTCTGTCAGTTCTGCTAGTGTTATAGAGATGTCGTCTGTCCTCTGTCAGTTCTGCTAGTGTTATAGAGATGTCGTCTGTCTGGGGCTCCTCTGTCAGTGCTTGGCTCATTCATGTCTGACCTCTGACCTCATTGCTTGCCTACATGCTACGGACCAAAATGGTCAATGTTTAAAACATTTGATAATCTAGTCCCGTGGATGGGCGTGATTGAAAGTATTCTCTTTGTGCTCTTTTACAGACTCAACTCAAGGGGTCTATGGCAGCCTTTTTATTGCAAAGTAGGGACAACCCAATGAAGGCTCTAGGCATGGTCGCTGGCGTCATCAGCATATTGGTAGGGGTCACTGTCTTGATCTCCACGGCTATGTTCTTGCGCAACACAAAGTCCAACAGGATAATGCCGGCACGTCGCATCATCATCAGACGGAGACCGCCAAGGGACCGCAAGCCGTGGACTTTTAACGTCCCGTTCCGTGGTGGCGGAAATGACTCGTCGAACAAGTTCGTCGTAGCCGACCCGGAAGCAGGGAGTGTCAACCTCAACCCCAACAACAACAGCGGCCCCCAGTGCTCCAGGTCAAAGCCCAAGCCTTCGCCCCCTCGAGCTCCCTGCCTGCCCCCTCCATCCTGCCCCCCTCCGTCCTCCAACCCCAGACCCAGTGAGAGGCCCCGGCCCTGGGCAGAAGTGCCCACCGTCTCTGGGGCTCTGACCTCCAAGGGCTCCAGGAGATCCAGCCAGAGCAGGGAGATCCCCGTCAGCTCCGAGAGTTCTAGGATCCCCGTCAGCTCAGCCCTGGTCTCTGAACTCAAAATGAGGCTGGAGCAGAAAATCATTGAGAGCAACTCAAGCTATTATTGAACCTGAAAGTTGTGGTGTGCTGGCTCTCTAACCAATCTTTCAGTAATTGTCTGGACCGCTGAAGGGGTGCTCAGTCCTAGGATTGTAAAACTGCAATTGTAAAGGAAGGTTGAGGACAGCAGTTTTAATTTCCTTCTAAATGTTATTGATGACGCATTTTCAAAGCAAGTCCTTTGTCAAAGCAATGTTGCAACACATTTGACTGAACCTATTGAATCCAACCAGTTCTACGTGTGTTATTAAAGATGTTAACATAACGTTGGATAGTTGTATCCATGGACCTATGGACCCTGGTCAAAAATAGTGCACTATATAGGGAATAGGGTGCCATTTGGGACGCAGTCTCTGTCATCCAGCGTTAGAAATAACTAGAGACATTTCTGCTCTGCCATCTTGAGACGTGTAATGGGATCCTTGTTAGATAAGTCTCTGCATTGCTGCCACCTTGAGGGAAACAACATGTTAACAAGAGTGACTGAGGGGGAAATACTGGGCCATGTCTGAGCCAAGGATTACTGCGCATTTCTGTGTATACAGAACTGAACATATGTTCCTGATGTTTCCTGAACTGTTTTATTTTATTTGCTTAAGACCCTGCAATGTTTTCAAGAATAGTGCTTAAATATAGAATTAGGATTAATATGTAGGCTATGTTGCCACAGACAAATGTACTCATTTGTGCGTCAGAGCGATAATGCAGCTAACTGTATATAAAACAGCTATTAAATGAGAGATATTCTTGACAGGATAAATTCCATAGCTTAAAACATGAAGTGCTCATGGACCTGTGTAGTGACATTCTAACAGTGTCATATTTTGAGGTAGAGAAGTAGATGTTCTAGGATTATGACGCTCTTGTTTCAAATCACTAGCTTTTTTTTCTTTCTCTGTTTTTTTTTTTTTTCTTTCTTAAATGCTTTTACATTTCTAAAGGGGTCATCTTTTAATTGGGTGGGTTGGTGTTGGATTACTCATTTAAATGAAGGGATGTCTTTGTTGCTTCAGTAAATATCAAACTGTAGAAATGGACATAGATCATTTATTTACTGACACATGTGAGTCAAAATAAACAGCCGTTTCTCAAAATTGGCCATAAACTTGGTCAGATTTTTGAAGCATTCATTTCAACACTGTGTACAGTATGTTCACACTACATGAAAATGTTTTGGATGCAATATATTCTGTGTCTATGTTTGTAATGCTGTGTAACACTTGCCTGTCCCTTTAAGTGAAAACTTTAATATTGTCTTTATATTGATCATTTTGAAAATAATTATGTTGGGTGGTGATCTCGTTTCTTCATAGCAGCTAGATTTAAGTTTCAGAATACAATAAACCAGTTCTACAGAAATACGTTTGTGGGGGTGTAGTGAGATACCCAACGGGCTGGACGATTCTTTTCACATCACTCATCTTGAAAAAAAGTATATTAAAAACATGGAAATCAATGAATCCACCACCATTAACACAATGGAAAAAATATAATGATTTATTAGTGAAATAGAGATGGCACTAAGGATGGAGGTGTGAGCATACAGACACTAAGGATGGAGGTGTGAACATACAGGCACTAGGGATGGAGGTGTGAACATACAGGCACTAGGGATGGAGGTGTGAACATACAGGCACTAGGGATGGAGGTGTGAGCATACAGGCAGTAGGGATGGAGGTGTGAGCATACAGGCACTAGGGATGGAGGTGTGAACATACAGGCACTAGGGATGGAGGTGTGAGCATACAGGCAGTAGGGATGGAGGTGTGAGCATACAGGCAGTAGAGATGGAGGTGTGAGCATACAGGCACTAGGGATGGAGGTGTGAACATACAGGCACTAGGGATGGAGGTGTGAGCATACAGGCAGTAGGGATGGAGGTGTGAGCATACAGGCACTAGGGATGGAGGTGTGAACATACAGGCACTAGGGATGGAGGTGTGAACATACAGGCACTAGGGATGGAGGTGTGAGCATACAGGCAGTAGGGATGGAGGTGTGAGCATACAGGCACTAGGGATGGAGGTGTGAACATACAGGCACTAGGGATGGAGGTGTGAACATACAGGCAGTAGGGATGGAGGTGTGAGCATACAGGCACTAGGGATGGAGGTGTGAGCATACAGGCAGTAGGGATGGAGGTGTGAACATACAGGCACTAGGGATGGAGGTGTGAGCATACAGGCAGTAGGGATGGAGGTGTGAGCATGCAGGCACTAGGGATGGAGGTGTGAGCATACAGGCACTAGGGATGGAGGTGTGAACATGGAGGCACTAGGGATGGAGGTGTGAGCATGCAGGCACTAGGGATGGAGGTGTGAGCATACAGGCACTAGGGATGGAGGTGTGAGCATACAGGCAGTAGGGATGGAGGTGTGAACATACAGGCACTAGGGATGGAGGTGTGAACATGCAGGCAGTAGGGATGGAGGTGTGAGCATGCAGGCACTAGGGATGGAGGTGTGAGCATGCAGGCACTAGGGATGGAGGTGTGAGCATGTGGGTCTGGGCAGAGGAGATGTAGTCATTGTTTCTATGCGTCTGTAAGTTGCTGTTCGTATGTGTATGTTTCTATTTGGTGTGAAAGAAAAATGGAAAAAATTGAGAAATAAAAATATATTTTTGTGTCCTGCATTAAATGACCAGTAAATAAAATAAAACATTGTCACGATAGGTACTGTACTGTCTGTCATTATTCAGTTCAAGCACACAAAGGCTGGGATTCAATCAAAGGCGTGTTGTCGACAAGTGCATTGCACTTGACTTTTAAAGGTAATTTACATTATAGCCGACATCCAGGCTATTCGTTATTGTCCTAAGTTAATGCTGTCTGGTTTCCTCACTGTCCCTGGGTACCTTTATGGAAAAACCAACTCTCACATATGGAATTGTATTTTCACATGTGAAAATTAAATTTGCACTTTCACATGTGAAAAACGTTGAAATGTTTCACGTCATGTGTAGTTTTATGGGGAATTTTGCATCCCCATGTTGTCACATTTATTTCACGAGATCATGTTTTCACATGTGCTCAAATGTTTTCACGTGTAGTGTTATCACATGTTTTCACGTGTAGTGTTATCACATGTTTTCACCTGTAGTGTTCTCACATGTTTTCACCTGTAGTGTTATCACATGTTATCACATTAACTTCACATAAGATCACGTGATCACCTGTGAAATTCATGTGTTTTTTCCCGTAATTTGACCAATGTCAATTATATTAACCCTTTAGATTGAACCCTGTTGCTTGTTTAAACATTCCCATTAACACCCTATACTGCATTCATCTGACCTGCACCATCTTCCTAATCTTCATTCGTGACCCTCTATCCTCTATTCACTCATTCAAGGGAAATGCTCACTTAGACATAATCGGTTTTTGTCTTTTGGCGACTGAGAATGTTGATAGCAAAGTTCAGTAGTCAAACCAACCTCTATCAGATCAACAGTCAAACCAACCTCTATCAGATCAACAGTCAAACCAACCTCAGTCAGTTCAGTAGTCAAACCAACCTCAGTCAGTTCAGTAGTCAAACCAACCTCAGTCAGTTCAGTAGTCAAACCAACCTCAGTCAGTTCAGTAGTCAAACCAACCTCAGTCAGTTCAGTAGTCAAACCAACCTCAGTCAGTTCAGTAGTCAAACCAACCTCAGTCAGTTCAGTAGTCAAACCAACCTCAGTCAGTTCAGTAGTCAAACCAACCTGTCAGTTCAGTAGTCAAACCAACCTCAGTCAGTTCAGTAGTCAAACCAACCTCAGTCAGTTCAGTAGTCAAACCAACCTCAGTCAGTTCAGTAGTCAAACCAACCTCAGTCAGTTCAGTAGTCAAACCAACCTCAGTCAGTTCAGTAGTCAAACCAACCTCAGTCAGATCAGTAGTCAAACCAACCTCAGTCAGTTCAGTAGTCAAACCAACCTCAGTCAGTTCAGTAGTCAAACCAACCTCAGTCAGTTCAGTAGTCAAACCAACCTCAGTCAGTTCAGTAGTCAAACCAACCTCAGTCAGTTCAGTAGTCAAACCAACCTCAGTCAGATCAGTAGTCAAACCAACCTCAGTCAGTTCAGTAGTCAAACCAACCTCAGTCAGTTCAGTAGTCAAACCAACCTCAGTCAGATCAGTAGTCAAACCAACCTCAGTCAGTTCAGTAGTCAAACCAACCTCAGTCAGTTCAGTAGTCAAACCAACCTCAGTCAGTTCAGTAGTCAAACCAACCTCAGTCAGATCAGTAGTCAAACCAACCTCAGTCAGTTCAGTAGTCAAACCAACCTCAGTCAGTTCAGTAGTCAAACCAACCTCAGTCAGTTCAGTAGTCAAACCAACCTCTATCAGATCAGTAGTCAAACCAACCTCTATCAGATCAGTAGTCAAACCAACCTCAGTCAGTTCAGTAGTCAAACCAACCACAGTCAGTTCAGTAGTCAAACCAACCTCAGTCAGTTCAGTAGTCAAACCAACCTCAGTCAGTTCAGTAGTCAAACCAACCTCAGTCAGTTCAGTAGTCAAACCAACCTCAGTCAGTTCAGTAGTCAAACCAACCTCAGTCAGTTCAGTAGTCAAACCAACCTCAGTCAGTTCAGTAGTCAAACCAACCTCAGTCAGTTCAGTAGTCAAACCAACCTCAGTCAGTTCAGTAGTCAAACCAACCTCAGTCAGTTCAGTAGTCAAACCAACCTCAGTCAGTTCAGTAGTCAAACCAACCTCAGTCAGTTCAGTAGTCAAACCAACCTCAGTCAGTTCAGTAGTCAAACCAACCTCAGTCAGTTCAGTAGTCAAACCAACCTCAGTCAGTTCAGTAGTCAAACCAACCTCAGTCAGTTCAGTAGTCAAACCAACCTCAGTCAGTTCAGTAGTCAAACCAACCTCAGTCAGTTCAGTAGTCAAACCAACCTCAGTCAGTTCAGTAGTCAAACCAACCTCAGTCAGTTCAGTAGTCAAACCAACCTCAGTCAGTTCAGTAGTCAAACCAACCTCAGTCAGTTCAGTAGTCAAACCAACCTCAGTCAGTTCAGTAGTCAAACCAACCTCAGTCAGTTCAGTAGTCAAACCAACCTCAGTCAGTTCAGTAGTCAAACCAACCTCAGTCAGTTCAGTAGTCAAACCAACCTCAGTCAGTTCAGTAGTCAAACCAACCACAGTCAGTTCAGTAGTCAAACCAACCTCAGTCAGTTCAGTAGTCAAACCAACCTCTATCAGATCAGTAGTCAAACCAACCTCAGTCAGTTCAGTAGTCAAACCAACCACAGTCAGATCAGTAGTCAAACCAACCTCAGTCAGTTCAGTAGTCAAACCAACCTCAGTCAGTTCAGTAGTCAAACCAACCTCAGTCAGTTCAGTAGTCAAACCAACCTCAGTCAGTTCAGTATTCAAACCAACCTCAGTCAGTTCAGTAGTCAAACCAACCTCAGTCAGTTCAGTAGTCAAACCAACCTCAGTCAGATCAGTAGTCAAACCAACCTCAGTCAGTTCAGTAGTCAAACCAACCTCAGTCAGTTCAGTAGTCAAACCAACCTCGGTCAGTTCAGTAGTCAAACCAACCTCGGTCAGTTCAGTAGTCAAACCAACCTCAGTCAGTTCAGTAGTCAAACCAACCTCAGTCAGATCAGTAGTCAAACCAACCTCTATCAGATCAGTAGTCAAACCAACCTCAGTCAGTTCAGTAGTCAAACCAACCTCAGTCAGATCAGTAGTCAAACCAACCTCTATCAGATCAGTAGTCAAACCAACCTCAGTCAGTTCAGTAGTCAAACCAACCTCAGTCAGTTCAGTAGTCAAACCAACCTCAGTCAGTTCAGTAGTCAAACCAACCTCAGTCAGTTCAGTAGTCAAACCAACCTCAGTCAGTTCAGTAGTCAAACCAACCTCAGTCAGTTCAGTAGTCAAACCAACCTCAGTCAGTTCAGTAGTCAAACCAACCTCAGTCAGATCAGTAGTCCAACCAACCTCAGTCAGTTCAGTAGTCAAACCAACCTCAGTCAGTTCAGTAGTCAAACCAACCTCAGTCAGTTCAGTAGTCAAACCAACCTCAGTCAGTTCAGTAGTCAAACCAACCTCAGTCAGTTCAGTAGTCAAACCAACCTCAGTCAGTTCAGTAGTCAAACCAACCTCAGTCAGTTCAGTAGTCAAACCAACCTCAGTCAGTTCAGTAGTCAAACCAACCTCAGTCAGTTCAGTAGTCAAACCAACCTCAGTCAGTTCAGTAGTCAAACCAACCTCAGTCAGTTCAGTAGTCAAACCAACCTCAGTCAGTTCAGTAGTCAAACCAACCTCAGTCAGTTCAGTAGTCAAACCAACCTCAGTCAGTTCAGTAGTCAAACCAACCTCAGTCAGATCAGTAGTCAAACCAACCTCAGTCAGTTCAGTAGTCAAACCAACCTCAGTCAGTTCAGTAGTCAAACCAACCTCAGTCAGTTCAGTAGTCAAACCAACCTCAGTCAGTTCAGTAGTCAAACCAACCTCAGTCAGTTCAGTAGTCAAACCAACCTCAGTCAGTTCAGTAGTCAAACCAACCTCAGTCAGTTCAGTAGTCAAACCAACCTCAGTCAGATCAGTAGTCAAACCAACCACAGTCAGTTCAGTAGTCAAACCAACCTCAGTCAGTTCAGTAGTCAAACCAACCTCAGTCAGTTCAGTAGTCAAACCAACCTCAGTCAGTTCAGTAGTCAAACCAACCTCAGTCAGTTCAGTAGTCAAACCAACCTCAGTCAGTTCAGTAGTCAAACCAACCTCAGTCAGTTCAGTAGTCAAACCAACCTCAGTCAGTTCAGTAGTCAAACCAACCTCAGTCAGATCAGTAGTCAAACCAACCACAGTCAGTTCAGTAGTCAAACCAACCTCAGTCAGTTCAGTAGTCAAACCAACCTCAGTCAGTTCAGTAGTCAAACCAACCTCAGTCAGTTCAGTAGTCAAACCAACCTCAGTCAGTTCAGTAGTCAAACCAACCTCAGTCAGTTCAGTAGTCAAACCAACCTCAGTCAGTTCAGTAGTCAAACCAACCTCAGTCAGTTCAGTAGTCAAACCAACCTCAGTCAGTTCAGTAGTCAAACCAACCTCAGTCAGATCAGTAGTCAAACCAACCTCAGTCAGTTCAGTAGTCAAACCAACCTCAGTCAGATCAGTAGTCAAACCAACCTCAGTCAGTTCAGTAGTCAAACCAACCTCAGTCAGTTCAGTAGTCAAACCAACCTCAGTCAGTTCAGTAGTCAAACCAACCTCAGTCAGTTCAGTAGTCAAACCAACCTCAGTCAGATCAGTAGTCAAACCAACCTCAGTCAGATCAGTAGTCAAACCAACCTCAGTCAGTTCAGTAGTCAAACCAACCTCTATCAGATCAGTAGTCAAACCAACCTCAGTCAGTTCAGTAGTCAAACCAACCTCAGTCAGTTCAGTAGTCAAACCAACCTCTATCAGATCAGTAGTCAAACCAACCTCAGTCAGTTCAGTAGTCAAACCAACCTCAGTCAGATCAGTAGATAGGGGTAAGAAAAATCTGGATTTCCTGCATATTCACTCCCGATTCCGTGAATCTTCCAACCGGGATTTATGGAAAACCTGAACATTTTGGAAAAGTTACCTGAATTGTTAACTTAATAAAGTGAAAGACATAAACGTATGATGATACAAATCACAGAAGTAGAATATCTTTAACTCCACAATAGATGTGCATTTATTGAAGACTATACATGTTTTGATCACATTGGCATGTGAAAGAAATATATTTTAGTCAATTGTTGAATACAAAAGTACATTCAAGTCAATTTAAGAGTAGACTAATTACCCCTTAATGTGACAGATAATGTGTATTTTATGTATAAAAACAGATATCAGAACGGATCATCTAATGCAGTCACTCAGAGAAGATCTCATGCTGCTCCTGAGTGGTGCAGCGGTCTAAGGCACTGCATCTCAGTGCTAGAGGCGTCACTACAGACCCCCTGGTTCGATTCCAGGCTGTATCACAACCGGCCGTGATTGGGAGTCCCATAGGGCGGGCGCACAATTGGCCCAGCGTCGTCCGGGTTTGGCCGGTGTAGGCCGTCACTGTAAATAAGAAGTTGTTCTTAACTGACTTGCCTAGTTAAATAAAGGTACAATAAATAACTTCTCTCTGAGAGACATGGTTAAGACCTAAGTAGCACACTATTCTCTGTGTAGGGCACTACTTTTGACCAGCCTATGGGATTTTGGTAGGGAGCTATTAGGACCCTGCTGTCTCTCTTCACCCCCAACTCTAATCCTCATCATCCCACCCCAAAACAGGAAAACAATAGCAAAGAAGCCTCATTCATTACAAAGGTCGTAGTGCAAAGGCATGGTTACTGTCTATTTGACTGAACCTGGTGTGGCGCTAAAGGAATGTGTATCAATGAGCAGAGAGGAAATGCAGTTCATTACATTCTGAAGACAATTAAAATATTTCAACTATATTATTATGTATAGAAGCAACATTCATGATTTCTTGCCAGATTAGTTTTTTCTTTTAAAACAGAGAACAATCAAGCTAAATAAAACATATCCCAAAGATACAGTATATCAACTTTAAAAAAAGAAACATTTGATTACTTACAGACAGGGCATTTTGATAACACATAAAACAATATACTCTTCCTACAGACATGGAAAAAAGGCATTTCACTCTTGACTACTTTAAGCTTTACGGATGTGTTTCCTAAAGGTTCACTTCACAGAAGACTGCTCCCTATTTTTACCTATTTTTTTCGTTAAAACCTAGAGCTAATAAAGCTTTGCTCCAATGGTTGTCTCTGGTGGATCTTGTGCTCTGCCCTTGTGGTTGTTTTTATCCTGGGAGGACCTCCTCTTCATCATCACCTCTTCAGAGTCACGACAGAGTCCTTCATCGCTGGTGGCCTGTAGGCTGTCGAAGGTCCCCTGTCTCTCCCCATTCGTCCTCAGGGTCTTCTCCTGCCGCCTCCTCCTCTTACACTGCTCCGTACAGCGGTCCAGGCAGCTGAACGTACATCTGGTGTCGGTGGTGCAGGCGTACATGCCCACGGGCACCGCCAGCCCCATGACGCACACGATCACCATAATATGGATGAGCTTCTCCCGTTGTTCCAGCTGGCTGATGTCACTTCCTGTTACGAACACGATGCACTGGCCGGCGCGAGGCGTCTGATTCTTCAACGTCACACACACCTCGTATTTAGTAACCGGTAGGAGGTCGTCGACCGAATATGTGTTGATGCCCGGCCCGATGTATGTCAACTCCTTTTTGTCGGAGTGGTATTTCCCCAAATGGATGGTGAACCAGGTTTCTGTTGGGTTGTCTGTCGCAGCGTACCACTCCAGAGTGATGCCGTAGACCGTCTGCTTGGAGATGCGGATGTCGATGTAGATGTTCTCGTCGGCCGAGGCCAGGAGGAACGGGGGAGGAGACATGGCGGCACCGCCGGAGGACGAGGCGTTGAAAGACTTGATGTTGACCAGGAAACTGACGGAGGAGTTGCCGATGAAGTTGTTGGCGAAGCAGGTGTAGACACCTCGGTCCGCCATGTGGAGGGATGGGATGACCAGCTGAGATCTGACGGTCTCATCGTCCACACGGGTCTCTGAGACTGAAGAGGGAGAGAAAGGAGAATTATCCCACTGGGCACACACTGGTTGAATCAACGTTGTTTCCACGTCATTTCAATCAAATTACGTTGAACCAACGTGGAATAGACGTTGAATTGACGTCTTTGCCCAGTGGGATGTTACAACTTCATCAACAAGACAGACCTACTCTGCATACATCATTGTGGGTGTTGAGTTGTTGGTGTTTAAACAGGTACATATTGTATATTTACAGTATTTACAGTAATATGTTGCATTAGACATTATCGTTGAGATTGCCTACAAGAAAGGCTGGGACAAACTGTTGCAATCAAGCTATGGCTTTTCTACTTAGAAACACCAATAGCCTACCAAAGTCATGAATGACATACACACGCATTAGCCCACTTGTCCTAAATCATGTCATCAAAGTGGTGTAGCTTACAATAAACTATGACTGACATGATATCATGGTAAATACCCCACTGCAGCAAAGTCACAGCAATCTAATGGATGATAGCCTAGAAGTTGCAATTAAATAAAACCTTACCAGTAAATCCCCTTATAATCTTCAGGTTGTATGACCAGTGGATGGCGGGGTCAGGCCTGGCTTTGACTAAGCACTGGAGGGTTACATTGTCCCCCAGCGACACCGTCATGTTGGTTTCTGAGGCTGAGGCCTCGGGTTTCATACATGTTTTCAAACCGACCTCGTGGAAGAACTTTCCAGCCCTGGAACTCGGGGCCGTGCACGTCAGGTACGAGTTCATCAGAATTAGAGGTGGACTAACGGTTTTGATAAACTCAAGGAAACCTTTGAGGCGGCAGTCACACAGCCAAGGGTTGTCGTGCAGCGCTAAAACGACGTTGGCCTCTCCACTGCTGGCCTCTTTACCTCCGTTTCTCTCCTGCGTGTTGAGGAGAGGCCAGTTGAGGAAGACATCCCTGGATATGACGGTAAGCTGATTGAAGGATAAGTCTAAATAAGTCAGGCCTGGTAGTTGTCTCAGGGCGGATTCCGGGAGCACGTCTAGTCGGTTGCGTTTCAGGTCCAAAATCTTCAGGTTCGGCGTGTCCTGGAACGCTGTCCATGGGACTGAACGCAGCTTGTTTCCCTGTAGCCGCAGTTCCGTTAAATTCGTCAGCCCCTCCAGACTCTTGACGTTCATCAGGGTGATGTCGTTGAAATTCAACCACAGAGACGCCAAGGCGTTAACGGTAGCGAAGGAGCGGCGAGGTAATTCGGTCAGGTGGGAATTCTCTATTCGGATTTTACTGAAGTCATTTGGAACGTTGTCTGGGATTCGTCCCATGGCGGTTTCCATGCAAAGTAAGGATCTAAAATCAAACAAAAACATTGTGGGTTATGGAAGTACGGTTAGAATAAGTTATCTATATTCATTTAACGGACACAGACGGCAGGTAGCATAGCGGTTAAGTGCCTATTATGTGAAAAAATCTGTGGACGTGCTCCTGTAAATCGCTCTGGATAAGAGCGTCTGCTAAATGACTAAAATGTAAAAATTGTATCTCTCCACATTGTCCATTGTTTAAACCAGTCATGAAAATCCACCACTGAGTTCAGCAATAGGCTACACTTGATCAGTCACTACTGCATAACCGTACTGACACGGTAAGGAAACTCGGGACAAAACTAGGTCGCCTACGAAAGGACTGACAACAAACAACTTACTTTCCCAAGTTGTCATTTGTGCAAGAGCAGCCGGGTAAACAGGAAGTTGAGGCAGGAATGACTTTGTAGAATAGCAGAGCTATAGCTAATGGCGTATAGAAGGTGGCCATATTTCTTTAGCAGAAACCCATGTGAAGCTTTAGAGCAGGTCATCTCCACAGGGACGGACAGTAGAGGTAAACCTATTACCTTAATCTCCCTTGATGCAATCCCTTTAAGACACCAGAGGATATGTTAAACACGCTGGAAGTTTGTATTTTTAGCAATACGTTTTGTTGTGTGGTGGCCGGTAGCATAGTGGGTAGAGAGGCAAGCCAGTAACTGGAAAGTCGCCAGTTCGTAAACCCGGGTCTGACTGGAAAAATCAGGCGGGAAGTGAGCTGGCAACCGGATGGTTGCTGCTATCAAATCCTAGATGCCATTGCCTGCCGTTGTGCCCTTAACCCCCCACAACAACAGCTCCAAGGGCGCCCGGTGTGGTAGCTCCCCGCACCTCTCCAAAAAACCTGTATGTCTTTCGGAGGGGTTGAGTTAAAAGCGGAAGTCAAATTTTGGTTGGACCTTGTGTGCAATTGACCAATAAAGTATTCTTAATCTCTATAAATGAATGGAACATTTCAGAAATAATGTGACTTCTCAGAAAAATACTTACTTGATATTAAATATGCACCGACAGTGACTTGACAAAAAAAAGTAGATAATCAGGACGTATAGTATGCAATCTATAGATCAGGCCAATACAAACCATTGAAAAAAATTGCACTATATACATTACATTTACATTTACATTTATGTCATTTAGCAGACGCTCTTATCCAGAGCGACTTACAAATTAGTAGCTAGCAAGATGGAGATCACGTAGGCTATTTTTAATGAGTGCATTTCCCAAGTGGCTAGTTTACGTCAAACCACTGCAAAGTTTTTGGCTGCAAACTTTGGTTTTGAATCGCAACGTTCTGGCATGTATGCCTCGTGATTTGTTGGTATACCCAACGCCTATTATTTTGTATTCTGCATGAAACAAAGGATCCGTGCCTATTAATTGAGGAACGTTGGAAGAGCTCTTCAGACATATGTACGTAGTCTGCAAACTGTACTGTACAAAGGAAACGACCACAGTGGCCATGACAAGCAATCTAGTTGTGACCAGCACCATGGACAGCGCCGTACGACGCGCTAAACCAAACATAGGCTATCACGTGGCGCTATCCATGGCGCTGGTCACAATTTGTTTCCTTGTAAGCTAAGCTCTTCTCAGCCCTTCAAATTTATATTATACTGTATGGACTAAGACTTAGTTTAAACATATGCTATTGCCGAGCATACTGGTGCTACGCCTTGCTGTGGCTTGGCGCCATAATGTTTACATCTGTCTGTTAATCACCTCTTGATAATTTACTATTGACACCAGATGGATATCACCCCATTATGATGTTCTGTTTCTTTGAAACAGAACCTATCCTCTGATTTGCTTGAAAAAGTTGTTGTAAAAGTGTTCTGGGGAGGAACATGCTTTTATTGAGACGGTAAGGATTTAAGAGGACACAAACATTTATATAAAATATTTATTTATACATATATATATCAGATCAGATCATAGATACATATTACAAAATATATAGTATGTTAGATTTGATTGGACAGTAAACCTGGCACATTAACATATATGGTAAATACACAGAGGTACAAAATATCTCTACAGATATGAGTTGCTTCACCAATACTCTACAAACACATGACATTGTCAAATAAAAACTATGCCAGAATTCTGAGCTCAGATTTCAGAATAACTGTCATTACGCTTCCTCTAAAAAGATGGGTTTCACGTATTCTAGTAGAACGTGCCATTTAGGGTTCCTTATGCCATTCTGATTCCACCAAGAACTTCTGGAAAACCTGGGAATGTTGCTAAAGTTACCATAATTTTGTAACCCTAGTGCCATTTCAAAGAAATGTAACTGCTTACAATAAATACCACCCTTTAAAAGTGCATGACAAATATAAAATGCTTATTTGCACATTTTAAGTACAATGAAATATTTGTTTTTTTACAGTTCACCAGGTCAAGGGTGGCCTTTATTCCCACAAGGCTGTATAATC
Source organism: Coregonus lavaretus (assembly GCF_964263955.1). Taxonomy (NCBI): domain Eukaryota; kingdom Metazoa; phylum Chordata; class Actinopteri; order Salmoniformes; family Salmonidae; genus Coregonus; species Coregonus lavaretus. Next base: position 43,129,328 of record NC_140012.1, on the reverse strand, counting down.
ACAGCTATGTCAACATTTATTCCTCATATTTATCTAGACTCACATATCCACCCCCACGTGTCCATGCAACTGTCCGTTGGTTTCTTCCCAGTCTCTGAGCAGTTTCACTCTGTGTATTCAGCTACACATCTACAGTACATCACTTGTCAGAAGAGACCAACCAACCAACTTAAGTTCTGGTTGAAAAGGACAGATTTCTCTGCTCTGTAAAGGTTGAGGCCATCATTTGGTATCAACAAAAGTACTCGTTAGGCGGTCCCTCAGTCCTACAAGTGGCCTCAGAGCCCACACTGGACCTAGCAGAGAGCAGTCTGTTGGACTCATCTGGGTGCTGCCTGGCAAGGTACTCCCCCTCCATCCCCTTGGGCTTTTGTCCCGGGGAGAGGGTCTCGAATGTCACATATGAGTCTTGGATATCTTTGGATTTCCTCCCCAGTAGCTTTTTACAGCGCTTCTTGAGCGCCCCGCAGCAGACGATCAACGTCAGGGGGACAGCGATCACGCAGGCCACGGTGATCACCACCACGTTAATGAGTTTCTGGGTGCCGCTAGCGCTGGCCGCCTCGTCCGTTGAGAAGATTACGCACTGCTCCTTTTTAGGGATCAGGCCTTTGACGCAGACGCAGGCGATGTACTTTGTCCTTGGCACAAGGCCCTCGATGGTGATCCGGTTCTTTCCCACGCCTACGTTGATCCTCCGCATGTCCCTCTCGCCGAAAACGGCGTACAGGACGCTGAACTCGGTGGTGTTCTTGGCTGTCGGGGCCCGCCAGTTCAGGGAGACGGTATGGTCGGTGTCCCCGATTACCTTCACCGATCGCACCACCCGTTTCTCCGGCGGTGCCGGCGCTTGTAAAGAAGAGGCGTTGGCTGCCAGGTTGCTAAGAACCTCCTTCTCCACTTCCTGCATTGCCGGCTCCTTGCTGGGAGGACCGGGCGTCTGTCCATCGGCCACGGTGTCCGAAATACTGTAGCTCTCGATATCATACTTCCCTGTGAAACCGCCCGGTCCTAGTGGCTCGATGATGGGCGTGGCTGCCGTGGTGGTTGGTGGAGGTATGTATCTGGCAACAAGTTTCTCCTGGTAGGCAGCTTTCCCAAACCCACCGGTTTTCCGTCCTCTTTGGTTTCTAGTCTTGGAGCTGCCACCTTGTTCCTCATTTTTAAAGGAGTCTGTGATAACCAGGGAGATGATGGCATCTGCAGTCCCCACAAAGTTGGTCGCTTTGCACATGTATTTCCCAGAGTCCCGGTAAGAGACGGCAGGCACACTCAGGATTGACCAAATGATTCCCTCCTTTGAAACTTCTTCCTGAACTGTAAAATAAATACAAACAAAAAGTGGTTAGAATGATTAGTGAAAAGAAAACAGTCCATCCATCTGTAATCTAGGCTATTTCAGCTTCTGACTGTACAATGCCAAAAATAGATGTCTTAAGTACTGTAGCTAGCTACTTATTCAGGCAACAGGCAGACGTATATATATATATATATGCCTAGCCTTCAGTCATGGCAGGTCTTAGCCTGATCCCAGATCTGTTTGTGCTGTCTTGCCAACTACGCCAAACAGTTTCCAAGACAGCACAAACAGATCTGGGATCAGGCTAAGACCTGCCATGACTAGAGCAGGTTTAGACACACTAAACCTGGAGCACGACAGAAATAAGTCAACTACATCCCTTTTTAGCATGTAGCTACTGCTTGTTCTTGGCTGTATATCTATGTGTTACACATCAAATAAATTCAATCAATCAATCAAGGAATCAATGAATCTCACCAGTGCCGTTCATCTGTTTGCCGTCTGCCCGGGTCCAGGACAGCTCTGGTATTGGGACTCCGATGGTTCCACAGCGAAGCAGGACGTTGTTCCCCAGGGAGCTCCTGACCCGGGCCACAGCCGTGTGGACCCGGGGCCCCTGGCACCTCTGGAGCGCCGTCTCGCTGAATAGCACCCCCGACAGGCTCTCTGGGTCAGCGCAGCTCAGCCTGGTGTCGATCAGAACCACGGAGGATGACGGAGACTTCTGGAATTGGACCAGGTCATAGAGCCGGCAGTCGCACAGCCATGGGTTGTCATGGAGACCTACAGTGATTAAGAAAATAAACAATTTCACCAGAATGTAAACATTTTAGTCATTTAGCAGATGCTCTTATCCAGAACAACTTACAGTCAGTACATTCAACTAAGGTAGGTAAATAAACTACAATGGAAAGTAAATAATCAGCACCACTTTTAGCATTGCAATAGATAACATTACTTTTATCATGGCAATAGATAACATTACTTTTATCATGGCAATAGATAACATTACTTTTAGCATGGCAATAGATAACATTACTTTTAGCATGGCAATAGATAACATTACTTTTAGCATGGCAATAGATAACATTACTTTTAGCATGGCAATAGATAACATTACTTTTATCATGGCAATAGATAACATTACTTTTAGCATGGCAATAGATAACATTACTTTTAGCATGGCAATAGATAACATTACTTTTATCATGGCAATAGATAATATTACTTTTAGCATGGCAATAGATAACATCACTTTTATCATGGCAATATATAACATTACTTTTAGCATTGCAATAGATAACATTACTTTTATCATGGCAATAGATAACATTACTTTTAGCATGGCAATAGATAATATTACTTTTATCATGGCAATAGATAACATTACTTTTAGCATGGCAATAGATAACATTACTTTTAGCATTGCAATAGATAACATTACATTTAGCATTGCTATAGATAACATTACTTTTATCATGGCAATAGATAACATTACTTTTATCATGGCAATAGATAACATTACTTTTAGCATGGCAATAGATAACATTACTTTTATCATGGCAATACATAACATTACTTTTATCATGGCAATAGATAACATTACTTTTAGCATTGCAATAGATAACATTACTTTTAGCATTGCAATAGATAACATTACATTTAGCATGGCAATAGATAACATTACTTTTATCATGGCAATAGATAACATTACTTTTAGCATGGCAATAGATAACATTACTTTTATCATGCAATAGATAACATTACTTTTAGCATTGCAATAGATAACATTACTTTTAGCATTGCAATCGATAACATTACTTTTAGCATTGCAATAAATAACATTACTTTTAGCATTGCAATAGATAACATTACTTTTATCATGGCAATGCATAACATTACTTTTATCATGGCAATAGATAACATTACTTTTAGCATTGCAATAGATAACATTACTTTTAGCATTGCAATAGATAACATTACTTTTAGCATTGCAATAGATAACATTACTTTTAGCATGGCAATAGATAACATTACTTTTAGCATTGCAATAGATAACATTACTTTTATCATGGCAATAGATAACATTACTTTTAGCATTGCAATAGATAACATTACTTTTAGCATTGCAATAGATAACATTACTTTTAGCATTGCAATAGATAACATTACTTTTATCATGGCAATAGATAACATTACTTTTAGCATTGCAATAGATAACATTACTTTTAGCATTGCAATAGATAACATTACTTTTAGCATGGCAATAGATAACATTACTTTTAGCATTGCAATAGATAACATTACTTTTATCATGGCAATAAATAACATTACTTTTAGCATTGCAATAGATAACATTACTTTTAGCATTACAATAGATAACATTACTTTTATCATGGCAATAGATACCATTACTTTTATCATGGCAATAGATAACATTACTTTTATCATGGCAATAGATAACATTACTTTTAGCATGGCAATAGATAACATTACTTTTATCATGGCAATAGATAACATTACTTTTATCATGGCAATAGATAACATTACTTTTAGCATGGCAATAGATAACATTACTTTTAGCATTACAATAGATAACATTACTTTTATCATGGCAATAGATAACATTACTTTTAGCATGGCAATAGATAACATTACTTTTAGCATGGCAATAGATAACATTACTTTTAGCATGGCAATAGATAACATTACTTTTATCATGGCAATAGATAACATTACTTTTAGCATGGCAATATATAACATTACTTTTATCATGGCAATAGATAACATTACTTTTAGCATGGCAATAGATAACATTACTTTTATCATGGCAATAGATAACATTACTTTTATCATGGCAATAGATAACATTACTTTTAGCATTGCAATAGATAACATTACTTTTAGCATTGCAATAGATAACATTACTTTTAGCATTGCAATAGATAACATTACTTTTAGCATGGCAATAGATAACATTACTTTTAGCATGGCAATAGATAACATTACTTTTAGCATGGCAATAGATAACATTACTTTTAGCATGGCAATAGATAACATTACTTTTAGCATGGCAATAGATAACATTACTTTTATCATGGCAATAGATAACATTACTTTTAGCATGGCAATAGATAACATTACTTTTATCATGGCAATAGATAACATTACTTTTATCATGGCAATAGATAACATTACTTTTAGCATGGCAATAGATAACATTACTTTTATCATGGCAATAGATAACATTACTTTTAGCATGGCAATAGATAACATTACTTTTATCATGGCAATAGATAACATTACTTTTATCATGGCAATAGATAACATTACTTTTATCATGGCAATAGATAACACCAGTTCTACCTTGGAAATAGATAACACAGTTGGTAGAGCATGGCGCTTGCAACGCCAGGGTTGTGGGTTCGTTTCCCACGGGGGGCCAGTATGAAAAAAATGTATGCACTCACAAACTGTAAGTCGCTCTGGATAAGAGCGTCTGCTAAAAGACTAAAATGTAAAAGTAAATGTAATATATATATATATATATATATATATATATATATATATATGTATACATTTTGGACAAATGTTCTTGCTCTGTCTGAACTATAACCGTGTGTGATGTGTATATAAAGGCAGTTTAGTAAGACCTAATAGTGAGTAGACGTAATCATGTTCGTTTTAAGTGATACTAGTGAATGTAGGCACATTAACACTACAGTATGGCTATATTTACTATAATTAGACTAATCCTTTTACCGCTCCCAAATGCTGTTGCTGTCTCCTCCCAACTTTCCATTTAACGCTACATAACACACCACAGGTACTCGTGCAATGCATGTTGGGATAAAACCACGCTGGCTTGCAATGTTGTAGATGGCGTCGTTTGTTTCTCACATTTCCTGTGTATCAATTGCATGTCATTTAAGGCTTCTATTTCACCCTGGCTTGCAAACCAAATGGGATTCCCTCTAGGTCAATAAAGATTGTTTTAATTGGGTAGCAGATCCTTACCTAGAATATATTTGGAACTGTCCCCATCTTCTTGAGACGGTTTCACAGATAACCACATAGAGAGAACCTCCGGAGGTACAGTGGCCAGGCTGTTGCTAGATAAGTCCAGGTAGGTCAGGTTCTTGATATAGATGGTCACCTCGGCCGGAATCGACGATATCTTATTATTATGCAGGTCCAATAGCCTGAGGTCGGGCATATCAGTCAGAGATTCCCAGGGGAAAGAGGTGAGAGCGTTCCCTTCCAGTCTCAGCTCATCCAGACTTCTCAGGCCACGGAAGCTGTCTACATTCAAAGAGTTCAGAGAATTGAAAGACATCCAGAGAAATTCCAGATTGTTGAGGTAGTGAAAGGTTTCGCTGGAGATCTTTGTGATGGCAGTCTTCTCGATCCGCAGTTTCGAGGTGTCTGCGGGAAAGTTGGGTGGGACCAGCGTGATCTGTGGGTCATTGCAAAGGACACTCCTAGATAGACGGAGGGAAAGGTAAACGCGTTAGTGAAAGTCACTGTATAACCTATTGTAACGTGTTAATATTACAAGTTTAACTGAATTAACCATGGCCTTGTATGGGTTCATGACATAGGGTAGACGTACAATTACTGCATAAAAAAAATCAACCTACATATTGTTTTATTTGATCTGTTTTCATCTTTAGTTTTTCCCTTCTTTCTTATTTTTTTCCTCGGTCTAAACGTTAGTTGAACATGGTTTAGGGCTATTCATTAGACCCAAGGAAAGGGGATTAGAGCAGAGCAAGTTAATCCTTACGCCTATATTTTAAAAAAGAGAGTAGAAGGGAACATGACTTTATACTACCTGCATACTACGCACCACACAACAAAACATACATGTAGAATAGAAGTTGTTCACATTCACAATTTAAATAGTTTTCATAATTTCGCTGGTTTTTACCTTGCTTTGGATCCATCTGATAACTTGTGAAAGAAGCAGCTACATTGAGACGGACACGCGCTGCAAACAAACGGTCCGAAGCAAAGTAATGCCAAGCAGAAACCCAGACTAAAACCTTGCAACATTTTCTCTCCGAAACAATACTATCAAATGCAGGCCTACTATCAAACTAAACTACAAGATAGTTTGAAAAAAAAAAAAGTACAGTTTATTTTGTTCTTCCAAGCCTGTGATGCATCGTGTTGCTATCTCAGTGCCCCATACTGGTCTGAACGTTGTTCCGAAGCCCGAGATTAAATGGAGAGACAGGGATTAGTGGAAAGGATTTATTTTCATTGAAACGATTATTGCCTCCTGGCAGATGACAGGCAGGCTGTGTCGTTTCGCTTTGTTTATATACAGAGTAGAACACTTCCCTATAGTTTATTGGAGGGTTTATTATAGAGATGGCAGTGGACGGTTAGTTCTTTGCGGTTCATTGACTTTTATAGTCGCACTGTATGCTATTTATTTTCTTGAACGTGAACTTGTGAGTTAAGTGCAGTGCAAAAGGAACTGTTGCCCATTGATCCTTGTTACAAAAAAGTATAACCATGTAATAAATAGTATACATATGTTTAATTGACGGGATGTGCTGCAATACATTTATAAAATATTTGGAAAAGCACATTGTTAGCACAACTTACTCCCAAACCCCTCATTTACATTTTTCAAATAAAACTCAGTCAACTCAAAAAGAAAATAGCCATCAGGGATTCTAAGGGATCGGAACATATTTCGTTTTCTTTTAAAATCGAGAATTATTGCATTATTACATAGATGATAAGGTCGCATACCATGGATTTGACATAGAACCCATTATTTTTTTCTCTCTCGCAAATGTACGAAAATGGGTGCACTATTTTCAGGCTAAATAAGTTATCTATGAAGATATGAACTACTGTGACTAAGTCACACTGGTGAAACATATCCACCAGTATTATCAAAACACATACAGTAGCCCACTAGCCCCCAATGCACAGTGGTGTATATTTAGCAAAAGGCCACAGTGGGGCCCATCCATACCTTGGACATAACCACTGGGTGGAAGCTAAGAGTAAAAGCAATGAATTCTTCCATTCATTTGATAGGTTTGTAAACGTTCTTAACCTGTATATTTTTGGTGAGTCAGGGTTCTACACAACGGGTAATCTGAAACGGTTTTTAATATTCTATGACTATGCTTCTTCATCCACTTTAATGTTTATAGACTTTTTTTTTTCCTGCAGGTCTGGTCACATATTAGTCGGCAAAAACTACTGACCCCTCCTCATGACACACTTTCTATCAAACTACTGACCCCTCCCCATGACACACTTTCTATCAAACTACTGACCCCTCCTCATGACACACTTTCTATCAAACTACTGACCTCTCCTCATGAAACACTTTCTATCAAACTACTGACCTCTCCTCATGACACACTTTCTATCAAACTACTGTCCTCTCCTCATGACACACTTTCTATCAAACTACTGACCTCTCCTCATGATACACTTTCTATCAAACTACTGACCTCTCCTGACACTTGGTTTCAGTGTGAGTACACTGTCTCTATTCAGACACCGATGTTATGTGTTTCCCAAATGGCACCCTATTCCCTATGCAGTGCACTACTTTTGACCAGGGCCCATAGGATAGTAGTGCGCTACATAAGGAATAAGGTGTAGTTTGGGACGGGGCCATAAACAGTCAGGTGCTTTAAAGATTTCAAGCAATTTGTAACCATGAGGCAAATCCCGGGCCACCATACAATCCAGTCATCTCTTTACGTCTCTTATCAGCTGTAGTCCACTTTCATTCTGGAGGGTTTTCTATGAAATAACCTTCTTCCTCTTATCAGAGTTTTGCATCTGTGTGTGTGTGTGTGTGTGTGTGTGTGTGTGTGTGCGTGCGTGTGCGTGTGTGTGGTGGCCTAAGTAATGTGAATCAGCATTTATAAAGAGGACTTTCCTGCTTTAATAAAAAAACTACTGTCTAGGCTGACAGAGGAATGAGTTGAGTTTTTACATTTTAAACGATTGTGTGTAGTTCAGTGTCTGAAGTCTGAACTAAGGCAGCTGGAGTGGCATCAACAGTGCAGCCTTTGTTTTATTGCTACATCAACAGATTATGACGGTAGGTGAAATGAGTCATGTCCAAATAGGCAACACAGCTCACTACACTAGCAGTAGAACTGTCACGCCCTGGCTCTGGGGACAACCTAGCAGTAGAACTGTCACGCCCTGGCTCTGGGGACAACCTAGCAGTAGAACTGTCACGCCCTGGCTCTGGGGACAACCTAGCAGTAGAACTGTCACGCCCTGGCTCTGGGGACAACCTAGCAGTAGAACTTATTCAAAGCCATATTGCAACCTAGCAGTAGAACTTATTCAAAGCCATATTGCAACCTAGCAGTAGAACTTATTCAAAGCCATATTGCAACCTAGCAGTAGAACTTATTCAAAGCCATATTGCAACCAGTGGGTGCTGTTTCCCATGCCATAAAAGGTGGGGTCTTTGATTAGAATGTAATATTAATCCTCCAGTTTATCTGGAATTCACATGGTACCATATTAACTGTATGTAGAGCATTACTGGTCCTGGTCAAGGTTAGTGCACTAAATGGGGAGCAAGCTCTATTGTTGAAAGTCTTGACATTACAGTCATTTAGCAGATTCTTTTATCCAGAGAAACTTACAGGAGCAATTAGGGTTAAGTGCCTTGCTCAAGGGTACATCGGCAGATTATTCACCTTGGGGATTTGAACCGGCGACCTTTTGGGTACTGGCCCAACGCTCTTGACCGCTAGGCTACCTGCCGTCCCTGAATGTTGTTATGAAAAGGCCCCTTAGCTAGGGGGCCCCCGACCCCCCCAAAAATATATATTTTAAGAAATCTGTCTTAGGACCCCAAAAGGCTAGAGCCGGCCCTGCTTGGGATGATCTCTAGGCTATCCAAGGCTTTGGGATCTATGGATTGAGAATGAACCTGAGCTAATGTATCACATACCAGCTAAAAGTGCCTAATCATAATGACATCTAATGCGTTGACCGATAGATATCGATATTGAATTGTAATTCACAAAATGACAGAGAGATATCAGTAAGCCACTCTCCATTTTGATCTTGAAAAATGAATGCACTCACTAACTGTAAGTCGCTCTGGATAAGAGTGTCTGCTAAATGACTTAAATGTAAATGTAAATGATCTGGATATACTTGGCACTGAAGTAGACATTTAAACTAGTGTACAGTATATTCAAAGGGTGGGAGGCTTGACCTGCTCACAGTGACATGTATACATTCCACTGGTTTCTTTCTTTTTGATTTATCATGGGCTGGAGCTCCCTGTATGACATTATGGTGTTGACTGTGATTCATCATGGGCTAGAGCTCCCTGTGTGACATTATGGTGTTGACTGTGATTCATCATGGGCTGGAGCTCCCTGTATGACATTATGGTGTTGACTGTGATTCATCATGGGCTGGAGCTCCCTGTATGACATTATGGTGTTGACTGTGATTCATCATGGGCTAGAGCTCCCTGTATGACATTATGGTGTTGACTGTGATTCATCATGGGCTAGAGCTCCCTGTATGACATTATGGTGTTGACTGTGATTCATCATGGGCTAGAGCTCCCTGTATGACATTATGGTGTTGACTGTGATTCATCATGGGCTAGAGCTCCCTGTATGACATTATGGTGTTGACTGTGATTCATCATGGGCTGGAGCTCCCTGTATGACATTATGGTGTTGACTGTGATTCATCATGGGCTGGAGCTCCCTGTGTGACATTGTGGTGTTGACTGTGATTCATCATGGGCTGGAGCTCCCTGTATGACATTATGGTGTTGACTGTGATTCATCATGGGCTGGAGCTCCCTGTATGACATTATGGTGTTGACTGTGATTCATCATGGGCTGGAGCTCCCTGTATGACATTATGGTGTTGACTGTGATTCATCATGGGCTGGAGCTCCCTGTATGACATTATGGTGTTGACTGTGATTCATCATGGGCTGGAGCTCCCTGTATGACATTATGGTGTTGACTGTGATTCATCATGGGCTAGAGCTCCCTGTATGACATTATGGTGTTGACTGTGATTCATCATGGGCTGGAGCTCCCTGTATGACATTATGGTGTTGACTGTGATTCATCATGGGCTAGAGCTTTGTGTGGTGTTGACTGTGATTGTTGTGTCTGTTCATATTTTTTGTGTTAATTTCTGTGTTGTGTGAAAAATATATATAAAATGTTAATCACAACAAAATTATAATCAAGATCCTGTGTGCAGGTGACTTAGGGACATCACTAACAATGCTACGTTCTTGGAAGTAAGGTTTGATTTCAACCACTAAGTTTAGCCAGATTAAAGGATTGCTACATTTAAAACTTGTTGCATTGTGAAAATTGTGAAACTAATAATGCACTGGACAAGGGTCTCTCTCAGTCCATTCAATATGCATTATCAGCTTCCAGCTGACACTTAACAGTTACTGTCGGCCGATGTTTATGATGTCATGGATGGATGAAGCAGGAGGTAGACCTATCGAAATAAGAGAGAGAGATACTTCATCATCATGTGCCATATCATGTTTAGCCTACTAAGTATACCGAGGATAAAGTATGACCTGTGGGTTTAGTGTTCAGTGATAATATAAACTATGGTACCACTGATCAGCAGTAGTAGCCTAGTAGTAGTTGTTTTAATAAATCCCATGAGTGATCTGCGCATGCACAGTCGGTGCGCAGAAGCCACTTCAATGAACCCAACGTTTGGGGGCACAAAAAAAAAAAACTTCGGGAAAATTTTAAAGAGCCGTTACCTAATGTGTAGCGGACTCTTCTGCTATTGCGCCACCTTTTAGTACATTCTTGTAGGGATCAGTGAGGGTTTTACATGAGATAAGTCCTTGCATGCCTTTTCACGTGAAATAGCCTTTATAAGGAGTTCAGTCAAAACTCTGGCACTTTTAGGCGCGAGAATAAACGTTGAGGAATTCTCTGTAGTGTCCGATAATCATAGTGGCCATCGGAAATGGCAGCATACACGTTACCGGAGGGATTCTCCGATTTTGACATGTTTGCATTCGGTTCAGCTCTTCTTGTTGGGGGTAAGTGAAATATTGAATGGCAAAATTTTGAAAGAAAAGCTGTTATTTATTTGCGCTTGAGAATTGGCTGCCAGAATGTGAGATTTTAAAGGGATCTTAGGTCTAGTGATTTTAAAGTCACTAAAAAAAAAAAAAGAATTGCCCGAGAATTGCTTTGAAGATTCTTGAAGTGATGACAGCAACTTCAAATCATGCAAAGATGTCACTGGGAGATGTGAATAATATGCAAGGATTTGAAGATGTGAAATGTGAAATAATGAAATAAAAGTATGTGAGGTTAACATTCAACGATTTCTGACATAACTGATTAGCCTATTCACCAATAGGCTATATAATTTAACTGAAATGTTAAATGTCCATTTAGTCTGTATGTCATGGAATCTATCGCAAGATGTTTCCCATTATGATTTATTTATTTATTTCGTGTGTGTGTTTTAGGTCTTCTTGGATTCTTCCTCAACGCCATTTCAATATTGGCCTATATTAGTGTAAAGGAAATGCGAACTCCCAGTAATTTCCTTGTCTTTAACCTTGCTGTGGCTGACATTATGCTCAATACAACTGGCCTGATCGCTGCATTCGCCAGCTTATCTTATAGGTATGAATTCTTATCCTTTGACACTGCGTTAATGCCTGTGGAGGTTGCCAAACGTATGTGTACACTAGTTGGTTGTTAACACGCTCTTATGCATTGATCTAAAATTGGTTTACAGACAGGATGTCAGGACAAATCATTCTAGAGAGGCACATTTTTCATGTATATCTGAATAGCTTTATAATGGATAGAATCTGTACTACACACAGCTGGAATGGTGAACACTCGTTAGGGTGTGTGGTCATGACTTCATAGTTCAACTGAACCACGAACCAAAGCAGGTGTATTTGGTTTAACAAAAATGAGTCACCCGGTGTTAATGTAAGAATGTAGCCATTTTGAAACTGGTTTTTGCCTGATGGGAATAGATACACTAAGGCTACGTTTACACAGGCAGCCCAATTATGATCTTTTGCCAATAATTGGCCTTTTGACCAATCAGATCAGATCTTTTGCCAAAAATTGGCCTTTTGACCAATCAGATCAGATCTTTTGCCAACAATCGGGCAAAAGATCAGAATTGGGCTGCCTGTGTAAACGCAGCCTAAATGTGCTCCTTTCTTGTCACCATAGACACTGGCCCTGGGGCCAAGACGGATGTAGCAACCACGCCTTCATGGGAATGACAGCAGTCCTGGCCTCTGTCAGCTTCCTGGCTACCATCGCCTGGGACAGATATCACCAATATGTCACCAGTGAGTAGTATCCTACTGTACAGTATGTATTCATAGCATTTATTATATGCTTTATTTATCGATGTACTATATACATCTACAAAGCTACAAACATATTCTTGCAAATTACAATAAACACGACAACTTTATTTTGTTCCAGATCAGAAGCTGTTTTGGAGCACGGCCTGGACTTTTTCTATCGTTATCTGGGGGATGGCCATCTTCTGGGCGGCCGTCCCACTGACTGGTTGGGGAGTTTATGACTTTGAGCCCATGAGGACCTGCTGCACTCTAGACTACACCAAAGGAGACAAGTAGGCTACATTTAAAAAGTGGAACTGACTGCGTTCTAACTACTTTGCAGATACGAAAAACAAACAGACAATCATAATATCAGTCAAAAACATACAATTCCCAGTTTACGCTACAAAACCAACTTTATAGGAGGTTTAAAAAATAAAAATAAAATTATATTTGACTCAACATTCCATGACGTACACTAAGGCGTTGTTGGATGCAGTTCAATGCATGATTAATATAATTCACCAATACGTTTCTTGGTAGTCCAAAAGATGTTGCTATCAGGTTGTAAATCACAGCTGGCCTGGTACATTGTTTGCTGCCTCTATTCGCGATGCACTGTTTCAGTTTCCATTACTAAATATTTTGGGCCCAAAACGCACCATGTAACGCTGAGAATGTCAATACAATCAAACTAGCAAAGGGCTATGATCACAAATCAGTCATAACGTGGCTAATAGGCTAGCGTATCTATTTATGTATCTAGCTAAAAACACAGAGCCTTATGTTAGCTAGCTAGCTGCTAGGAGGATGTCATGTCATGTCATTGGAGGGGTGGGTGAGTGACTGACTTTTACCCCTCATATCGTGTTTTGGCGGCTATACACAGCTAGAGATGCAGGTGTCATTTGGTTAGCTAGCAAGAACTTGAACGACAGTTATCCAGTTAGCATATCTCTTGAGTTCGCAAATTCACTCTACGCTATCTACTCCGATTTCAGAGCGCTCTCGTCTGAGTGTGCCAGAGTGCAGAACAACTGATGAATTTACGAATGCGCAACACCCGCTGCAATATGACCGGTGTCAGTAAATGTAGGCAAGAAATTTAATATTTAATCATGAACGCTCTAGATAACATGTAAACAGCCTAACTAACAAGCTCTGCTACGGCGAGTAAAATGGTCAGAGTGAGTTGTTCTCTCATTTGTGTCTGGAAGTAGCTAGCTAGCAAGCTAGCCAACTTTAGCCAGTTAGCTTGGGTCCTTGGTTGGGACAAGCTGCAGAAGGACAAGTAGGCTACAATTCCCCATCGTTTATCAGTGCAATTTTGATGGCCAACTAGTTGAAACAGTTTGAGAGGGTTTATCTAATGTTCCTGTGTTAAATTTTAGCTCATCTTGCTCTGGCTAGCATTAGTTGTTGTTCTTGTTGATACGCATAACTGAGGGAGAGAGAGCGTACCTGTTCATGGTTGTTTGATCAATAAGACTGTAAAGTTCCCAAATGTAAGAGGACTCCCGTGGTATTGACATATTTGCAGAAATCCATTCAGGTGTATTTTGTGGCTTTTGGCGAATGTGTTCTAATGATCTAAAGTCGCGCTGTTGCTGCTGTCTGTAAACACACCATCCGGTTCAAAGTGAATGATGGCCCATGTGGCAAATGGCTTGTTTGCATAAAGGCCTACTGTAGCTCTGATTGGCTATGGTGCACCGGTCCGCATAGAATCTGGTCCTCGATTAGACAGATGGTTTTATTTACTGCAGTGTCTATTAATTGTCCAAACGCATGGCCGCTTTCCCACTCTATATTGCTATAGGATTTTCACATGCGTTAGTATACGTAATTGCCAAACATTCTAAGAATTTATGAAAATGTGAAAGTTACCATATCTAAGTGCTCGCTTTTCAGAATGTTTTTATTTACAAAATGTCATGTTCTTCCTGGGGGTGTATATGAACAGATTTGAATAAGATTTTATGTTGCTAAAATGCTGTCATTTCCACTTTAAATTCACAATTACATTTTGGTCATTTAGCAGACACTCTTATCCAGAGCGACTTAGTCAGAAATGATACATGCACACACCATCATGTTCTCTCTCATCTGTGGTTCAGGGAATTCCACCATCATGTTCTCTCTCATCTGTGGTGCAGGGAATTCCACCATCATGTTCTCTCTCATCTGTGGTGTAGGGAATTCCACCATCATGTTCTCTCTCATCTGTGGTGTAGGGAATTCCACCATCATGTTCTCTCTCATCTGTGGTGTAGGGAATTCCACCATCATGTTCTCTCTCATCTGTGGTGTAGGGAATTCCACCATCATGTTCTCTCTCATCTGTGGTGTAGGGAATTCCACCATCATGTTCTCTCTCATCTGTGGTGTAGGGAATTCCACCATCATGTTATCTCTCATCTGTGGTGTAGGGAATTCCACCATCATGTTCTCTCTCATCTGTGGTGTAGGGAATTCCACCATCATGTTCTCTCTCATCTGTGGTGTAGGGAATTCCACCATCATGTTCTCTCTCATCTATGGTGCAGGGAATTCCACCATCATGTTCTCTCTCATCTGTGGTGTAGGGAATTCCACCATCATGTTCTCTCTCATCTGTGGTGCAGGGAATTCCACCATCATGTTCTCTCTTGTCTGTGGTGCAGGGAATTCCAGACCTAAAGGTCATTTCATTGTAGCTCAACAACTCCCTCACACACTGTTACGTCTGCACATTTGTTGATGTTTCACAAGACTTTAAAAATACAGTTTTGAAAAAAGTAGACTTCCAAAACTCATAAAAACCCTGTTTAAACCAGCTGTTGACATCACTGTTTGGATTTGTAAAATGTAAACAATGGAATACAGAATCAGGGCTTTAAAACAATCAAGCAGATTACCACGAAGGTAAGCTGTTTAACCCAGTTGAAAACATGCAGCATTTCACACACAGATAGAGGACTGCTAGAAACCTCTAATGGATTGGATTATTCATTTCAGACAATAAATCAAAGCTCTCTAGCAATGTCTCCCACAGACTAGGTTTGCAAAATTCTGGTAACACAATTCCCAGGTTATCCAGATATCCTGGACGATTCCGGATTTCCTGAATCCGGGAATCCTCCAACCGGGATTTCTGGAAAACCTGGGAATTTAGTTGCCGTAATTTTGCAACCCTAGTCTGTGGATTTTTTTGGGGGGAAAATGACCAGAATTGATCAACCCTAGATGAGTGAGGATGCCCCATTCATAGAGATGCACAGTATAATACAGTATATGTCTTATGTCATTCTATTGTCCATGTTCATCTCCATCCAACAGGGACTACATGACCTATATGGGGGCACTGACTGTCTTCTACCTTATCTTCCCTGCTTATGTCATGAAGTCCAACTACGACGCCATTCACGCATACTTCAAGAAGATCCACAAGCACAGGGTAAACCTTTTAACATTCTGCCGGTAGAACATTTGGAACATGTTCTTTGGAGCATTACAACTCATTTTCACAATACCATTAATCTTTGGCCGGAAAAATGTACTTCTCATTATATTACAAATTGATAATCGTGTTAAATCCTAGTAAATGAACATTGGGAAAGTTGTTCCATGAACTTCAGATTACAAGACCTTTGAGCAAGATAATCCTGTAGACAATGGTTGCTGTAATGTTTTCACTTTGCATTTATTTAGGTAAGTAAGAAGTCTAGAAGGACTATGGGAACATAAAAGTCATTTATGTTCTACTCTTTTATACATTATATTATGCTGACATGTTGACTCTATGTTATTGTTGTCATAGTGTAACTCAAAAGTCACATTTCATTCAATTCAATACAACTTTATTGACTGTCCCTGTTTTCCAGTGGAACACCAGTGTACCACTGAGAGTTCTGTTGTTCTGCTGGGGACCCTATGAAATCATGTGTATCTACGCCTGCTTCGCAAACACCAAACTGGTCTCTCCAAAGCTGAGAATGGTGAGTTCTTCTTCTTCTTCTTCTTCTTCTTCTTCTTCTTCTTCTTCTTCTTCTTCTTCTTCTTCTTCTTCTTCTTCTTCTTCTTCTTCTTCTTCTTCTTCTTCTTCTTCTTCTTCTTCTCTATTCTTTTTTCTCTTCCCCGTCTCTTCCTGTGCTTGATAATGCTTTAGTTAAATGAAACGTGAATGGGGAGGCTTGATTTAAATCCTTTTAACAAGTACATGTTTATTCATTTCGTAGTTGCTTCCAGTTTTGGCGAAAATGAACCCTATTTTCAATGCGTGGCTCTATTCCTTTGGGAACGAGTTCTACAGAGGAGGGGTATGGCAGTTCCTGACTGGCCAGAAGTTTACAGAGCCCGTCGTTGTGAAGTTAAAAGGAAGATAAAGGAAGTTCTCCTTAGTTACAGTCATAGAATTAGAATGGTCAGAGTTTCTATGCCTATTCTACTCATTCTAATTCTATGGTTACAGTACCGTACAGGCCATAGAATTAGAATGTTCCATGTTCCATTCTACTCATTCTAATTCTATGGTTACAGTACCGTACAGGCCATATAATTAGAATGTTCCATGTTCCATTCTACTCATTCTAATTCTATGGTTACAGTACCGTACAGGCCATATAATTAGAATGTTCCATGTTCCATTCTACTCATTCTAATTCTATGGTTACAGTACCGTACAGGCCATAGAATTACGATGTTCCATGTTCCATTCTACTCATTCTAATTCTATGGTTACAGTACCGTACAGGCCATAGAATTAGGATGTTCCATGTTCCATTCTACTCATTCTAATTCTATGGTTACAGTACCGTACAGGCCATAGAATTAGAATGTTCCATGTTCCATTCTACTCATTCTAATTCTATGGTTACAGTACCGTACAGGCCATAGAATTAGGATGTTCCATGTTCCATTCTACTCATTCTAATTCTATGGTTACAGTACCGTACAGGCCATAGAATTAGGATGTTCCATGTTCCATTCTACTCATTCTAATTCTATGGTTACAGTACCGTACAGGCCATAGAATTAGGATGTTCCATGTTCCATTCTACTCATTCTAATTCTATGGTTACAGTACCGTACAGGCCATAGAATTAGAATGTTCCATTCGACCATTCTAATTCTTTGCTACAGGCCAAATTCAAACAACAACATCATCATCATCATCATCATGCACTCTTATTGCAGTAGGTTTCACATTGGAAGAATGCTATCTGTACAAGGTTGTAAAGTAAATCTTAATGGTTTATTTTGATGGCTTGGGATACCATATGCCAATGTAGCTTGTCAATAGCGATATGGTGACTGTCCATTCAAATAGACTTTGGGGAGAGGCACCTGTTCTTAGGTTGAATGATGTATCATGATTTACTAGACATGATTGGCTAGACATGATTGACTAGACACTCATTGACCTATGTTTTAATACAAATACCACAGTGCTCTCAATGCCATGTTCACGTTGAGTGATTTTTAAGGTAGTAAAACCAGTGTGATCAACTTAAAGTGGACGAGACTGAATTTTAGTGAAGTCATGTTCATGTAAAACTGATTTTATATCCAATAGCTCTACTTGTAGAACTCTCCCTGATGTATTCCTCTAACACTGTAATAAACGCAGCGAGGTATGCTGTCATGTGCTGCTCTTCAATCTGACTCGACTGTCCATGGAAAAGGTGTGATGCTCAACATGCTGCTTTACTGTACAGCTGTAAACGATATGACCTCATCTTTAGACTTCAAAAATAGTTATACCTACCAGACCTGGGTTCAAATACTATTTGAAATCTTTAAAGTACCTTAAGCGTTTACTTTAGCCTGCCCGGAGTGCCAGATAGGCGGGGTTTACTTTTTTGCTGCTATTTTATTGGTTCCATTGTGCCAGGCAAGCTCAATCAAGCAAGGCTAATTAGTATTTGACATGATTTGAAATATTATTTGAACCCAGTTCAGACTTAGGCAAGCCATTTCATGCTATGGTGGTTGTTGTCTAGTTGGGTCACTTTTGGTTCCTGTGGAGTTTTATGGGTGTGTCTCAAATTGCACCCTATTCCCCATGGACCCTGGTCAAAAGTAGTGCACTACATAGGGAACAGGGTTCCATTTGGGACACACCCATAAAACACCCCTTGACTTTTTCCACGTTTTGTTGTGTTACAGCCTGAATTTAAAATGGATTAAATGTAGATTTTTTTGTCACTGGCCTACAAAATACCCCATAATGTCAAAGTGGAATGATGTTTATTTTTAATTTTTTTTTCTCTTTTAATTACAAATGAAAAATGGAAATGTCTTGACTCAATAAGTATTCAACCCCTTTGTGATGGCAAGCCTAAATAAGTTCAGGGGTAGAAATGTGCTTTACAAAGTCACATAATAAGTTGCATGAACTCACTCTGTGTTCATTAATAGTGTTTAACATGATTTTTGAATGACTACCTCATCTCTGTACCCCACACATACAATTATCTGTAAGGTCCCTCTGTTGAGCAGTGAATTTCAAACACAGATTCAACCGCATTCTTTGTGGTTGAATCTGTGTTTGAAATTCACTTCTCAAATGAGGGACCTTTCCAATGCCTCGCAAAGAAGGGCACCTATTGGTAGATGGGTAAAAATGGAAAAAAGCAGACATTGAATATCCCTTGAAGCATGGTGAAGTTGTTAATTACACTTTGGAAGGTGTATCAATACACCCAGAAACTACAAAGATAAAGGCGTCCTTCCTAACTCAGTTGCCGGAGAGGAAGGAAACCGCTCAGGGATTTCACCATGAGGCCAATGGTGACTTTAAAACAGTGATAGGAGAAAACTGAGGATTGTAGTTAATCCACAATACTAACCTTAATTACAGAGTGAATCGAAGGAAGCTTGTACAGACTATAAATATTACAAAGCATGCATCCTGTTTGCAACAAGGCACTAGAGTAATACTGCATAAAAATGTGGCAAAGCAATTCACCTTTTGTCCCGAATACAAAGTGTTATGTTTGGGGCAAATCAAATACAACACATTACCACAGTACCACACTCCATTTTTTCAAGCATAGTGGTGGCTGCATCATGTTATGAGTATGCTTGTAATATTTAAGGACAGGAGAGTTTTTCAGGATAAAAAAGAAACGGAATGGAGCTAAGCACAGGCAAAATCCTAGAGGAAAACCTGGTTCAGTCTGCTTTCCACCAGACACTGGGAGAGGAATTCACCTTTCAGCAGGATAATAACCTAAAACACAAGGCCAAATCTACCTTGGAGTTGCTTATTAAGAAGACAGTGGCTGAGTTACAGTTTTGACTTAAATCTACTTGAAGATCTTTGGCAAGACCTGAAAATGGTTGTCTAGCAATGATCAACAACCAATTTGACAGAGCTTGACACATTTTGAAAATAATAATAGGCAAATGTTATTGGCAATCCATTATTAATTCAGGCTGTAACACAACAAAAATGTAAAATAAGTCAAGGGATATGAATACTTTCTGAAGGCAGCGTCTTTCTGTGAAGAAGTATTCTCTGTAGGTACTTAGTGTGGAGAAGTATTCTCCGTAGATACATAGTGTGGAAAAATATTATCTGTAGGTAGTTAGTGTGGAGAAGTATTATCTGTAGATAGTTAGTGTGGAGAATTATTCTCTGTAGGTACTTAGTGTGGAGAAGTATTCTCCGTAGATACATAGTGTGGAAAAATATTATCTGTAGGTAGTTAGTGTGGAGAAGTATTCTCTGTAGAGTTAGTGTGGAGAATTGTTCTCTAATGGTCTTAGTGTGGAGAAGCATGATCATCCTTGAAGGAAATGGAGAAGACCACCCATGGAGGAAGTTTGTGAATGACCAACGCAACCCCAAAGAACAAAAGGGATTAATTCAAGGTACTTAGTCTTACAATGTGTTACACAAGTTCACCCTATAAATGGCTAAATTCAGGCGAAGAACTGAGCTAGATTAAACCTAATAATAATGTTTGGTGTATTGTGCATAAATGTTTTACCTTACGTAAGATACAGTACATCTACTCCATGGCAGTAGTTGGCAATATTGTGTTTCTCAGTTTGGACGGGTTTCTTCCCTACTCACAATAATGTGTCCTGGTGCCAGGTGGGGTAAGGCTAAGTAAAGCAGACAGACATCAACACGGTGGCGTAACGGCCTAGCGCCTGTCACTGTGTCGTCTGAGTCTCCAGTCCTGAAATAAACTATTGCTATAGCTCTATATCCCTGTCACAGCCGCTTGTCACAGTAGCCCTGTGTGGCATGTCAGAGCCACTTCATCCAGTCAGCAGGGTTGCGTCACAAATGGCAACCTATTCCCTATATAGTGCACTACTTTTGACGAGCGGTTCGCTATAAAGGGGAACAGGGTGCCGTTTGAGACACAGGCTGCAAATAGACAAGAGCCTTCCTCGGGGGGGGGGGGGGGGGGGGTCAGCTTTCTCTTAACTCACCTGAATGTTACAGTTTGGCAGGTTCAGAGAAACCTGTAGACCAATGAAAAGGAAGTGTTCACAGTACTGTAAGAATGTGCTGACTCCACACCAGCGTTACAGGATGTTGTACGTTGACAGATTGATGCAACCAATCATTCTGTGGAAAAAACATCAAGCATGACTATCTTTTAATACATAAAGTCAACCACCTGGTCCTTGCTGTTTTTTGGCATTACATTGTGTTAGAATTTTCTTTATAGCATTATCCACATTATCCGAGCATTATAGGGCAAATGTTTAACAGGACAACAATAACATTATTGTACCTTGTTATACAAATTGGGCAACTTCTGGTATGTATCCAAAATACAGTTCATTTGTGGTGAGAGCAGAACTGGTGGTAATGACAGAATGCCAACTAGATTAGCTAGCAATAATCCGGATGAACCAAAAAAACAGATTTAATTAATCTCAAAAGGATTAATTTTTTGTTCAGTCACACGTTCTCCCCAAACCTTTACACTTTAGTTGATTGTGTAGCATAGTTGCATAATGCATGGCCGATAGCTGCAGCATACTCAACAGATGAGATGGAACGCCAAACTAAAACAACATGAAGACTGCGTCCCAAATGTCCCGAATGACCCTCCTGATTCCTGCTCACAAGAAAAAAAACTCAAACAGGAAGTACCGGTGACGCGCTCAATGCGGATGTGGTGCTATGAAGCGGATGCTAAGCTACAGGACTGTTTCGCTAGCACAGACTGAAATATGTTTCGGGATTCATCCGATGGCATTGAGGAATTTACCACATCAGTCACGGGCTTCATTAATAAGTGCATCGTCGAGTGCATCGTGCATCGTCCCCACAGTGACCGTATGTACAGTACGTACGTGCCTTCAGAAAGTATTCACACCCCTAGACTTTTTCCACATTTTGTTGTGTTACAGCCTGAATTTAAAATGAGATTTTGTGTCACTGGCCTACACACAATACCCCATAATGTCAAGGTGGAATAATGTTTAATTAATTTAAAATGAAATGTCTTGTGTCAATAAGTATTCAACCCCTTTGTGATGGCAAGCCTAAATACACTAAGTTAAGGACTAAAAATGTACTTAAAAGTCACATAATAAGTTGCATGGACTCACTCTGTGTTCAATAATAGTGTTTAATGTGATTTTTGAATGACTACCTCATCTCTGTACCCCACACATACAGTTACCTGTAAGGTCCCTCAGTCGAGCAGTGAATTTCAAACACAGATTCAACCACAAAGACCAGGGAGGTTTTCCAATGCCTCGCAAAGAAGGGCACCCCTCAAGATTCTGAGCCTGCCTTGCAGGGTTGGTCCTACAAAGCCAGAGCCCCCTGATGGGAGAGCATAATATACAAGGAAATTCTCAAAGCTGCTAATGAGAACCTTGACGACCTTGTACCTAGCCGGTGGGGATTCCGGTGGGGTACCCCCACCCAGGTAGTGGCAGTGCTGGCAACACTGGCTGCAGTAACCCATGGGGAGGGGGTCACACTCGGACAATCAGAGAGGGGGTTTATCATTGTGGCCCAGGTGGCACAAAATAATCAAAGGTCTGACTGCACGGAGATGCTTGGGGAAAATGGTTACAACGGGGGACCAGAGTGTTTGTGTCTCAGGTGAAGAGGGTGGATCTGATCTCCATCACCTAGGACTTGACATAGATTAAATAGATTAATCAAATCTCACATTGTTGTCAATTCCTGCTCAATCTTGCATGCTTTCTCAATCAGCTGTAACTGTATGTGCACCCGAAAATCGGGTCCTTTCTTGAGTTGGGCTCTGGGATGTAACAACCGTTGAGCATCTGATTTTATGGTTGATTGTGGGGGAGGGGGGTTGAGTGTGTTGGAGTATGTGAGTATGTGCGTGTGTGTTTGTCCCGCATCTGTTGTGGGAGGGTGGGGATGTTGGGGGGAGTAGGGGATCGACCGCGGAAATTGTTTGCTAGGATAATAATTGCTTGTCAATAAATTAAATGTAATACAATGGCAATCCGGGTTATATGTTAAAATCCTACGCATGAAATGCCGACATTATTACGCATATTAATTGATAATGATGGAAAATAGGATATGCATAATTTTTTTAAATAGTTATATAGATATATATATATATATAGAGGTGACAGCATTGGAAATGCTTTTGGCGGTTAATCTGCTTCTGTTTTGTGGGTGGCACTGTGTGCTGTTTTCGATGGATGGGTCCTGGCCTCTCGGGGCCTTAGGGATCCGGAGGGACGTGGGTGGGATGCCGATCACTGGGATGACGGCTCAACTTGGGATGGGGAGGGGCTTTAGCGGGGGATTTAGTGGAGAACAATTGAAGGGTTACTTAGTAGCAATGCAAATATCACGGTACAGCTATATGGACACTCAATCATATTACGGTATTTTTTATTGGTAAATTGACAAACATATATAATGATAAATAGACTTGAAACTTGTATCTCATTATGGTGTATGGTGAACTAAGTATAGCCAGTTATAATTGTAATGGCTTAGCTGATAATAACAAAAGAATAACAATATTTACATGGCTCAAAGAGAAGGAATATAATATCTATTGTTTACAGGAAACTCATTCAACAATTCGAGATGAAGTTGCATGGAAAAAGGAATGGGGGGGGGGGGGGGATATACTTCTCCCATGGGCAAAGAAATTCAAAAGGGGTGATGTATTTTAATTAATAGTAATTTCGATCCGAATGTGCAAATTGTCCAAATAGATACACAAGGTAGATGGATTATTTTAAATATGTTATTGGACCATAAACAGATATGGCTCATTAACCTTTACGGACCAAATAATGATGATCCACACTTTTTTGACAATATATATAATAAATTATAAACCCTGCAAGCAATTCAAGACAATATTATTGTGGTGGGGGATTATAATACTGTTTTAAATAGCTCAATGGACCGTAAAGGAAATCACACCACAAACAATCACCCACATGCTCTTAAGGAAATGGTGAATGTCATGGATACATTAGAACTAGTAGATACAGTGGGGGAAAAAAGTATTTAGTCAGCCACCAATTGTGCAAGTTCTCCCACTTAAAAAGATGAGAGAGGCCTGTAATTTTCATCATAGGTACACGTCAACTATGACAGACAAAATGAGGAAAGAAAATCCAGAAAATCACATTGTAGGATTTTTAATGAATTTATTTGCAAATTATGGTGGAAAATAAGTATTTGGTCAATAACAAAAGTTTCTCAATACTTTGTTATATACCCTTTGTTGGCAATGACACAGGTCAAACATTTTCTGTAAGTCTTCACAAGGTTTTCACACACTGTTGCTGGTATTTTGGCCCATTCGTCCATGCAGATCTCCTCTAGAGCAGTGATGTTTTGGGGCTGTCGCTGGGCAACACAGACTTTCAACTCCCTCCAATGATTTTCTATGGGGTTGAGATCTGGAGACTGGCTAGGCCACTCCAGGACCTTGAAATGCTTCTTACGAAGCCACTCCTTCGTTGCCCGGGCGGTGTGTTTGGGATCATTGTCATGCTGAAAGACCCAGCCATGTTTCATCTTCAATGCCCTTGCTGATGGAAGGAGGTTTTCACTCAAAATCTCACGATGCATTCATTCTTTCCTTTACACGGATCAGTCGTCCTGGTCCCTTTGCAGAAAAACAGCCCCAAAGCAACACCCCCATGCTTCACAGTAGGTATGGTGTTCTTTGGATGCAACTCAGCATTCTTTGTCCTCCACGGGGTGAGATCTTGCGTGGAATTTATAATTGACTTTTTCCGACATAACATAGGTACAGCAAATCCCCTTATTGTATGGGACACCTTTAAATGTGCCTTTAGAGGCCATGCAATTCAGTACTCATCTCGAAAACAAAAGCAATTTAGGTCAAAAGAGTTTATACTAACAAAGGAAATAGAAAGTCTAACAGAACAGATAGATGGCAAAAAAAACTGTGAGGCTCAGAATAAATTAGAGGAAAAACTAAAAGAAATTGAGAAACTTATTTAAGAAAGATCAAGTGTAATATATTATAAAAATAAAGCAAACTGGATGGAATATGGGGAAAAATGCACACAATAATTTTTTTATCGTCAACATAGGAATGCTACCAAAAAGAATTTAATGAAACTGGTTACAATTGACGGAGTCACCCATGATTCACCAAATTATATTTTGAAGGAGGAAACAAAGTACTTTAAGCATATGTTTTCTTTTTAGTCACTTCCATCTCCTCTAACTGAAGCTAATTGTAGAGATTTTTTTTCTATTGATAATGTTAAATTAACAGCCACACAGAAAGACTCATGTGAAGGTGGAATTACAGAGGAGGAACTTCTGGATGCAATTAAAGACTTTAAGTCCAGGAAAACTCCAGGGTTGGATGGCATACCAGTCGAGGTATACCAAACCTTTTTTGATATACTAAGAGGACCGTTATTAGCATGTTTTAACCACTCCTATGTAAATGGTAGATTATCTGACACTCAAGAAGAAGGTCTGATCTCATTATTACTGAAACAGGATACAAGTGGAAAATATAAAGATCCAGTCCATTTAAAAAATTGTAGGCCCCTTAGACTTCAGTGTTGTGATGCAAAAATTCTAGCAAAATGTATAGCGCATAGAATTAAAAATGTATGGTCGGATATTATTAATTCTAATCAGACAGGTTTTTTACATGGAATATACATTGGAGATAATATAAGGCAAGTATTGGAAACAATAGAACACTATGGAACATATGGGAAACCAGGCCTGCTATTCATAGCAGACTTCGAAAAGGCATTTGATAAAGTACGACTGGGGTTTATATATAAATGCCTGGAGCATTTCAATTTTGGAGAATCTCTTCTTAAATGGGTCAAAATCATGTATAGTAACCCTAGGTGTAAAATAGTAAATAATGGCTATTTCTCAGAAAGTTTTAAACTGTCAAGAGGAGTGAAACAAGGTTGTCCACTATCGGCATATCTATTTATTGTGGCCATCGAGATGTTAGCTATTAAAATCAGATCCAATAATAATATCAGAGGATTAGAAATACAGGGCTTAAAAACAAAGGTGTCATTGTACGCTGATGATTCATGTTTTATTTTAAATCGACAACTAGAATCCCTCCACAGCCTCATAGAGGATCTAGATACATTTTCTAACCTCTCTGGATTACAACCAAATTATGACAAATGTACTATATTACATATTGGATCATTAAAAAATACAATTTTTACATTACCATGTAGTTTACCAATAAAATGGTCTGATGGTGATATGGATATACTCGGAATACATATCCCAAAGGAAATAAATGATCTCACTTCAATACATTTTAATAGAAAGTTAGCAAAAATAGATAAGATCTTGCTACCATGGAAAGGTAAATACCTGTCAATTTGTGGAAAAATCACCCTGATTAACTCTTTAGTATTATCCCAGTTTACCTATTTGCTTATGGTCTTGCCTACGCCTAGCGAACAGTTTTTTAAATTACATGAGAAAAAAATATTGCATTTTATTTGGAACGGCAAGCCAGACAAAATTAAACGGGCCTATTTATATAACGAATATGAATTCGGAGGACAGAAATGATTAAATATTAAAGCATTAGACCTCTCACTAAAAGCTTCAGTCATACAAAAGTTATACTTAAATCCGAACTGGTTCTCAAGCAAATTAGTAAGATTGTCTCACCCAATGTTCAAGAATGGCCTTTTTGCCTTTATTCAGATTACAACAACTCACTTTCAGTTATTTGAAAAGGAAATAATCTCCCAAATATCACTATTTCTAAAACAAGCCATAGAAAGTTGGTTGCAATTTCAATTTAATCCTCCAGAAACGACAGAACAAATAATGCAACAAATATTGTGGTTAAATTCAAATATACTAATTGACAAAAAAACTTTATTTTTTGACAAAATGTTTAAAAAAGGTATAACCTTCGTAAATGATATCATCGGTAGGACTGGTGGAGTTATGTCGCACATGCAGCTAACAAAAACATATGGAAATGTCTGCTCTACCCAAAATTACAACCAAATAATTGCAGCCTTACCGCAAAAATGGAAGAGGAAAGTGGAAGGGGGAGAAAGTAAGGAACTTGTCTGTCGGCCTTGCATTAAAGAACATAATTGGTTAAGGAAAACTGTGATAAATAAAAAAGTATGTCAGTTTCATTTAAGGACCAAATGATTGACAGCCGTCCCATATAGATTGCAAAATAGTTGGGAAGAGATTTTTGACGTACCGATCCCATGGCATAGTGTTTATGAACTGACACGCAAAACGACACCGGATTCAAAAATTTGAATCTTTCAATTTAAATTATTATATAAAATTCTTGCTACCAATAGAATGTTATTTATATGGGGGATACAATCTTCCCAGCTCTGCAGATTTTGCTGTGAAGAGACAGAATCATTAGATCATTTGTTTTGGTACTGTCCATTTGTAGCTTGTTTTTGGACACAGGTCCAGGAATGGCTAAAGGATTGCAATATTTACCTGGAGCTAACCTTGCAGATAGCATTACTGGGTGATCTGAAAAGTCATAGTCAATCGATCAACAATATAATAATACTTTTAGCAAAAATGTTTATTTTTAATTTACAATCTGTAGAAACAATGAGAATAGAAAGGTTCAGAACTTTTGTAAATCACAGTACAGTTGAAATATATATGGCAAATAGAAATCCTATATGGATGGTGTTAAGAGATAGATGGGAGGTATTGAATGGAGTTGAAGGATGGGACTAATAACAACTAACAACAAATAATAACAAGATAACTAATAATGTAAGCATACTGTGTCCATAATAAGTATATAGGTTGTATGTTGGGAGCTTTTGGGAAAGAGCACAGTTAGAAAGATATGGCATAACCGGATGGACATCATGAAAATGATCGGAGAGGTTGAGAGTAGAAGAAGTTCAGGAGAAAAAACAAACAAAATATAATTATTGTAAAATTGACTGTGTCCATAAGGTGTAGATAGTAAGTATAGACTGGAAGTAGAGGCCTGGGCATTGTTGTTCACTAATTTACCCCAAGTAGGGAAAGGATGGCGGGGTTGAAAAGTAATAAAGGGGAGTATATATATAAAAAACATGGGGGATTGGAAGTGATGCAGACAATTACATTGATAGAAGATACAATCTATCTGCAATATTAAGCTGATCTACCCCCCAAAAAAATAAAAAATAAAATAAATAAAAATAAAAATATAAAAAATAACGAAGGGCACCTATTGGTAGATGGGTAAAAATAGAAAAAGCAAACATTGAATATCCCTTTGAGCATGGTGAAGTTATTAATTACATTTTGGATGGTGTATCAATACACCCAGTCACTACAAAGATAAAGGCGTCCTTCCTAACTCAGTTGCCGGAGAGGAAGGAAACCGCTCAGGGATTTCACAATGAGGCCAGTGGTGACTTTAAAACAGTTAGAGTTTAATGGCTGTGATAGGAGAAAACTGAGGATGGATCAACAACATTGTAGTTACTCCACAATACTAACCTAGATTACAGTGAAAAGAAGGAAGCTTGTACAGTATAAAAATATGCCGATGTGAGAAAGACTTTTAAACAAGTTAATATTCACAAGGCCGCAGGGCCAGACGGATTACCAGGACGTGTACTTAGAGCATGCGCTGACCAGCTGGCAAGTGTCTTCACTGACATTTTCAACCTCTCCCTGTAATACCTACATGTTTCAAGCAGACCACCATAGTTCCTGTGCCCAAGAACGCCAAGGTAACCTGTCTATCTCCTCGTAGCACTCACATGAAGTGCTATGAAAGGCTGGTCATGGCTCACATCAACACCATCATCCCAGACACCCTGGACCCACTCCAATTCTCATACCGCCCCAACAGATCCACAGATGACGCGGTCTCTTTTGCACTCCACACTGCCCTTTCCCACCTTGACAAAAGGAACACATACTTGAGAATGCTGTTCATTGACTACAGCTCAGCGTTCAACACCATAGTGCCCTCAAAGCTCATCACTAAGCTAAGGTCCCTGGGACTGAACACCTCCCTCTGCAACTGGATCCTGGACATCCTGACGGGCCGCCCCCAGGTGGTGAAGGTAGGCAACAACACATCCACCACACTGACCCTCAACACGGGGGCCCCTCAGGGGTGCGTGCTTAGTACTCTCTGTTCACCCACGACTGCGTAGCCGAGCACGACTCCAACACCATCATTAAGATGGGCCTGATCACCGATGATTAGATTTCCATTTTGTTCATTTTGTTCATTGAGTTCGATGTGGTAGGGAGTTGTAGTTTCTGTAGAGATAAATCAGATCAAGCCTGAACTGTTTGATGTAGTAGGGAGTTGGAGCTTCCAACAGGCCAATATTCTACATAGTTTAGCACAGAAAACTTCTCAGTGAATTTCATACAATTTTTTTTTTTTTTTTTTTTTTAGATAAAGCTATACTAAATATATTCATGTCACTAAATAATTGATTAAAACACACTGTTTTGCAATGGAGGTCTACAGTAGCCTCAACAGCACTCTGTAGGGTAGCACCATGGTGTAGCCGGAGGACAGCTAGCTTCCATCCTCCTCTGGGTACATTGACTTCAATACAAAACCTAGGAGGCTCATCCCCTTCCATAGACTTACACAGTAATTATGACAACTTTCGGAGGACGTTCTCCGGCCTATCAGAGCTCTTGCAGCATGAACTGACATGTTGTCCACCCAATCAAAGGATCAGAAAATTAATCTAGCACTGAAAGTATAAGCTACAGCTAGCTAGCACTGCAGTGCATAACATCTGGTGAGTACTTGACTCAAAGAGAGAGAAAGACAATAGTTGAACAGTCTTGAACAAATTAATTTCTTCCAAAATGAAGGAGAAGCGAGAGAGAGAGAGAGATTTTGTTTAAAAAAATCACTTTCAGTTTCACTTACTTAGCTAGCAAATGCAGCTAGCTAGTTTAGCCTACTCAAACACCCTGCTCAAACAGAGGAATGCTATGTTAGCTAGCTGGCTATGGCTATCCAACACAACACTGGAACTCTTCCAAGTCAAGGTAAGCTTTTGGTTTTACTAATTTATTGCCACCGGGGCCCGCCGGTGTAACTGCTTTAAAGTTACTGCATGAGGGTTTACTAACGCGTTAGTTCTATTAGCTATGTTGACTATGACGTTACTTTAGCTAATATGGTGTCAACGATGTAGGCTGTGTGTAGCGGTTATGATATGGTTTGGCTTGGAAAGGTTTTTTCGCCTGGTCACATACAGATGATGTGTTGTGCATTGAAGTCCACAAGAGAAGGGAAAAGGTGAGAGGAGAGCGCATAGATGCGAGAAGGAATACAACGTGGATGCTATGAAAGTGAACTGTGTTTACGCGTGATCAGGGGTGTATTCATTCTGCCAATTCTGTTGAAAAACGTTTCTTAAACAGAAGCAAACAGAACAAAACATGGATGAACATATTTGAATTTGTCCAATATAAACTCTTGTTTGCAACTGTTTGTTAATGATTACACCCTAGATCAGCTAGATGCAGGCAAGAGTGTGCAAGGCGGTATTGAATGTGTCACTGTCTGTCAACTCAAAATGTTCTCTCAACCTACATTGTCAACTTTCATTCATAGGCTAGGGTTATAGCAACCTCATGATGGGTACAGGGAAAATTTGAGTATCATGTAGTAGCCTAAACCTATCGATGTTACATTGAACTGGGTGAATGGAATATGAATGACAGTCATCCAATATGCTGTAATAGAAATAAGGCCATGCTCATAAAAAAAAGAATCGTCCTCCCTCATCTTAAACAGCACTGACCGCCACTGTATTCATCTGACATAAAAATATGCCTTATTTACTTTTAAGAACTACTAAAATAGTGCTTTTGTCAGGCAGCATAGGCAGCAGCTCTATAGAGATGAGATGATGACTTGGAATGAAATAATAAAGTCATCAAACTAATTTTATCAAAGTAAAGTAAATGTGAATATATGACGGTTAATAAGTGATGAGCAGTAATGGTCGGTCATGGGACTTTTATTAATTGTTGTATTCTCTGTTGTTACAGCATTCTATCCACATAATGCATAGTCTAGACGGAAATCGAAAACCATTATTTTGTTTTAACAATCGATCCGACACCGAACCGACCTCAAAAGCGCTAATCGCAGCGCCTTAGACCCTAGTGGCGCAGCGGTCCAAGACACTGCATCGCAGTTCTAGAGGCATTACTACAGACCCGGGTTCGATCCCCGGGCTGTGGCACAACTGGCCTTGGCCGGGAGTCCCATAGGACGGCGCATGCCGGGTTAGGGGATGGTTTGGCCGGTGGGGCTTTACTTGGTTCATCGCGCTCTAGCGACTCCTTGTGGCGGGCCGGGTGCCTGTGGGCTGACCCTGGTCTCCAGTTGAACGGTGTTTCCTCCGACACATTGGTGAGGCTAGCTGGCGGGTGTTAAGGAGCGCGGGTAGGCGGGTCATGTTCCGGAGGAAGCATTACTCCACCTTCGCCTCTCCCGAACCCGTTGGGGAGTTGCAGCGATGAGACAAGATCGAAATTGGGGAGAAAAAGGGGGTAAAAAAACTAACAAAAAAAAAAAAAATGAATCGCTCAGCACCATCACTTGGTATGGCGATTGCTTGGCATCTGACTGTAAGGCACTACAATGGTAGGGCGTAGGGCCAGTACATCCCAGGCGGTGTCAGAGGAAGGTCCTAGAAATGGTCAAAGACTCCAGCCACCCAAGTTATAGACTGTTCTCTCTGCTACCGCACGGCAAGCGGTACCGGAGCACCAAGTCTGGGACCAAAAGGCTCCTGAACGGCTTCTACCCCCAAGCCATAAGACTGCTGAACAGTTAATTAAATGGCTCCCCAGACTATTTACGTTGACCCCCTTTTTATTTATTTTATGTTTTTAAAAAATGTGCACTGACATTCTTGCACCGGCTCTATGTACACTCACTGCACTCTACCCACACACTCACATATATTACACCGACACACACACACACACACACACACGCACGCACGCACGCACGCACGCACGCACGCACACACACTACATATGCTCACACACACAAAACACACACACATGCATATTGACGCCACACACACAAAGGAAATGCAAACTTGTGGTGTATTCAAGGTTTAAAAGGCTTCTAAAGTTTGTAATTTCCACTTTAAAATGTCAGACTTCATTTGCCCTAACTAGAAATGTATCAACTCCTCCAAAAATGTCCATTCATTATAAATCCACACAATAATTCACATTTCCTGTTGCTGCAGAATTATTTTCCTGCTGTGAGAAACTGGTCAAATTAAGATCCTACATCTGTACCTGGTACCCAAAGGCGCCTAGCAGAGATTTTTAAAGAATCCCAAAGAAACAAATGTAATTTATAGGTCAGTACTGTGAAATGACCCTTTTAGCATGTCATTTCATAGTCAATACCTTTACATACTGTTATGACTACATACCGTTATAACTACATACCGTTATAACTACATACCGTTATAACTACATACTGTTTTAACTACATACCGTATGCACACATTTACTTATCTGTGCTGTGCTACATTTACCTGGAGTCATGCTTGGGCATGCTAAGGCTTGCTGAGGTGGGGTTTAAACCAGTCGGATTACCCGGCACTTCTTAGAAACAGACCTTAAATTGTGAGCAGGGAAGGTAATGCACTATGCTGTCAGACTAAATAAAGAACTGCCTACTGCCTGTGGTGTGGACTACTGGTCTAAGTCCATCAGCAGATCTAGGAGGGCCATCCTATTCACTATATAGTGCACTGATTAAACTCAGAGGCCAAAAGGACTGAATGGGCTCTGGTCTCTGGGGTCAAATGTGGTCCTCTGTAGCTCAGCTGGTAGAGCACGGCGCTTGTAACGCCAAGGTAGTGGGTTCGATCCCCGGGAACACCCATTCACAAAAAATGTATGCACGCATGACTGTAAGTCGCTTTGGATAAAAGCGTCTGCTAAATGGCATATTATTATATTATTATTAAATGCACCCAGCACCTTTCAGGGTCCGTAGGACTCTGGTCTCTGGGGTCAAATGCACCCAGCACCTTGCAGGGTCCGTAGGAGTCTGGTCTCTGGGGTCAAATACACCCAGCACCTTTCAGGGTCCGTAAGGCTCTGGTCAAATGAAGTGCACTATACAGGAAATAGGGTGCTATTTTGAGTCTTCACATTGAGGGGAACCTTTCACATAGCACTATAGTTAGACAATAATACCTGCCTCTTAGCAGACACTTACAGCACTGTGGAATTAAACCTTGGCAATGCCAGCGCTAGATTATCACCCACTGAAGCCACACAGACAGGAGTAGATCCTCATATCCACATGGTACGTTCCACAACCAGACGGCTGCTTTCCTTGTTTTATTCTGGTGAGTTTCCTCACCCTCTGGAGCTGAATAAACTGAATAAAGGCACACTACTCCCTAGTCCCTATGAGCCCTGGCCAAAGGCAGTTCACTATATAGGGAAAAGGGCGCCATTTGAGACACACAATGATGTCTCTCCCTGTGTGTGTGTGTGTGGGCTATTAATTAGAGAAATACGTTTTTCAAATCAGCCATGACTGGCACAACACAAGGAGAGACCAGCTGTCAACTCAATGGGGCCAAAGAGGACCAGCTGTCAACTCCATGGGGTCAAAGAGGACCAGCTGTCAACTCCATGGGGTCAAAGAGGACCAGCTGTCAACTCCATGGGGTCAAAGAGGACCAGCTGTCAACTCAATGGGGTCAAATAGGACCGGCTGTCAACTCCATGGGGTCAAAGAGGACCAGCTGTCAACTCAATGGGGTCAAATAGGACCAGCTGTCAACTCCATGGGGTCAAAGAGGACCAGCTGTCAACTCCATGGGGTCAAAGAGGACCAGCTGTCAACTCAATGGGGTCAAAATAACTAATACAACAGAAAGAGGGCACATGTGCCACACACACACACACACACACTCACACACACACTCACACACACACACACACACACAGACACACACACACACACACACTCACACACACAGACACACACACAGACACACACACACAAAGATGAGAGATAGCACATTATTTAATCTCTGGGTATCCTTAGGGTCTGACAGTTCCAGGACATTGTAAATGAATATATAATGAATTCATAAACCAATATAAAATTAATATGGACTTTTAAAAAGAGGCTTATACAGGGACATTGACATGGCCTGAGTCCCAAATGGCACCTGATTCCCTACATACAGTAGTGCTCTACTTTTACCAGAATTCTATGGGCCTCTACGAATGGAATAGGGTTTAACATGGTTTATTTAACCTCAAGAAACATCAGATCAGTTTAAGTGCTGGAGATGTCAGTCATTGAGTAATGAGTTTGACAAATCCATACAAATCAGTGATGGTTTGCACAGTTGGCACTCTTAAGACCTTGGTCAACACATGTACAGTAGTCCTATTTATATGTCAGTAGTCCTATTTATAACTCAGTAGTCCTATTTATAACTGTACATCTTCCAGTTACCAACATACAAATACTGTTTCTTATTTTTACACAAGTCGGAGAAAACAATTTATATTTCCGTGTGTCTCTAGGATGTGTCTAGGATGTGTCTCTAGGATGTGTCTCTAGGATGTGTCTAGGATGTGTCTAGGATGTGTGTCTAGGATGTGTCTCTAGGATGTGTCTCTAGGATGTGTCTCTAGGATGTGTCTCTAGGATGTGTCTAGGATGTGTGTCTAGGATGTGTCTCTAGGATGTGTCTAGGATGTGTCTAGGATGTGTGTCTAGGATGTGTCTAGGATGTGTCTAGGATGTGTCTAGGATGTGTCTAGGTTGTGTCTAGGATGTGTCTAGGATTTGTCTATGATGTGTGTCTCCCGCTGGACCAAAGATGCTGCTTATCAGCCGAGGACAAAGATCAACCTTCATCCACTTTTAAACATCCCAGTGCTCAGGTTCAACTGGGTTCACCGTGACAGGAGACGGGTTGCTGCAAGACATCCACTACAGTAGTGTTGTAGTAGATCCTGGGTTCACCGTGACAGGAGACGGATTGCTGCAAGACATCCAGTTCAGTAGTGATGTAGTAGATCTGTGTCCCAAATGGCACCCTACGGGCCCTGGTCTAAAATGGCGCCCTACGGGCCCTGGTCTAAAATGGCACCCTACGGGCCCTGGTCTAAAATGGCACTCTACGGGCCCTGGTCTAAAATGGCGCCCTACGGGCCCTGGTCTAAAATGGCACCCTACGGGCCCTGGTCTAAAGTAGGCGTAGTGCACTAAATAGTGAATAGTGAGGCAGACCTACAGGAGTTGCACCATTTGAATTACAGCCTGATCCACACAGACAGAGAGAACGGCCATGTCCCGTACTGACGTTCTAAATAGTGGGCATTTTGGATATGCAAAATAATAAAGCTTTATAGTGTGTGAAATTTCCAACATTTAGTATTCTTTAAATGCCAGGATGTCATACTCAGTTTGGCTTTTCATCAAGTAGAAATCGCTGCACACTGTTGAGGAAGACAATCAATATTAGACTCTCGTGTGTCTGATAACAGATGATTTTTCTGGTTGTTTGAAATCCACCCTGTGTAGGCTACACTTCATTAACACAGTATTGTACATCAGCTTATAATATAACTAACATTTACATGTAATCATACACCAAGATATATATGGTACATAAACGGCAGGTAGCTTAGTGGTTAAGAGCGTTGTGCCAGTAACCGAAAGGTCGCTGGTTCGCTGGTTCTAATCCCCGAGCCGACTAGATGAAAAATCTGTCGATATGCCCTTGAGCAAGGCACTTAACCCTAATTGCTCATGTAAGTCGCTCTGGATAAGAGCGTCTGCTAAATGACTAAAATGTAAAAATAAACAAAACCTGTGTTAAAGAAGTGACGCCTCCACAATACCTTTTTCAAGAAATGATTTTCAGCAGATTAAGGATGGAGTATAATCTGGATTAGGTCACTAGGACTTTAGGGAGGCTCCTGCTCTAATTCATTAAACCACTCTCACTCTCACACACACGCACGCACACACACACACACACACATGCACGCACACTTACACACACATATTCACACACACACACACACACACACACACACACACACACACACACACACACACACAACCTCTAATTCTTTCACTCACTCACTCTTTTATTTTCTTCAGATAGAGAGAAAGGATGACAGAGGGGATGACAGAGGGGATGAAAGTGATGATGACGGTGGGGATGACGGTGGGGATGACAATACATGACAGAGAGGATGACAGTGTAGATGACAGTGGGGATGACAGAGGGATGACAGTAGTGATGACAGTGGGATTACAGTGATGATGACGGTGGGGATGACAGTGGGGATGACAATGAATGACAGAGAGGATGACAGAGGGATGACAGTGGAGATGACAGTGGGGATGACAGAGCGATGACAGAGGGATGACAGTAGGGATGACAGTGGGATGACAGTAATGATGACAGTAGTAGCCTTTTCACACATAAGGGTATTATTGGCACCCTAGAAAAACATCATTTTTCATTAACGGGAGTGGCTGGCTAGTAGGGACAGTGGCCATGCACTTACTAAATTAACAATGAGGACAGTTTTCACATGTTCACTCTTGGCAACTTAAAGATCTGGTCTGAGTCTCAAATGGCACGCTATCCCTATGTAGTAGACTCCTATATCCCCTATGTAGTGCACTACTTTTGATTGCGGCCCATAGGGCTCTGGTCAAAAGTAGTGCTTTATATAGTAAATAGGGTGCAATTTGGGACTCAACCCTCAGAAAGGTGTGGCATGGTGTCTGTCATCCTGAGCCCTATGGGTCCTGTCAAAAGTAGTGCACTATATAGGGAATAAAGTAGTCCACTATATAGGGAATAAAGTAGTCCACTATATAGAGATAGAGTGCCATTTGAGACGCAGACCAGATCTTTGAGTGCAGAGATGTTTAAGTTGCCAAGAGTGAACATGTGAAAACAATCCTCTGTATTAATTTAGCAAGTGCATGGCCACTGTCCCTAGCCAGCCACTCTCGTTGATGAAAGACTATGTTTTCCTAGGGTGCCAATAATACCCTTATTTGTTGACAGGTAATTTAGGCACAAGGATTATGTAGGCTAAATCAAATCTATCTGTTCAGTGTTCTTTTAGATCAGCCAACATCACAATCTTTTTTTTTATGTTTTCTTTACAGTAGGTTGGGTTGCAGAGTTATAGAACTTTCCCTAAAATTCCCAGGTTTTCTAGAAATCTTGGTTGAAGGATTCTTGGAATCAGAAGGGAAATCTGGAAACCTCCAACCAGGATTTCTGGAAAACCTGGAAATTTGACCCCAAAAAAGATTCGTTTTTATGATCCATGGCCCAAATATGTGTGTTAACAACAGTGAGTGGTTTTGAATTGATTAATAATAGCCATGAAACACGATTATTGATAGCATGGTTATATCCTTGATTTTACGTCATATCAAGCAGGCCTAAGTACTTCCACTGAGTGTATAGTGACCTCTAGTGGACACAGATGATAGACCAACACCACATGCGAACTAGTGGCAGTTGAGACCGCTATAGTAGGGCTGCAAAATTCCAATGATTTTCTAGAAACTCCCGGGTTTTCCAGAAAGCTGGCAGAAATACCCGGTTGTAAGATTCCCGGAATAGGCAGGAAATACCGAATTCTCCATCCAGGATTTCTGGAAAGTTTGGGAAAGTTACTGAAATGTTGTAAGACGACTGTCAATAGCAAATGCATTTATAAGACCTCTAAATCATGTTTGATTAAAAAGGCTAACTGTGGAGCATCCAACCCGCATGTCTGAAATATTGCCGGGAGCGGTCCACTCCATTCTGCTGTTGAAACCCTAGTCCAGGGTTCTTCAATTCCGGTCCTGGAGGGCCGAAACACTTCTGTTTTTTATTTCTACTGGTAGTTAATTGCACTCACCTGGTGTCCCAGGTCTGAATTAGCCCCTGATTAGAAGGAGAGGATGAAAAACAGAGGTGTTTCGGCCCTCCCGGACCGGAATTGAAGAACCCTGCCCTAGTCCATTACCAAATGGCTGCATCATGACACATCCGGTTACGAGTGTCAAAGAGGGTGCTAGAACAACAGCTAGGTCTACATCCGGTAGATCAGACATAATACAACTGTAGTCTTTTTAGTGACCGCTAGATTGCACCATTGTCTTGTATATGGTATAGTAACTAAGTACCTGCTGCTCTATGGCAGAGACAATCACTTGCTCGCTTTTATGTCCATGAATGACGAAACACTTAAGCATCAGTTGTCAGAGCAGCTTACCGATCACTGCACCTGTACACAGCCCATCTGTAATTAGCCCACCCAACTACCTCATCCCCATATTGTTATTTACATTGTTATTTATTTTGCTCATTTGCACCCCAGTATCTCCATTTGCACATCATCTTCTGCACATCTATCACTCCAGTGTTAATACTAAATTGTAATTATTTTGCACTATGGCCTATTTATTGCCTTACCTCCATAACTTACAACGTTTGCACACACTGTATATATTTTCTATTGTGTTATTGACAAAACAGTTTTGTTTTTGTTTATTCCATATGTAACTCTGTGTTGTTGTTGTTTTTATCGCACTGCTTTGCTTTATCTTGGCCAGGTCGCAGTTGTAAATGAGAACTTGTTCTCAACTGGCTTACCTGGTTAAATAAAGGTTAAATAAAAAATAAAATAAAAAATAATAATAACCTGGCGTGGGATCAGAAACCGTTTTACCTGAGAATTCTAACACTTCCGGAAATGTTTGAAATAACTGTCAGTTAGTGTAGGCTTGTCATTTATATCGAGTGCGTTTTAAATTATACGTAATATTAATCTGGAGAGAATTTGACACTGTGTAGAGAAATATGCAAACGTTTGATCATTTTACAGGGCCAAATGCGTAGCCCGTCTGGCTGTGCACTGGAAGGGAGCTGTCCACTCCACCGTGGTGCTGAAACGTTTGGAACGCCGCTCATCCGGGTGCCACAGCCACTATCATCCCGGAGCAAGCGCAAGAGAAGCGGCAGGAGGATAACGATGAGACAGGGCTTCATTTTTATAAAATGACAGTATACAAAGCCATTTCTCTGTAACTCAACCTGGTCTCAGAGCATTACATATTATTCTGTACATAAATCCGTGACAACCAGTGGCGGCTGGCCGATAGAGGGCGCTAGGGCGCCGCCCCCTTAAATAAAATTATTTTACAAAATAAAAAAATAAAAAAATAAAAATAATAATAATAATAATAAAAACATCAGTATGTCAATATTTGTGTGTTTGAAATATGGAATGCACACAGTAATATGTGTAAGATATGATAGAAAATCATATTCGCAACCTTTCCTCTGCCTGTCAAACGCCTCGTCAGCTCTGGGCGATACAGAAAGTGCCCAGAGGAGGCGGGTCTACGTAGCAGTTAAGCCAATTGCTAATTTAAGATATGAATGTATGACATAAAATGTAGTCAATAAGCGATCTTAAATCGAATCCAAGGAGGGCGATTATTTTATCGCCCCAAGCTCGCCCCTGATAAAATAAGGACCGGGGTCCAGTGACGCCATTTTTACTAGACAACAATGGCGAACGCAAACGTTACTCCTCCAAGACCCAACCCTAACTCGGTGAAATCTCTCCTCCAAGATCCGTTTGAGAGGAGAACTTTGTCAGAGAAAGTTCGGGTGAAAGAGCTGGGCCCAGATCAACCTGACCTCTCAATCAGACAGCAGGCTAGCGAGAAAGGGAAGCAGTATATGCGCGGCTTCTCCCGTAGCTGGTACACCAGGAAGGCTTGGCTAGCTGGGTGCACTGATGCTAATGCTTTATTTTGCTTTCCGTGCTTGCTTTTTAAAACGACGGGGTCAGATTCAGCATGGACAGGTACCGGAGTGAGGGATATGAAGCACCTGTCAGAGAAGGTAAAGAAACATGAGAACACCAGGGCACACATGGACAACTCTGTAAAGCTAGCTGTATTAGGAAGGGTGAACATTGCTACGCAGCTGGATGACGGCCACAGGATTGCGGTGAGGAAACACAATGAGGAGGTGGATAAAAACAGGCACATTCTATCCAAAATTATCGATTGTGTGAAGTTCTGTGGGGCTTTTGAGTTGGCCTTGCGTGGGCACGAGGAGACTGACTCCTCAGACAACCCCGGCATTTTCCGGGGCTTAGTGGATTTTGTTGCCTCCCTCGACAGTGTGCTGGAGGAGCACCTGAAGACAGCTACCGTTTTTAAGGGCACGTCAAAGACGATACAGAACGAGCTGTTGGACTGTATGCTTTCAATGCTTAAGGATTACATCCTGGAGGAAGTAAAGAGTGCTGATTTTATCGCCATTCAAGCTGACGAGACGACTGACGTTTCCACCCACTGCCAGTTGGTGCTTGTGTGAGTGATTATCATAGAGCCGTCACAATTATATTTGTTTTAGTATTTTAAAAGGAAAGAGAAGACACAATCAGACGTTGATAATAATGCAGGAAAGTACTACACAGTTTGTAATAATTATTCAGGTGTCCACC
This sequence comes from Coregonus lavaretus, assembly GCF_964263955.1. NCBI lineage: Eukaryota > Metazoa > Chordata > Actinopteri > Salmoniformes > Salmonidae > Coregonus > Coregonus lavaretus. The sequence goes on along the minus strand of NC_140012.1, from coordinate 43,088,648 downwards.
AGGTCAATTTCTAGAAGAGGCCTAGTTGTTATTGAATATTAACTTTATTGCTAAGTGAACAGCAGAACAAAATGATGTTGCATCCCTCTCACAAATGTAATAGAAAAAGGCTTTAAAACGTAATAACATCAGTTAATTATGTACATCACAGGTTAAAAGCAGTTACTAGACATAGTTTGTGTGTATATACACACTGTCTGTCTGTCTGTCTGTCTGTCTGTCTGTCTGTCTATATATATATATATATATATATATATATATATATATATATATATATATATATATATATATATATATATATAAAAAAGTCACTGGTTGTGTGTTGAGGGGGAATTACAGTGAGTTAAGAAGTCTGATTGCAAGTTATCAAATTAAACTTTATTTTTTGGACCCAGGGCCTCAATTCCCTCTTTGTGTGGGCACAGCGTATCTGACGAGCAGCAACAGCCCATCAAGCGACGGAGGATGCTGGGACCAGGAGAACAACAGAGGTTGGCTATAGAGGTAAGTTGTGATGTAATTGTCAGTGTTTCCCACCTAGAACTTTTTTCAGGCCTGGTAGTATGTAGCCAAAACCCTGAACAATCAGCACCTTGGTAATCATATACTTGAGTTGGACATAGGCATGTGTCAGTCAGGATCACTTGCATCAAAATAGCTTAATTGCAAATTAAAGCTGATGATGTATCTTTTACAGGTATGTGATACCATCCTGAGTCATGCCAAAGAGAGGTTCTCCTTCACCCAGCACCTCATCAGCGCAACACTATTGCACGGAGAGTTGTTCCCACAACACAGTGTGAAGTTCCCCGATACACCGCTTGAAACAACCGTGGAGGCGTACCCCATGTTGAACAAGGCCAAGCTCAAAACCGAACTGTCCCTCATCTATGAGAACAGTGAGTTCAAGGCTTGTAGTGGTGCAGTGCCCCTGTACCAGTTCTTCATGGAGAACAACCTTCAGAGCACTTTCACAGAGACTGCCAGCCTCCTCAAGATCCTCATCACCACACCCATGACAACTGCTGAGTCAGAATGGTGCTTCTCTACACTGAAAAGGATCAAGACCTTCCTGAGAAACAGCATGACACAGGATCGCCTGAACGCTCTGGCCATGCTCTCCATGGAGAAGAAACTTGTCAGGGACATTCCTGACTTTAATCAAAGGGTCATTGAGAGGTTTGCCACTCAGAAGGACAGACGGGCAAAATTCCTGTACAAATAAGATGACAGACACACACACACAGAGCAGCTCTGGCCGCATGTTTCTTTGTATATAGTTGACCTTAGCATAAAAAATCCAGTTATATATGGTACTCTAGAAAGTCTTAATAGTGTCTTTGCTAATATTACTGTATATAGGTTGTTTTGTATCAATTAATTGTTGCAGTTCTGGAGCACATTAACAATTAGTCACATTTAGTATGATCATAAAATACTGTATGCTATTCTTCCAGTCAAAGGTTTGAGTTCATCCACTTGATATCCATTTCTATATTATACATCCTTTTATACAGTGTAAGATTTCCTATAAACTTTATAATAATTTCATGTTATTGTCCACTTTCCACTCTGTTCTGACAGCATGCCTGTTGCGTTGCCTGTTTACTACCAATGGTGAAAAGTTCACTTTAAATGCAAATGAAAGGCTTGGGTTTGTGTAATATGTTTTTGTGTAAGAATGCCTCAACTTTTTAATATTGGCATTAAATAATTACTGAATGTTTCACTGAGCACTGCTGTCCTGCAGTTTGTGTTAAAATATATCGCGATGGTTACAGGAAAAAAAAAGTATGGCACAGCCCCACCGAGAATATTTTTCACCAGCCGCCACTGGTGACAACTCGTTCAGTATGATATGTTATGTTTCGTATGGTATATATATTAATTTGTGGATGTCCATCACCCATTTCGTATGATATGTTACGAATTACAATTCGTATTATCTGTTACGAATTTGGAAAACGTACAATATGTTACAAATTCGCAAAATGTACAATATGTTGGAATTTTCTAAATGTGTCATATGTTACGAATTCAAGCTAGGTGCCTAGGTGGCTAACGTTAGCTAGGCTAGGGGTTAGGGTTAGGGGTTAGGGTTAATGTTAGGGTTAAGTTTAGGAGTTAGGTTAAAAGGTTAGGGTTAGGGTTAGGGGAAGGATTAGCTAAAAGGGTTAAGCTTAGGGTTAGGGGAAGGGTTAGCTAACATGCTAAGTAGTTTAGTTGCAAAGTAGCTAAAAAGTAGCAAGTAGTTGAAAAGTTGCTAATTACCTAAAGTTGTCCATGATGAGATTCGAACTCGCAACCTTTGGGTTGCTGGACATTCGCGTACTTACATACAGAATAATACGAAATGCTATGAGACCAGGTTGTGTAACTAGTAAGCCTATATCTGCAACTACTTAACAAACTGTCCAAACACCAGAGAGAACCCGTGAAGCTGCATGGTGTATACAGTGCATTCAGAAAGTATCCAGACCCCTTCCCTTTTTCCACATTTTGTTATGTTACATCCTTATTCTAAAATTGATTAAATTGTCCCCCCCCCCCCCTTATCAATTTACACACAATACCACATAATGACAAAGCGAAAACAGGTTTTAAGACATTTTTGTACATTTACAAAAAATAGAAAACAGAAATACCATATTTACATAAGTATCCAGACCCTTTTCTATGAGACTCGAAATTGAGCTCAGGTGCATCCTGTTTCCATTGATCATCCTTGAGATGTTTCTACAACAATGTCTGCATCATTGAAGGTCCCCAAGAACACAGTGGCCTCCATCATTCCTAAATGGAAGAAGTTTGGAACCACCAAGACTCTTCCTAGAGCTTGCCGCCCAGCCAAACTGAGCAATCGGGGGAGAAGGACCTTGGTGACCAAAAACCAGATGGTCATTCTGACAGAACTCCAGAGTTCCTCTGTGGAGATGGGAGAACCTTCCAGAAGGACAACCATCTCTGCAGCACTCCACCAATCAGGCCTTTATGGTAGAGTGGCCAGACGGAAGCCACTCCTCAGTAAAAGGCACATGACAGCCTGCTTGGAGTTTACCAAAAGGCACCTAAAGGACTCTCAGACTATGAGAAACAAGATTCTCTGGTCTGATAAAACCAAGATTTAACTCTTTGGCCTGAATGCCAAGCATCACATCTGGAGGAAAGCTGGCACCATCCCTACGATGAAGCATGGTGGTGGCAGCATCATGCTGTGGGGATGTTTTTCAGTGGCAGGGACTGGGAGACTAGTCAGGTTCGAGGGAAAGATGAACGGAGCAAAGTACAGAGAGATCATTGATGAAAACCTGCTCCGGAGCACTCAGGACCTCCGACTGGGGCGAAGGTTCACCCTCCAACAGGACAATGACCCTAAGCACACAGCCAAGACAACGCAGGAGTGGCTTCGGGACAAGTCTCTGAATGTCCTTGAGTGACCCAGCCAGAGCCCGGACTTGAACCCGATCGAACATCTCTGGTGAGACTTGAAAATAACTGTGCTGCGACACTCCCCATCCAACCTGACAGAGCTTGAGAGGATCTGCACAGAAGAATGGGAGAAACTCCCCAAATACAGGTGTGCCAAGCTTGTAGTGTCACACCCAAGAAGACTCGAGGCTGTAATCGCTGCCAATGGTGCTTCAACAAAGTACTGAGCAAAAGGTCTGATTACTTGTGTAAATGTGATATTTCCGTTTTTAAAAGAAATTAGCATACATTTCAAAAAAACTGTTTTTGCTTTGTCATTATGGGGTATTGTGTGTAGATTGATGAGGGGGGAAAAAACGATTTAATCAATTTTAGAATAAGGCTGTGACTTAACAAACTGTGGAAAAAGTCAAGGGGTCTGAATACTTTCCGAATTTACTGTGTGTGTTGATGTCTAGCCTATAGGCTACTTACCCACATGGTGGCGCCCAGAGTAGGCTACACAGCATGTTGTATTACTGTGCGGAAGAACACATAGCAGTGGGAAGTAGCTGTGCTGAGGGTGCCGCAGCACCCCCTGAAAAATCTGAATACATTTTTTTTTTTTTTGTGGAAATTGTTTTAGAATTGTTTATCTCTCACAAAAGTAGTGCACGGGGCCTTTACTAGTCGTGTATTAGCGGACCGATATAGCCCTCTGTAGCGAATATATATATATATATATATATATATATATATATATATATATATATATATATATATATATATATATATATATATATATATATTCTGCGCCCACCCATATAAAATATTCAGGCGTTATTACAGTATTATATTATTGCATTCATATTTAATACATGGCAATATGATGTATTATTATATTATGATAATATAAGCAGACAATAGGCTATTATTGCCTGTATGGGACATACAGTATAAACTCCGTCAGATAGTGAATATTTTACATAAAAAATGTCAGCAGGAATCAATATTCAATATTTATGCTTTAGGCTACATTGGAAAATTGCTGGGACTGGATAAATGCATCAATTTCCAACAAAGCCAAATCCACAAACTAAGGATAGCCTTCTCGATTTGAAATAATGTCACCCATCGGCCTAATTGGCCTATATATTAGTTAGTTTCCAGATACTCTATATTGCCAGTATATGAATCTATGGTTATTAGGGGATTGTAAAGAAACAGTGACGCACTCAATCTTCAATATTAGGCTAACAAAGTTAGCTAATAAGAATGTTACGGAATATAAGTTTTATGCACTTCAAGGGTTAAGCAGAGTGCACTGCTGAGAGGGTTTTCCTGCGCTCGTGTATTGAGGAGTCGTGATGACGCTCACTAATGCCATTTTCTGAATTAGCATAAAGGACGCAACTGGAAAAGGATCCACTTGGGGGCAAGCTGGTGATGCGTCACAGCCCTTGGTGAAATTGAGAGAGAGAAAAAAACCCTGAAAATATCGACAGACCTGCGAGTCAATGCGTACGTACCAATGGCAACGAAGCCATTCATGGTCTCAACAGATGATTGGAGGCATGAGCATTGGAATCGGAAATATCGGGTCACAAGTTCCATAAACAACTTATAAAAACGTGCTATAGAAACTTGACATAGAGTATTAGCGGTTGAAGTCCTACACGGTGTAGAGAATAGCAGAATATTTCACCACTTCATTTCTCCGGACCATGAATCAGCGCCGAATGTGAGCGCGAGTGGATGAATTAAGACCAACCGCGGCTGAAGCCCAGCAGCCTCCCGCGCTGTCAGAAAATCTCACGGAGAAAAGTTCCAAGCCTGCTGCTCCTTTTATCTTTCGCACCGCGTAAGTGATTGAAGAAACAGCTACATAAACGTTCAGGGATATAATTATCTGTGGTGCAGAGATATCCGTATAAGAGCAGAGAGTAAAGGAGAAGACAACAACATAACAGATCGTCATGGATACAGGGGAATCTTCCGGGCTGGCCAAATCAGCCGCGGTAAAACTGTCCGAGATGGGAGAAAAAACCAAACAGTTTGGCAACGCGATGAAAGCCCCCGACCACCAAAGACGGATCATTTTAGTGATTGTCTGCGTGGCTCTCCTTCTAGACAATATGCTCTATATGGTGATAGTACCGATAATTCCCGACTACCTTGCTGATTTAGAGCTTGAGCAAGCAGAGCACGTTCATCTAGTTATACATCAGAATTCTTCAATAAACACCACAATGAGCTCAGCCCAAGCTAAAAACAACAGGGACAATTTAGACGTCCAAATCGGAGTCCTTTTTGCATCGAAGGCTATCCTGCAGCTTTTGGTGAACCCGTTGTCAGGAACTTTCATAGATCGCGTTGGATACGATATCCCCCTCCTGATCGGACTAACGGTCATGTTCTTCTCCACATGCATTTTTGCTTTCGCCGAGAACTACGCGACGCTGTTTTTCGCCCGTAGTTTACAAGGTCTGGGCTCGGCTTTCGCGGACACCTCGGGAATTGCCATGATAGCAGATAAATACACCGAAGAATCGGAGAGAAGTAAAGCCCTCGGTATCGCCCTGGCGTTCATCTCTTTCGGGAGTCTGGTAGCGCCTCCCTTCGGGGGTATCCTGTACGAGTTTGCCGGTAAAAGAGTACCGTTTATTGTTCTCGCCGTGGTTTGTCTTATAGACGGGATTCTGCTCTTGACAGTGATCAAGCCGTTCTCGAACAGGACTAGAGACAATATGCCGGTGGGCACCCCCATCTACAAACTCATGGTTGACCCGTACATAGCTGTTGTGGCAGGTGCCCTGACAGTGTGCAATATCCCCCTGGCCTTTCTGGAGCCCACCATAGCCAACTGGATGGAGAGCACCATGCATTCAACTAAGTGGGAAATGGGATTGTGTTGGCTGCCTGCTTTCTTCCCACATGTTCTGGGTGTCTACATGACCGTCAAACTGGCTGCTAAGTACCCCAACCTGCAGTGGTTCTACGGAGCCTTGGGCATGGTCATTATCGGGGCCAGCTCGTGCACCATTCCAGCGTGCAAAACATTCGGCCAGTTAATTGCCCCGTTATGCGGCATATGTTTCGGCATTGCTCTCGTGGACACCGCCCTGTTGCCAACTCTTGCCTTTCTGGTCGACGTGCGTCATGTGTCCGTGTACGGCAGCGTCTACGCTTTAGCTGATATCTCCTATTCCCTCGCCTATGCCATGGGTCCTATCGTGGCGGGAAATATAGTGCACAACTATGGTTTTGTCCAACTCAACCTGGGCATGGGCCTCGTCAATGTCCTGTACGCACCGGCCCTTCTGCTGCTCCGCAACGTGTGCCAAATGAAACCGTCCTACTCTGAGAGAGATAACCTGTTGGTGGACGATGATGAACCCGAGGGTCTGTCTGATACGATGAAGATGGAGGAGCGGAGAGGCAAGAAGAAGGGTTACAGTTCTGCGGGGTACTGCTTGCCTGTAGTGGTCGATGAGAATGGAGGGTTCGACCCGTTTAGAGCACAAACACGCACCTCTTTAGACGAATCCTCTGGTCCAGAGTACAGTTAGAATATTTAGACTACAGTTAGAATACTTTATCACAAGTTAGAAGTCAGCTAGAATCCTGGAGAAATACTTAGAACGTCCCCGAATCCATTCCCGATAGTTCGAGAATTTGGACACATTCAGTTTTAAGAGTTCGGACTTAAAGACCTGCCAAAGTCACTTCACTCTGTAATGTAGGGCTACTGTTGTAGAATTTACACATACCAAATCACCTAACCATGATGGTGTGACCCGTTTCCAAAGTTGCTTTTATTTGACTGTAATGTCATCGTCTTTGAACAGGTCTTCTATGTATGTAATGTGTTTCTTATGGGCGTCTAATTGGATGACTATTCTGAGAGGTCTATCAAATACAGTTGACTATGTGCGCATAACTACTGCAGAGTATTGTAAAAAGGTAAATAGATAAATGTATGTACAATGTTATATTGATATGATAAATACACGACCAACTACCAACGCATCACAAAAATAGCTAGTTCTTAGTTTGGTCAACCTTTGATTGCATTTATAATTTCGTTAACATATTGACAATAATTGTAATTATAATTTTTGTAATTCAAAATGGGGGTTTTCTTTTCCATATCAAATTTCGAAACGTAATTGTGACATCTGTATTTTTTTAAATTTAAGTTATGTTTAGTTTTTCAGGAAATGTAGTGTATTATATTCAAATGCGTTTTGTACATATGTGAATATTTACATAGTAAATTATTAAATTATATGTGTGCCTATGCATATTTCAGCGTGTGCGTGATGTATGCGTGTATGTTGAAACGGTTTATTGTCAAAGCCTAAGTATCAGTAATAGCTCAATGACAACTTCCTATATCCTGAGTAGATAGATATATGTTAATTTAACGACTATAGTTATAATAAATTGTATTTCAATATAACGTGTTTTGTGTGTGTCATAATTATTTATAGTGAGATGATAAAACTATCTTTAAACCAAACGAAGGCCATAATATGACCAAATAAATCGGTTGATGTAAATCCGTATGTAAGCTTGCAATCCCCACTGGGCACAGACGTCAGTTCAACATCTAGTTTTTGATTTACATTTGGTTGAGTTGTCAACTAATGTGAATTCAACGTGAAATCAAAAACAAAATTCACCATGTCATTGGATTTAAGGTTAAAATGTGGGTAAAAAAATAAATACGAAATTCCATTACATTCATGAGTTTTTTCAAATCCAGGCAGTTTTCCACGTTGATTCAACGTCATCACGTTGAATGTTCTTGTTGAAATGACATGGAGTCAAACAGTTTTTGCCCAATCGGGGACGTTGAAGATAATGCACAATACTTTTACCCCGACGGATCCTGAAGTATCCTGAAGTAATTTAATTAACAATTTAGTTACAGACATAAGTTAACAGTCTCTGCTACAAACATTATTGGCACAATATCTGTGAGTAATTTGGACTTTCCAGTAAACGCTTTGTAGTCAGAGATTTGTGCGGGAATTACAGTGCCGGGTGGATTGTTATTCAACCCATACTGTAAAGATAATCAACGAATAGTTTTTTTAGTACGGGTATTGCATATGATACTTCAACCAACTCATCGTTTCACTGTGGATTTTATAGATTACATAATTCATCAGTGCAATTACGCACGAGAGCCAGAGAGCGAGAGTGCGTGTGTTGCGGGTGTGTGAGTGAGAAGGGGGATAGACAGAGGGGAGAACGAGCGAGCAACAAGAGGATGCGAATCATATTCTTATTATTTAGGAATGATTTAGCTCTTATATCGTCATGTAAATGTTTACTTGGTTGTGCATAAAGTCATGGTGCAACAAGCTGGCGCTCAGCACTGTTCTGAAAGTTGACACTGTTGCGCTGTGAAAACTCCTCGCAGCAGACGCCCACAAGGAGACCGGTCCTAACAGTATTGTTCACTCAACAACCAAGTGTAGGTAGTCAAGCTATTCTTTGATTTTCAGCTCTCAAACTCGGAAAAGCACCTTATTTCCTAGATCCGACACACTCGATAAAGTCATACCTGCTAGCCCTGCTTGTAGCTACTACTATTTCAAGATCATTTTCATACTCTGTCAGATGTGGGGGGGGGGGGGGGGGGGGGGGGGGGGTGCAAGGCAAGCTGTCAAATAATATGTTCCACAAATAGATTTCGATGGGAGGAGTTTGCTGCCTGCGGGGGTACACACTGGTTGAATAAACGTTGTCTCCACGTCATTTCAATGAAATCACGTTGAACCAACGTGGAATAGACGTTGAATTGACGTATGTGCCCAGTGGGTAGAGACAAACCCCACCTAGAGCATCTTTACTAAGGAAGCTCTCTCTAAAAGTCAAAGCCTTGCAATGGGTGTGAGCTAGGCGTGGATATCTCGGCGACTGGGACAGTGTTGAACGAACATTCCTTCGCGTCAAAGGAGTTCTATAAACACGGACGCGGAACACTGTCATCTCGTTGCAAACCTTTTTGACCTCTTGAGGAGTGAAGGAAGGCATCCATTGCTCAGGTAAGCGGAAATCGTTTCCCTTATCCTCATTATTCACAAATATGTCTAATTCAGCAAGTTAACCGGTGCATGATGTGCTTAGTTTGGATGACTTGGAAGGAGACAGCTCGTCGATTAATACTTGTGTTGGTGGTTATGTTGCCTGTGCTTACTAAAATAAATTATTCTATTTAACAGAAATTCATATTGGCACTAAGGATTTGAGTTTTTAAATCTCACTGATAATTACAACTTCACAGTAACCGTTATAAAATCATCACATAGCCTAATCGATTTCACCATAATCCCGTTTTTCTTTCCTGTGAATGATTTGGATGTACCGGCTTCGTGCTGAAGGTTGAACTTCAACCAACTCTTGAGGGTTTTGAAATTACTTCCACCTGACTGATCCAGACCGGACAACAGCATGCCAATCCCGGAGAGAGAGACGCCGAAAGGCCGCAGGGAAAGCTACGTAAGAAACGCTTTTGTTACGTTCGATTTTGTTTCATACTGAGAGTAATGAAGGATTGTCTTTGGTATTTTTTATCTGCTTAAATGGTCAGAGAAAAATATGTTATTCAGGTAGTTGTAAAACCATTACCTTAATCGATATTAATTTATTGATTTTGAATCCAGCATGTAGAATCCAGTATGTAGTATCCAGTATGTAGAATCCAGCATGTAGAATCACGTTGCTTGCTTTACTTGTTTCATTCTGTTCATACTGTTGCTGTTTTCTAACATTGTTGTTTGTGACTGGTAAAGTACCTCTGCTGATAGGCTATTTTAGGGAATTCGTTTTGTATAGTAATTGACATTTACTAACCACATAGTCATTTTTGTAGCCTAAATTGTATAGCCTACAAAATGATGTATTTAATGTTACAAATGGACTTGTTCTTGTTTTTTAAATTACATTTAGTAAGAAGGGATTTTCATAAGTGGATTACAGAACTAATGCACTGACTTTATCGTTGGAAAAAGTATGGCGCAACAACCTTGAAAACCATCGCAAGTGTAACAGATGCAGGCGCTGTCCATGGTTCTGAAACGCCAATCTTTCTACTGTGTCCTTGTACTGACCGCTAGGAGCAAAACACGAGAGAGTTGACAGGCTGGAAGTACTACACTGGTATTATACCAACCGGGAAAATAAAATACAACCGAGTGGCGCAGCGGTCTAAGGCACTGCATCTCAGTGCTTGAGGCGTCACTACAGACTGAGTGGAGCAGCGGTCTAAGGCACTGCATCTCAGTGCTTGAGGCGTCACTACAGACCCCCTGGTTTGATTCCAGGCTGTATCACAACCGGCCGTAATTGGGAGTCCCATAGGGCGGCGCACAATTGGCCCAGCGTCGTCCGGGTTTGGCCGGTGTAGGCCGTCATTGTAAATTATAATTTGTTCTTAACTGACTTGCCTAGTTAAATAAAGAAATTGATGCAGAATAAAACGATACTATTTCACTCTACCTACCCAGTTTAAGTAAACGGGAAGAATTTGAGTTTTTCAGACTTGATGTAGGCCGAATGCAAATTTAGGATCAAAAGCAGAGATTTGGAAGCCGTGATAGGCCTACAATGCGCTCAAATTAGTTTTCAAAGTCTAAACCTTTTACATGTAAAGGCCAATTTATCTAGGATATTTTGTAGGAAGCTACCAACTGGATCACCAAAGAAGATGCAGTCCCGTGCATAATTGCAGCAACAGAGATACACGTTCTGCGAATTGAGAGTAATCTGGGAAGTCAAAAGTTTCTCAACAATTAACTTTTCCGTTGCCCGAGCAGTTTAGCCTATGCTACCAGAATTTACACAGCACCATTGGTTAAGGTTACGATGAATATGAACGAAGCACGTGCCCGTGGTGTGACACTTCAATTAAGTAAGCCTAAATTCAATTGAATTCAGAACGATACGATTCTATTGGATCTCCCCGAGAGTGGCCATTTTCTTGGAGCAAATTCCGAGTAAAAATATTAGCAACCTATGCGTTCAATCATACCTGTTTCACATGTGACGTAGGTAACCCATATCTTACAAGTTACATTGGCCACAATCACAGACTGATTCCAACATATCGGGCCAAACTGTAACAAATAATTAGTCAACACTCAACACACTAACTCCCGCTCCGTAAACATTTCATTTGCATTTTATTCAATATAACATAACCCTAGCTGTTCCGATCAAAGGCAACATTTTCGTATCCCACAGGGCGCTGTAAAATTCATTCTCGACGTGGCTTCGAGCGGTTTGAATGAATAATTCACTCAGGTTCTAAGAATGCAAACTTTAAAGATAAACTTCAGGAAGCAAATTAGAGATGTAATGCTCAGAATAATGAATAAATGCCTACAGACAGGAAAACAGCTTCCTTACAATGATGAACACATTTTGTCCTTTTGGGTGCAGCCTCAACGAGTCAATGTTTATCCCAACCATTACAATAACTGCCTGCCCTTTGGGCTATATGCTTGGTTACTGAACAGTAACAGCACGTTTTGACAATCGCTGATGTAAAAAAGGATTTGTGAATACATTTGATAGATTGATGAATTGCTTGATAGATGAGAGAGAGAGAGAGAGAGCGAGAGTGAGTGATTGATTGATCTCCACAATGCTAGGTCCTGCCCAAGGTGCCTGTCCCACCCCTGAAGCAGTCCCTGGACACGTACCTGAGCAGTATTAAACACCTGGTGAAGGAGGAACAGTACCGGAAGACTAAATCCATCGTGGAGAAGTTTGGAGAACCAGGTGGCACTGGAGAGCTGCTGCAGAAGAAGCTAGTGGAGAAGAGCGACAACACATACAACTGGGTAAACTCCCTCCCTCGCTCAGACAAGGGCTGCGTCCCAAATCGCATCATATTGCCTGTATAGTGCACTGCATTTAACCAGGGCCCACAGGGCTGTGGTCAAAGGTAGTGTGCACTATAGGGAATAGGGTGACGTTTGGGAGGCAGACAAGACCCTCTAAGATTACGTTTGGGAGGCAGACAAGACCCTCTAAGGTTACGTTTGGGAAGCAGACAAGACCCTCAAAGGTTACGTTTGGGAGTCAGACAAGACCCTCTAAGGTTACGTTTGGGAGGCAGACAAGACCCTCTAAGGTTACGTTTGGGAGGCAGACAAGACCCTCTAAGGTTACGTTTGGGAGGCAGACTAGACCCTCTAAGGTTATGTTTGGGAGGCAGACAAGACCCTCTAAGGTTACGTTTGAGAGGCAGACAAGACCCTCTAAGGGGACGTTTGGGAGCCAGACAAGACCCTCTAAGGTTACGTTTGGGAGGCAGACAAGACCCTCTAAGGTTATGTTTGGGAGGCAGACAAGACCCTCTAAGGTTATGTTTGGGAGGCAGACAAGACCCTCTAAGGTTACGTTTGAGAGGCAGACAAGACCCTCTAAGGGGACGTTTGGGAGGCAGACAAGACCCTCTAAGGTTACGTTTGGGAGGCAGACAAGACCCTCTAAGGGGACGTTTGGGAGGCAGAGAAGACCCTCTAAGGGGACGTTTGGGAGGCAGATATTCTAAGGTGACGTCTGGGAGGCAGACAAGACCCTCTAAGGGGATGTTTGGGAGGCAGACAAGACCCTCTAGGGGGACATTTGGGAGGCAGACAAGACCCTCTAAGGTTACGTTTGGGAGGCAGACAAGACCCTCTAAGGTTACGTTTGGGAGGCAGACAAGACCCTCTAAGGGGACGTTTGGGAGGCAGACAAGACCCTCTAAGGTGACGTTTGGGAGGCAGACAAGACCCTTTAGCAACGCTAAACATTCAAATCCATGGATATTTTGTTAGCACTATGGGAGTGACGAGCGATCCATTTTCTCTCCATGCTTGGTTTGTATTGTATTGAAAACAGAATAGTCAGATTTGGTGTGGGGTGGGATGCACTTTACTCTTTTGCTCCCAGATGTGTAAAGCATCCAAAGGTAGTCTTTACCATACTTCTAGTGTATACTTCAACATAACTTCTAGTGTATACTTCAACATAACTTCTAGTGTATACTTCAACATAACTTCTAGTGTATACTTCAACATAACTTCTAGTGTATACTTCAACATAACTTCTAGTGTATACTTCAACATAACTTCTAGTGTATACTTCAACATAACTTCTAGTGTATACTTCAACATAACTTATAGTGCATACTTCAACATAACTTCTAGTGTATACTTCAACATAACTTCTAGTGTATACTTCAACATAACTTCTAGTGTATACTTCAACATAACTTCTAGTGTATACTTCAACATAACTTATAGTGTATACTTCAACATAACTTATAGTGCATACTTCAACATAACTTCTAGTGTATACTTCAACATAACTTCTAGTTTATACTTCAACATAACTTCTAGTGTATACTTCAACATAACTTCTAGTGTATACTTCAACATAACTTCTAGTGTATACTTCAACATAACTTATAGTGTATACTTCAACATAACTTCTAGTGTATACTTCAACATAACTTCTAGTGTATACTTCAACATAACTTCTAGTGTATACTTCAACATAACTACGTTGTAGACCACAAGCAGAAGTGAACATTAAAGGTGTGATACAGTAAATCGGGTTTACGGAAACAATCTCCTTTTATAACCCATAAGAGACCTGTCCATACAGACTGTCCTTTTATAACCCATTGGAGACCTGTCCATACAGACTGTCCTTTTATAACCCATTGGAGACCTGTCCATACAGACTGTCCTTTTATAACCCATTGGAGACCTGTCCATACAGACTGTCCTTTTATAACCCATTGGAGACCTGTCCATACAGACTGTCCTTTTATAACCCATTGGAGACCTGTCCATACAGACTGTCCTTTTATAACCCATTGGCGACCTGTCCATACAGACTGTCCTTTTATAACCCATTGGAGACCTGTCCATACAGACTGTCCTTTTATAACCCATTGGAGACCTGTCCATACAGACTGTCCTTTTATAACCCATTGGAGACCTGTCCATACAGACTGTCCTTTTATAACCCATTGGAGACCTGTCCATACAGACTGTCCTTTTATAACCAATATATGACAATGCAAAAAGTCTGGGTAGCCATGATTAGCTGTTCAGGAGTCTTATGGCTTGGGGGTAGAAGCTATTAAGAAGCCTTTTGGACCTAGACTTGGCGCTCCGGTACCGCTTGCCGTGCGGTAGCAGAGAGAACAGTCTATGACTAGGGAGGCTGGAGTCTTTGACCATTTTTAAGGCCTTCCTCTGACACTGCCTGGTGTAGAGGTCCTGGATGGCAGGAAACTTGGCCCCAGTGATGTACTGGGCCGTACACACTACCCTCTGTAGTGCCTTGCGGTCGGAGGCGGAGCAGTTGCCATACCAGGCGGTGATGCAACCAGTCAGGATGCTCTCAATGGTGCAGCTGTAGAACATTTTGAGGAGACTGTCCTTTTATAACCCATTTGAGACCTGTCCATACAGACAGGCCTGCCATCCATCACCAGCCACTCAGATGATCAGTCAGTCCTGAATTAAAGTAGTGAACTGATATCTATCAAACTCCCA